>NC_056688.1:68369752-68671797 GCF_018350215.1 Panthera leo
TGTCTTAAAAGTCAGAAGTAAAAGTTCATAAATACAAAGAGTCAAACAAACAGAAGAGAGAAATAAGTCAGTCTTATGTACCAGAAAGAGAACTCCATCTTTGGGAGGAGTGAGGGGAATAGAGGTCGGTGGGGACACACACCAAAGCTTACTGTTTTTCTTGAAGGTCCTAATCACAAACCTTAAATAAGTATGAAATACTTTGAAGTAATCCTTTCTGTCTCCAGGCAGTTCATTTTTCACTTAAGAGATGTTGCATCCAGAGTATGCCATCTACCAGTAACATGGGCCAGAGGGAGATTTTATGACAGAAATTCCATGCCCTGAGCTGTAGATATGCTGGAGGCTCATATGGAAGGGGAGCTGCGAGGTGGTGCATGGGAGACACGGAAGCTGTGGCCTCTCTGGTGGCTCTGCGAGGCATGCTATCCCCTGCGCTTAGAAAGATGGTTAAACCCAAACATGTCATCACCAGTTCTTCTCCAGATCGGATTAATGCAACAGAAGCTGCATATTCTCTTGGTTGTTCTCCCCTGGGTTCCAGAGTAGTGATTATAGAGCAAGGGATTATAATACATTGATTTTGAGTTCATCTAAAGTTTAGAATGTTAACTTTTTTTAAAACTAGGAATGTTTTAAAAATATGTTAGTGCATAAGTTGCATTATTTAGGGGATAATGAAATAATTAAAAATAGCATTGAAGTTATGCCTTTAACTTTGATGTCTTTGAACTTTGATGCAAATCATAAATATATGAATTTTATTGTTTGCTAGGACCTATTGGTGGTGGAATTACACATCAGACTAAACTGTGTGTGTGTATGTGTGTATATATGTGTGTGTATGTGTGTGTGCGCATATATCTATATCTATATGTGTGTGTGTGTGTGTGTGTCTGTCTCTCTCCATCCGCCCCCCCCCCCCCCCCACCCCGGCCTGGCCTTGTTTTCTTTTAGATGATGGATTTAGAAGAGGTCATACCCATGGATTGCTGTCGCCTTGTTAAATATGATGAGTTTCATGATTACCTTGAACGATCGTATGAAGGAGAGGAAGATACCCCAATGGGACTTCTACTAGGAGGAGTAAAGTCAACATACATGTTTGATCTACTGTTGGAGACGAGAAAACCTGACCAAGTTTTCCAGTCTTACAAACCTGGAGGTAAAGAATTTTACAGTTGTACTGGACTTAAAATTTTCATGAGAAGGTTTTTTAATAGAAATGAGTTTAATTTTAAATTTTTTTATGTTCTTAAAATGCAGAATAATTTTGATAGGTTAGGAAGTAGCAACAAGCTTAGAATTAACCTCTAGATTACTTTCAAAGAGCTATATACAAAATTTTAAAAAATTAGCTTGCAGCCTTCAGTGGGATTTTTCTTTTTCAGTGCTGAAAACACTTCTCTTCCCCCCTTCTCTCTATTTATACAGAAAAAAAAGTCCAAAAACAGTATAGTCTCATCAACTCTCAGAAGTAGAATCTTATTTTTCAGGGTTTCCTTGATGAAGTGGTTTCATAACCCATTGCTGCCAACACTTTTTATTTTTCTCCATCTTCTCCATTTTTGCAGGTCCCAGGAACTTCATTCTTTTTTTTTTTTGTCTTCATTAAATCTGTCACAGTCCTCAATATCTTGAGGGTTTTTTTGTTTGTTTGAGACTGATGTGGAAAGCAAAATACCACACTCCTAGCTTTACCCAGAGTAGTCCCTAAAGACAGTTACATGACCAAAGTTTTCTAGTAATCACTATGTAAACTGTAACAAATAGGGGAAAATAAAAATGTTTAAGTAACTTTAGAGAATTCTCACTATTATTGCATAACCCTGAATCCCTTCTATTGGTTGTTACAATTCAGACTTATGTTCTCTACTTTTATTCCTAAAAATTGAACTCACAAAAACCTTCTTCTGGGGGCGCCTGCCTAGGTGGCTCAATCGGGTAAGCGTCCTACTCTTAATTTCAGCTCAGGCCATAATCTCATGGTTCATGAGTTTGAGCCCCTCATCAGGCTCCACACTGATAGTAAAGCCTGCTTGGGATTCTCTTTCCCTCTCTCTGCCCCTCCCCCACTTGTGCATGTGCTTCCATGCTCTCTTTGGCTCTCTCAAAAAAGCAAAAGTAAAAAGCCTTCTACTCTCAAATTCTATTTCTTTGCAGATGCTATAAACCTCTCTTTGTTTTTTGTTTTTTTTTAAATTAAGGCTCCTCTTTTCAAAGTAGATTAAGTATGATACTCTTAAGGGCTCCATCAGTCAGACTCTGTTCTGTTTGTAGAGAGTTCCTTTGGAGCATTTCCTTGCAGATTATTTTTGGTCTAGATAGCAAAATGATGATTAAAGTGTAACATGAGTCAGCAATAAAACCACTTTTTAAAAAGAGAACTTTAGGGACATCTGGGTGGCTTAGCGTCTGACTTCAGCTCAGGTCATGATCTTGCGGTTCATGGGTTCAAGCCCACATTGGGCCCTGTGCTGACAGCTCAGAGCCTGGACCCTGCTTCTGATTCTGTGTTTCCCTCTCTCTCTGCCCCTTCTCTGCTCACGCTCTCTCTCAAAAATAAACAAACTTAAAAAAAAAAAGAAAAAGAGAACTATACGTGTGAGTGTGGATTGTAAAACTTGCAGATAGCGTTTTATTTATTCATTAATAATGACTTTAGCAGAATATTTTATCAGATTTAGATTAGAAATCTAGGGAAAAACCTGACCATTTATATACACTTCATAAAGGAAATTAAAACATTTAAGCCAGAGAATAACTAAGTGTTTGAAGATGATTTGCTTTTCTAGTAACTAAAAGTTTAGTTATATATAATCTGAAAACAGAAGAGAAGATAGGATTAAGTTGTAATATGAAAAATTTAAGTGAAAAAAACAAACCATGTAAACCAAAGCAATTTTCTGTAGACTCTTCTGTAGAATGTAGAGAATATTATTTGGAGGAGGAGAAGTCTTTGATTATGAACGAGGTCTTGAGTGGTATAATGAAGGTTGATCAAAAGCAAATAGGGTTGCTGGGTCCCCTTTAGAATTTGTTCTGCATTCTCTAGTAATTTAATGTTGTGGTTTAGGTCTGTATTTTGCAACTTTGGATATGTATTTTATTTTAAGTTTATTTATTTATTCTGAGAGAGAGAGAGCATGAGTGCACAAGTCGGGGAGGGGCAGAGAGAAGGAGAGACAGAATCCCCGCACCATTAGCACAGAACCCAATGCAGGGTTTGAACTCATTAACTGTGAGATCATGACCTGAGCTGAGATCAAGAGTCAGTGCTTTAACTGACTGAGCCACCCAGGAGTACCTGGATATGCATTTTTAATGTGGTTGATAAATTTGTGTTATGTTTTACAAGGAAACAAACCATGAATTTTTCAAAAATCATATTTTGACTGTTGTCATTGTTTTTTGTTTGTTTTTTTTTTTTAATTTACATCCAAATTAGTTAATCCATATAGTGCAACAATGATTTCAGGAGTAGATTCCTTAATGCCCCTTTCTCATTTAGCCCATCCCCCTCCCACAACCCCTCCAGTAGCCCTCTGTTTGTTCTCCATATTTAAGAGTCTTTTATGTTTTGTTCCCCTCCCTGTGACTGTTTCATTGTTTTAAAGAGATCTAGGAGAACTTTTTTATTAGCCTCATTTCCATTTCTTTGTAGATGTTTGTAATGTAATACATTGCAAGGAGAAGTTTATTATGTATTATATACATGTGTAACATTGTTACGTCTACTATCTTAATAGTTAGGAAAATATTACCTTGCCATCTATTGGAAATATATTAGGAATGCAGTGCTCATGTGAAATAGACTTTTAAAAATAACATCCATTTATGTTTTTGTATTTTTCAAATGTTTTGTGTTTTTCAGAAGTGATGGTGAAAGTTCATGTTGTTGATCTTAAGGCAGAATCTGTAGCTGCTCCTGTCACTGTTCGTGCTTACTTAAATCAAACGGTCACAGAGTTCAAACAGCTTATTTCAAAGGTAAGGTTTAAAATTGGTCAGTGAATATTTTTGAGTGCTTGTTCTGTACAAAGCATTGTGTGATAGTTATGAGTGTGGGAACTAGTACTTACTAGCAGGAGGCAAGTACAGTTAGAAGAGAAACACACTTCAAGTGGAAGACACCAAGTGACCAAAGTATGGAGGTCAGGAAGTGTGAGGCAAGCGCACACAGTGATGGCATATGTGTTTGGCTCAACCTCTGTATAGTACAGGCCTAGAAATAGAAGTTAGTTTATTTCATGGAGAGTTTTTAAATAGTAAACACAAAAGCATGGGCTCTATTTGATGTGGGCAATGGGAAATATGTTATTTGTTTGTTTTCCTAAGTTCAGCAGTGGTATGATGAGAGTTCTGCTGTAGAATGGTAAGTTCCTGGATAGAGGGGGAGTCCGTAAAGTAGATGAGGAGGCTGTGGAAATAGTGCAAGTGAAGGCATTGGACCAGAAAGGAGAGAAGGGGTAGATTGTAAGAATGATTATATGCGTAGAATCTGCAGGACTTGGGATTGGTTGGAGTAAGGCAAGAAGGAGCACAGATGCTTTGAGGAGTTTTGAACTTGGGTAGCCACAAAGTAGTGATCTAGTAATCAAAATGGAAGAGTAGGGTAGGGGAGCAGATTTGACAGGGAAGGTGGTGAATTAAATGCTGGCCATATTCGGTGAGTTAGTGATAAAGAACATAGACTCATTCAGAATTTGTGAGCTGGAAAAATATGATGAAAACATTCAAATTTCCTTGGGCCAAGCTAGTCCACTCTAGAGAAATGATTATACTGTACTCTGTAGAACACTGAGCACACAAACACAGGTGAAATTTTTCAGGATTCTTAAGCCCCAGGCTTAGATGACTTGCTGTAGTGGAAATTGTTCAGTAATAGCAAGCAAGAAGTTGATCCACTTTCTAGTCATTCCTCTATGGCAGTATTATCTTTGATCTCATCTAGGTTTTTTTTTTTAATGCCTATTTTAACAGGGTTGTTGTGAATGTTAATGGAACAAATAAATGCTCTGTTTGTGGAGAAAAATTGTTAAGTTATTATATAAAAGTTGGGTTTTAATTATTATTGCGTTGAAAAAACAACAATGACCTCTGATTCTTCTGCCAAAGTAATAGATAATTTGAGGAGATAAATCATGTTTTGGAGATAGATTTTACAATTAAATTGCTCTTAGAAAGCCTATATAAGTGTACTTGCTCCTTATTACAGTTTAATCTAGAGTATGAGCATTGAGGTAGAATACAAAAGAAACATATGACATTGCCTTCCTGAAGAAGTTAATAATTTTATTGGGGGAGAATATATCTGTAGAGAATAAAGGCAGTCACAAAGTATTTTGCCAAGAAAGGCAGCAGATAAAGTCTAACTAGACCGCCAAAGAATTAGTTACCATTAGTTGTATTGAAAACACATCATGTTTTTTTAAATGTAAATTTTTTTGTCTGCTCATTTCTTGTGAAATTCCCAAAATGATACCTCAGATTAAGGACATGTACTTTTAGAGTAACTTGAAACTTTACCTATTAATTTAATCTCATTTTACACAGAAGAAAAATGATTTAGTAGAAGTATTAACTATTCGCAGAATACAAAAGAACTCATCAAAAGTTCAGGAGTTAAACAGTTACTGGTTTGACATCTGTTCTCAAAGCGTCAGTTACTCAGTTTCTTTGGAACCACATCCCCTCATTTACTTTGCAAGTGCGAGAGGAATAGAATTTTTAGTGAAAAATCATTACCTTTAAAATAGTTTCAGAGCATCCATTCATAAGTGATACTTTGTTCACCTAATTTACAGCATAATTAATGGATAGGACTAAAATTTTTCCCATAGAGTCTTTAAAAATTTATAAACCTCCACTAAGATTATTTTCTTTTAATTTTCTTTCTGTTTCTAAGAACTCAGCAGTGTGTCTTCATCCACATTTCCAAGTCCAGCAGAATTATCCTTGCGAGTACTTTTTACTGACTTGCTTCCATTGCAGGCCATCCATTTACCTGCTGAAACCATGCGGATAGTGCTAGAGCGCTGCCACAATGATCTGCGCCTCCTCACTGTGCCCAGTAAGACCCTGAAAGCTGAAGGGTTTTTTAGAAGTAACAAGGTATGTCTTTTATTTCTTCATTACTATTGTCTATGCTGGTAATAGTAAATTAAGTTTCATATTATAAGGCTGGCCTCTAGAGCCATCCACTATGTGTCTGTAATTTACCTCGTAAGTTCTCCCAGCGTCTCGGCAATTACCTTCCTTTGTAATCAGGTCAGATCAGGCTTCTTTCTGTCCTACTCCATCCGTCTGCCGGTTCTCCTCTAGGTCTTGTTCATGAGCTACCTCTGCCTGCCTGCAGTATTCTTCCCCCTCTCCCTACATTTTTTTTCAAGGCGCAGATTAGTCCTGCCTCTTTGGTGAAGCCTTACTGACCATTTCTGTCCACAACAATCTTGTCCTCTGAATTCTGTAAATTATGTTACACTCGTTCTTGAGCTTCTCCCATAAAGCACTACTTGATGGGGAAAGTCAAAGACATGCCTACTCTAGAGAAGATTGTCATTTGGGTTCACCCTTTGCCTACTTATTTATCTCAGATAGAAAAGAGAAAGTTCACATTGATCTGTTTGTTTCATCTCTTGACGTGTTCTATCATTGATAAATGATTTTTCCTCTGTGTTTATTCATAACACCATCAGTTTACTCTGGATCAATTGAATCCAAAATTTTCCCTGTTTGCCATGTTTTATTTATTGCCTTTTCCGTTCTCATTCATCTTAGTGCAGTCTAGTCTTTTATCTCATTTAACCTTTTTTAGTGTTGTCTTATTATTCCTAAGGTGTAATTTTTATTCACCTCTGTTTTCTTTGGATACTTTTGTGTGGTGCTTATGTGTGTATCATTAAAATCCGCCCTAATACCATTTTAGGGTGAAAAGTAGGAGGGATCTCACTTTATTTTTTTCTTTAAATGGTTAGCTAATGATCCTAATCTGTAACATTGATTGGACACTGGTTATCTGTATTTAACCAGTACTTCCCCCAGATTATTTGAAAAACATCCCCAGATGAAATACCATTTCATCTATAAATAATCTGAATGTCTATCTCTAAAAGGTGAGAACTCTTTAAAAACATAACTATAATTATATTATTACATCTAGAAAATTAACAGAATTAATATCAACAAATGTCTAGTCAAGCTTCCCTTATTATCTTGTAAAATTTTTTTCTGACAGGATTTATTTGTTCAGGTAGGATCCAAATAAAGTCCATGATATACCTCTCAAGTCTATTTTAACCTACAGATCCCCCTATGTGTATTTATTTCCTTGTCATTTATTTGCTCTAGAATCAAGTCATTTGTCCATTAGATTTTTTTTCTATAATCTGGATTTTGGTATTACATTCCCAAAATGCCTTTATACATGTTCCTCTATCCATGTTCATGCTACGCTTGTTTTTCTAATGAGCAAGATGTGGAATACAAAAACTTTCTGAAAATAGAAAACCCAGTAAACAAGGTATCCGTGTGTGCATGTGCGCATGTGTGTGTCTCATCTATCTTAGCACAGTTTTATGGCTAATTACAAAGACATATGAACATAATATTTATTGTATTTAGTCTCCAAAAACCGTACACATTTCCTTTAGAGATGTCATCATCCCAAATTTTACAACATTTTGTCTTGTGTTAAGGTGATATGAGTGAGAATGAATGTCACTAAAATTAATGATGTAATGTAACTCTCTTACTTACTATATAGGTATTTGTTGAAAGTTCTGAGACTTTGGATTACCAGATGGCCTTTACAGACTCTCATTTGTGGAAACTCCTGGATCGTCATGCAAATACAATCAGATTATTTGTTTTGTTACCTGAACAGTCCCCAGGCTCTTATTCCAAAAGGACAGCGTGCCAGAAAGCTGGGGGTGATTCTGGTGGTAACGTGGATGATGACTGTGATAGAGTCAAAGGACCTGTGGGGAGCCTCAAGTCTGTGGAAGCTATTCTCGAAGAAAGCACTGAAAAACTCAAAAGCTTGTCACTACAACAGCAGCAAGATGGAGATAATGGAGACAGCAGCAAAAGTACTGAGACAAGTGACTTTGAAAACATAGAATCACCTCTCAATGAGAGGGACTCTTCAGCGTCAGTGGACAATAGAGAACTTGAACAGCACATTCAGACTTCTGATCCCGAAAATTTTCAATCTGAAGAACGATCAGACTCAGATGTGAATAATGACAGGAGTACAAGTTCAGTGGACAGTGACATTCTTAGCTCCAGTCACAGCAGTGACACTTTGTGCAATGCTGATAATGCTCAGATTCCTTTGGCTAATGGACTTGACTCTCATAGCATCACGAGTAGTAGAAGAACTAAAGCAAACGAAGGGAAAAAAGAGACATGGGACACAGCAGAAGAAGACTCTGGAACGGATAGTGAATACGATGAGAGTGGCAAGAGCAGGGGAGAAATACAGTACATGTATTTCAAAGCAGAACCCTATGCTGCAGACGAAGGTTCTGGGGAAGGACATAAATGTATGTACTTAGAAAGAAAACTCCTTGAAACAGCACCAATTGGTTTCTCAGTTTATTTAAATTTTTAGTTAAGAAAGGAACCAGCTAAGAGTTCAGTACTTTGTTCTAGGATCACCCGTAACTTCCTGGATTATAAGAGTGTTCTCTGTTGCCTTTGCTTTCATTTTCGGGGCAGTTGTAGTAACAACTGTCTTTGGACCTCCGCAGCACATCAGACCTGTGACAGCAGTGATGTCACAGCTCTGGGGAAGATAAGTGAAAAAGAAAAGGAATTAAGAATTGTTTTAAAGTAAAGAATGAAGAATTGTTTTAAAGGAAAGAATTATGATAAAAGCCCTAAGTTAAAAACTAAGAAATAGTTTAAAAAGTAAATAATATACCAAAAAGATAAAATTTGGTATTCATTGCTGAGGAAAAGTTTTTATTTGTGCATCCCCTCTCTTCTCTTTATCCCTCAATGCAAATAACCCCCTCCCCACCCCCTAAATAGTCCATGGTTAACTGGGAAAGTCAGAAAAAGGAAAGGGGCTTTTTTAAAGTTGATACTTTGAAGTAAGCTCCAAGCAGAGTATAAACTAGAAATCCTCAAGTGTATAATCACAAAAACATTGAAGAGATCTGTCAGTTCAGGTATTTGGGATAAGCAGCAACAGCAAAAACACACCTACATGAAAACAATAAAATGACTTATAAAACATCAGATGAAAACAGCCAAAGAATGTACAAAAGTTTTCTTCAAGTATAAAAGAGAAATAGCTCAAAAAAACAAATACTTTGCATTATATTACCCCTTATATTCTTAATTTTAGTTTTCAAAACACTTGTTCTCACTTGAAGCTTCTCTGAAATTAGTAAAGCAAATATTGATATCCTCGTTTGACTGATAAGAAAACTGAAGCTCATAGTGGATGGATGACTTGCCCAAAAGTACATGTGTAGCTAGTAAGGAGTGGAACCACTACTAGAATATAAGTCTTTGAATTGAATGCATTTGCTGTTACCTTTCTGACAGTGGAAAGGGAGTCCCACTCTATCCATCTGTTCATCCACCCCCCCCCCCCAATTAATATTTCCTGAATCCATTCAAGATGCCAGGCCCTACGTAGATGTTAGAAGTGGAGATGACAAAGACGCAGCCTCATGTTTCATCTGGTGGGAGAAAGCCCACAACCAGCATGAAAGTTAATTGCTGCGATGCTTATAGTCTCAAAATTTAGTCTCTTAAAAGGAAGTGGTAGAAATTATGAAATCAGTAATAAAAATGCATAAATTTGTCTTTTTAACTAATTAGTTCCCAGTAACACTGGAACCATGTGACATCCATATAGATACCTTGCAGAAACTCAAGTGGGAAAATGTGGGTTAGTGAGCCACAACAGAGACAGAGACTCTATAATAATGCTTTAACTCCCTGTGGCACTTTTACTTCATAAGTCTCATTAAGTCACATCATCTCACTTATTTCTCAACAGCTGTGTGAAATTGATGCCATTAGACACTTTTTGCTGATGAAGAAACTGGCTCAAACTGATTTAAATAATTTGCCGGGGGTCACACAGCCAGTAGGTCACACTGCTGGTCAGTCCAGCTCCTGTGATCTGATTGTAAGCCTGGCCCACATTTCTCCACCTCATAACTGCTACCCACTGTCTCTTACTTTCCTCACGTCAGAGTAAAGGAAAAATAGCCAGTAGCTACCCTTTCTTACCATCTTCAACCCTTCAAGAGCATTAGAAAATTAAAAACAGCTCCTCTTTACAAAGAGGTTAGAAATTTCTCTTAAGTGGTTTGTTTTATAATGATGTGCTGGAGAGTTGACTGCATGAGTCTAAACGTTAAGAATTTAATAGGAATACTTAGAATTGTAGACTGAGGAGTCTCCTTCCACCTTTTTGGAAATTCATAGTGGACTAGTTTACTAGCATTCGTTGAAATAGTAAACATGATGATCAAGAGAACCCGTTTACTACAATTTATTTTGGTTTTCAGAAGCCGTGCAGAAGGCTTGTTTGAACAGAAAAAGTGGAAACGGGCTTAGAGGTAGATGAGTAGGGTTGAGAGCCAGCAGCCACGTGCTTCAGGAGTCTGTACTAAGACTGTTTCATCACAGCTCCTCAGAGACCTGAAAGTTGGTACCTGGGTAACATGGATGATGAATAATAATACGGTTCTTCAGAGTGATGAAATGCCAGGGTGTAACACATAAACAAAGAATTTGATATCTGAAGAGTGACATTTTATATACAGTATAGACAATATGGGTAGCAACTGAAATACACTTAAAGTGATGGTCTTTAAGCTATCTGTTATAATCCAGGAATTGTTTCGGGGAGTATGGACCTTTCTCTGAAAATACTGTTCCACTGTGACCTATTGTAGGCTGCAGGCACTCAGGGATAAATAGGGAGATCAAGGTAATAAAAATGAGAGTGCATTTGCACTGATAATTTCTTTGTACAATTTTGGTTATCACTTCATTTAAGAAATACATAAAAGAAAGAAACCCTAAAGATATTTTGAGGTTGCTCTGTGAAGAGACCAAACTCTTCAGTTTGAAGAGGTGAATAGGGAAAACGGCATGATGGTAATCTCTAAAATTATAATTATAGCCAGTCAATTAAGCCAACAATTTTTGCCAGGGCTGTAGTACACATTTGACATATACTGACCCCAAGGTATAAGCACAACTGTCTGCATTTTATAATAGAGGTAATTGAGGTACAGAGAAGTCAAGCCACAGTCACAAATGTAAGGTACAAGGAGGAGCCAAGAATTCATTCAGGCCAGCCCATTTCACTACAGAACCACTTGGTCCTAATCACCATATTGGACTGTATCAATAACAACAAACATTTGTATCTTCCTGTGATTCATTACTGTGAGTTAGAAACCAAAATTGTGGTAATAGCTTATTGTTTGAGTAATGACTTAGAATTTACTACATTTGTCATAACAGCAATCAGTGAGACTGGTGTAATGATCCTGTGAGAAAACCGAGGCCCAGAGACATTGGATGACTTACCAATAGCCATTTATTAGGCAACAACTGAAATCTAGTCATTGGCTTCTGATTTCTAATCAAGTAATTTTTTCATTATACCCTTCTCTCAAGAAATGTTGTACCTGCTGGATAGTATAAATAGAGGCTTATTTGCCAAAAGCTGGGTTACTTAGGAGTATTCCTTAAATTTTAGAAATGGACATTTTAAAGGAATTAAATGCTGCCTGAAAAGTTATATATAACAAAAAAGTTCATCACCGTGTTTATATTCTATCTCATACTTTATGGTCACATTTTCTATAGTGAATCTGAATCTTATAACCGGAAAAACAGTAAATGGACATTAATTTATTTGAAAAAGTCCACTCAAAAATTCATCAACCCAAAAGTTGGGTCAACCTGGGAACATAAACCAGTCATGTTTGAGGGTCTCATCCTTGACTTTTTTTTTTTTTTTTCTTTTTTTTTGAGAGAGAGCATACACTTGGGGGAGGGGCCGAGAGGGAGGGAGGGAGGGAGGGAGGGAGAGAGAGAGAGAGAGAGAGAGAGAGAGAAAATCCCAAGCAGGCTCTGCATCGCCGGCCCAGAGGCTGACACGGGGCTCCAATCCATGAACCATGAGATTGTGTGACCGGAGCTGGAGTCAAGAGTGGGACACTTAACCGACTGAGCCAGACAGGGTGCCCCTCACCCTTGACTTCTGATGTAAATTTTACAGAAAACCAGAGCCTGCCCTAGAGAGAGCCTTATGGCTCTAGAGGAACCACGGGCCTAAGGTGGGATGGCAGCTCTTGTTATATACTGCACTGTCTATATTGTAAGAGAGAGAGGAACTTGAGTGAAGTTGTTGCTCTTTACTAGGATATGAAGACTGGAGTCTTAGAAATATTTCAGAAGTATGTTCATGAGTAACTTGTAAAGGACAAAAGATTAATAAGTATTAGAAGAAATGAAGCTCACCAAAAACAATCCTATTGCTTTGCCATGAGAGTTTATATCGAAGCTTGCGGGGGGTGGTGGGAGTTTCTGATCCATTTAGATGCTCTTCCTGTTACGGTCCAACCACATGATAAAACATATCATCATATGCTCGTCTTGACGGTTTTTTCTAGTAGAAATCCCAGAACCAAATTTACTAACAATTTTTGAGGCAATTACTAGATATCTACACTGTGCCAAAAGCATGATAAACATATTAACCTCACTGAATTCACACTGCAGTACTAGGAGGTAGGTACTACTCTCTCCATTTTTTAAATGAGGAAGTGGCTACAAGGAGGCCAGTGGCTTGCCCCAGGTCACATAGCTGGCCGGGAAGCAGAAGAGGCACGGTTGGAACCCAGCCAGAGCCTACATTATTACTGTGAAGAACTAGGAATGTATGTAATTGAAAAGACTTTCCTGAAGTTTGGTTTGGGACTCAGCAGCATATATAAATAAATAGATGAGCACTTCAATCTCTCAGAATGTTGGAAGTTGTTGAAGCTGTTGGATTTTATCGTATGCTCCGTGTCCGTGTTTTTTTGTCCATGCAATGTTGTGTATTAGCTTAAAGTCAAATAACTGAAGGGGGTACTTTTTCCCTGTACAGTATAATAAAGTGCATATGATCTGTTTTATTTATATTCTAAGAGGTTTCTTTTTTTGTTTCGCTTTTGTTTTTTTTTGTACTTAGGGCTGATGGTGCATGTTGATAAAAGAATTACACTGGCTGCTTTCAAACAACACTTAGAGCCCTTTGTTGGAGCTTTGTCCTCTCACTTCAAGGTCTTCCGGGTGTATGCCAGCAACCAGGAGTTTGAGAGCGTCCGGCTGAATGAGACACTTTCATCCTTTTCAGACGACAATAAGGTTGATTAAAATCATTTCAAATAATTAGAGTCTGTTTTACATGATAGATTTGAGAACATCTTGCCCTGTTTCCAAGTAAGATGAAATAGCCCTAAGAGGGTCATTTTGTTTTTATGTTTAGTGATTGGTCGTTTTTTTTCATTCATCTAATAAACATTTGTTAAGTGTTAACTGTGTGTCAGTTACTGTTCTAGGTGCTGGGAATCAGAGGTAAAAGATACACCTGTTCTCAAAGAGCCCATAATCTAGAGAATTTTTGAAGACCAAACTAAACAGTGTGGGGAGAATGGGTTGTTTATTCTGCGGAGATAATACATCTAAAAAACTTTAATTTATAGATTACAATTAGACTGGGGAGAGCACTTAAAAAAGGAGAATACAGAGTTAAAGTGTACCAGCTGCTGGTCAATGAGCAAGAGGTAAGTAAGCTGCTTCAGAGCAATATGACGTCACTTCTGCTAGTTATTAAAAACATAGAGTTCAGAGATGTTGTGACTCGTCATTTCTTTTGCTGTCTCTAAAGCACAGACAGGACACTGTTTCCAGAAGCTATTTTGGTTGTGCGGGCTGTATTGCCTGTATTGCAGCCACTCATTTCTGCCCCTGTAGCACAAAACCAGACGTAGACAATACATAAACCAGTGGAATTAGCTGTGTCCCAACAGAGTTTATTTACAAAAACATGCAGCAGACAAATGTGGTCCTCAAGCCTTTCTTTGCCTTCCCTCTGCTTTAAAGTATTGTTACACATATTGGAATGAGGCAGACATTTCCTGCTTTGAAAAGGAGACTTGTTTGTGCTTGATTTTAAGAAATTCTCACATAGTGCTCCAGGGGGATAGCAGTTGATCTGTAGAGCATGTAAGGATTTTTTGCGTTCAGAGAGTCATTTCAGTATTTAACAGGCATTCATTTATCTCGTAGCTGCCATATGCTCACAGATGTTAACTCCTTGAATCTGCATCAGTTAGCTATGATGTAGATATTATTATTCCCATTTTGTAGATGAAGAAACTGAGGCACAAAGAAGTTATGTAACTTGCCCAAGGTCATGTAACAGATGCCAGACAAATGCCCAGAAGAAAAAGGCAAAGTCCCTGTTTTGGGGATGTTTATAACATCTTAGTGAGGACCTAGACAAGTGTGCAAACTAAATAGCAAAGACCGTATTCCCCCCTTCTTATCCATAGGGGATGTGTCCAAGACCCCCCTCCGCCCAGTGAATGCCTGAAACCGAGGATAGTGCCGTGCCACTCCCTACATATACACTATGCTCTTACCTAGACATGTATACCTTAATAAAGTTTAACTTATACATTTGGCAAGGTAAGAGATTAACTGTTGCCAGAAATGAAATAGAACAGTTACAACAGTACACTGTAATAAAAATTATGTGAATGTGGTCTCTCTCAAAAAATCTCATTGTATTATATTTACACTTCTTGTGATGACATAAGATGATAAAATGCGCGTGTGATGAGATGCAGTAAGGGGAATAACATAGGCACTGTGACATAGCATTGGGTTACTACTGATCTTCTGATGATTTGGCAGAAGGATCATTTGTTTCCGGACCCCAGTTGGCTAACTGCAAGTAACTGAATGTTCAGAAGGGGAAATCACAGATAAAGACAGACTGCTGAAAATGGAGAAATTTTTCATAAAACGCCTTCATTTGTCCAACAGAGAGTTTATTGAGCACCCATCATGTGTCTTTTATTTCTTCTGAGAGAGAGAGAGAGAGAGAGAGAGAACGAGTAGGGGAGGGGCAGAGAGAATTCTAAGTAGGCTCCACATTGTCAACACAGAGCCGAATGTGGGGCTCAAATCCACGAACTATGAGATCATGACCTGAGCTGAAATCAAGAGCCAGACGCTTAACTGACTGAGCCACCAAGGTGCCCCAACCCATCATATCTCTTATATGTGAATGTTTCATCTGCGTTTGGGGTTTGTAGATAAAATGTCCCTTCTGAGACAATGAATGAACATATTTGGAGAAGTAGTATGCAGTTCCCTCATTTTAATCCATAAAAGTGATTTTTACTTTCAAAATTGCGATCACTTTATTATAAGGAGAGAAATATGAATGTGGTATTTAATCTTCACAATGACTCTGTGAGGAAGACACTACCCCCGGTTTACAGATGAAAAAAAGGAGGCCCGGGGACACCTGCCCCTCTCCCCTGCTCATATTCTCTCTCTCTCTCTCCCTCAAATAAAAAAAATAATAATTATTTAAAAAAATTAAAAAGGAGGCCCAGAAAGGTTAAGTAAACTTGCCCAAGATAGCTTACTTAGTAAGTAGTGGAGCCAAGATTTGAACCTAGGAAGATCAGCTCCTAAACTCAGTCCTATAATTGTCATACTGTACAGTGCAAATAAAATGTCTTGTGTACCCTTATTGAATGTGTAATTCAGCTCTCTGATTGTTTTATGTTTGTATTCCTAGCCATGCAAGTTTCTGCTAGATGCTGTGTTTGCTAAAGGAATGACAGTACGGCAATCAAAAGAGGAATTAATTCCTCAACTCAGGGAGCAGTGTGGTTTAGAGCTCAGTACTGACAGGTAAAGTAAAATTACAGTATCATCAGCAATTAGAGGAAATCTTGTGTGGTCTGTTGATATGGATTGGTATGATTTTCTAAAACCAGAATTAAAGAATTCCTCTACTAAGAATTTAATACTACAGATTAATAGAAGTAAGCAAAAGTATTAGAATTTGTTTGCGCTTCCTCTGTAGGATACTAAATTTGAAATTGGGGGAAGATTTCATTATAGTTCCCCCAAATTAAAAAAAAAAATTTTATGTTTATTTATTTTTGAGAGAGAGGAAAAAGTGTGATCGGGAGAAGGGGCAGAGAGAGGGAGACAGAGAATCAGAAGCAGGATCCAGGCTCTGAGCTGTCAGCACAGAGCCCAATGTGGGGCTCAAACCCATGGACTGCGAGATCATGACCTGAGCCAAAGTCGGATGCTTAACTGACTGAGCCACCCAGGCACCTCATATTTTCCCAAAATTTTAATGAATAATCACTTGACTTTTATATTTAAATAGTTCATTATTCATTGATGTCAGATTCATGTTGTTGTTTTCAGGTTAACAATCTCAAGTAATAGTAGTTTAAAATGTCTTATCACATTTGTAGATTTCGTCTAAGGAAAAAAACATGGAAGAACCCTGGCACTGTCTTTCTGGATTATCATATTTATGAAGAAGACATTAATATCTCCAGCAACTGGGAGGTTTTCCTTGAAGTTCTTGATGGTATCATCCATATTTTTGTGGGGAACTATCAGAAATGCTCTGGAACTAATAGAAGCCTATAGTTTTTATCAAAGAACAAGTTTTCTTCCACCTTTACTCTGGGTTGCATTTGCCTTTTAAATATTTCTTTAATTTTGAGAATATTAATTTCTCCTTACAGGAAGTTGACAGTTTTGAAGTTTGCATTTATAGTACTTTTTACAGGAAACTCTGCTAACATTTTCTTACCTGTGTTTGTTATTTAGTTTCTTTTTTCATTATGGCTGATTTTGTTTTGAGGATGTGGTATTGATAATTTACCAGGGATTTTGAGAACAATGGCCAAGTACCACAAACTGGATGGTTTCAACAATAGAAATGTGTTGTCTCACAGTCTGGAGGCTGCAAGTCTGAAGTCATGGTGTTGGCAGGCTTGCTTCCTTCTGAGGGCTGTGAGGGAAAATTTGTTCATGGCCCTCCCCTAGCTTCTGGTGGTTGATTGGCAGTCTTTGGTGTTCCTTGGCTTGTTAAATGCATCATCCTGATCTCTGTTTTCATCTGAACATGATGTGAGATGTGCATCTGTGTATGCTTGTGTGTCTGCTTCCGCATTTCCCCATATTATAAGGACACTAGCCCTGTTGGATTAGAGTCACCCTAATGATCGCATTTTAGCTTGATTACCACTGTAACAACCCTATTTCCTAGTTAGGTCATATTCTGAGGTACTAGGGTATAGGACTTTAAATGTCTTTTTGAGGAGACACAGTTCAGCCTGTAAAAGTGACCCAGAAGAGGACCTGTGTTTGTCACACCTCCTGCTTTTAATGATCTAAATGGGAACATTTAAAGTATTGTTTTTTGGAGGAGGTAATGGGAGAAAAGTTGGCTTTGGGGTGATCATATCAAGGGAAACAACTAGTTCTGTGTTCTTTTGTGACTGCTATTGCCTAGAAAGATTTTGATTTTCCTTTTTTTCCCCTTAGAAATTAAAACATCATAAGATTATGATAGTTTTCCAAGGGTTCAATAATACTAACACCTCACCTATTTCATGCTATTTAAGGTCTGATTTGGTTTAAATTTCAGTTGTTAAAACTATGAGTATTTGACAAGTTAACAGGGGAGTCAGGGACAGCCAGCACACTATCTACTATGATGTGGAGACAAGTGTTCCAGATTGTGATTCCTTCTGTGAGTGTCTGGGGCCTTAGAGAATAACCAGTATGTCTGAGTAGACCAAGAAGAGATGGCGAAGGACAGAGAAATTCCCCTTGTTAGGGAGGATTGAGTATGTATTAGCAGAGATGGGTTAGCCGGGAGATGTTACTGGATGGTGGGTACCTGTGTCAGTATCATTTCAGTATATATGTTAGCTTGACAATAGTTGAGTGAGAAATAAATCATGTGAAATCATGTGATTAAATCTAAGAAACATTTATTGACCTGTAAATTGCCAGACACTGCTAATCTCTGGTGCTACAAAAATGAATAAGAACTAGTGATTGCACTCCAGATGCTCAGTCTATAAGAAAACCAGAAATTCCACAATTTCTGCAAACCTGTAATTCCAAAATCATAGGTACTTAAGGACCAAATCAGTACAGTTTGCTCTCGTGTACACCAGAGAGAAAGGTAACAATTGAGCTGGTTTTGAAGAATCAGTAAGGTTTGAGTAAAAGAGAAGAGAGGGATTAGTGTGAGCCGGAGTGAAAAAAGAAGATAAAGTGAAGATGATTTGATTTTGATGATGTTAGATTGTGGGGGTGGTAGCCAGTAGAGAAGCAAAGATTGGCAATCCAGAGAAAAGAGTAGTTGATAGAGCAGTGTCCAGCAGGACTCAGGAAGGAGTGAAATTAGGATCCTGGTAGAAGGAGAGCTTGCAAAAGAGTAAAGAATTACCTTCAGAGACTGGAGGGAAGAGAGGAAATATTTTATTCTCAAAAACTTGTTGGGATAAGTGGGATCTTTTATGTGCACTTTCTAAGCAGAACACTTGAAGTAAATCTTGTTTAGTCAGGCCATACAGGAAAAGTCAAATTATGGGCCTCTAGAGAAAAGAGAAAGATGACCTAATCTTGCATCTTCATAGGGGTGGAGAAGATGAAATCCATGTCCCAGCTTGCAGTTTTGTCAAGACGGTGGAGGCCTTCGGAAATGAAGCTGGATCCCTTCCAGGAGGTTGTGTTGGAAAGCAGTAGTGTTGATGAGCTGCGAGAGAAGGTAAGTTCATTTGAAATAAATTGAACTAATATGTGTTTTTCTCCGTGTTGCATAAGAGATAACCTAGGAAGTAAGTGCCAAATACTCACGTGTCAACCTTTCTTTCTTTGTCTCTTTCATACCTTGTGACACCTTGTCACACACTCTCCTTGTTTCCTTAGGCTCCTGATGCTTTGAAAAATTACATTGGCTTTTGGCCATCCAGAAGTGGACCCCTCGCTTTTAGTTACTTGAATCAAGTTTGTCCTGAGTAATTAGCATTAGTTAGAAGTTACTAGAGTAAATTGCTGTATATATTTTAAAAAGCCAAACGCTTTTTAAAATACGGGGAATTGAATAAAGGATCTATATGAAGCTCTCTTTTGCATTTTTCAATTTAAAGGTTGGAATTCTGTGGCTCTCTGGGGAATGGGTGAATTATTCATAAGCAGTACTAGGATAATTGGCATCTTAAAAACACTTTGTTTCCATAATTCACACCAAACGCAAAAATAAATTCTAAATATATTAAATTTATATAAAAATACAATAAAATGTTAAATGTACTAGATGAAAAGGTTGAAAATATTTTTATGTTCTAGAGACGGAAAGATCTTCGTAAGCATAATACCAGAAACTAAAAAGGAAAAGACCACATAAAAGTATAAACCTTCCAGACAGCCTCCTCTCCAATTCTTCTTTTTTAATTTAAAAAATGTTTATTTTAGAGAGAGAGAGCATGAGTGGAGAAGAGAGGCAAAGGGAGAGAGAGAAAGAAAGAATCTTTCACGGGGCATGGAGCCCAATGTAGGGCTCTGTTCCATGACCCTGGGATCATGACCTGAGCCGAAATCAAGAGTCAGACACTCAACTGACTAAGCTACCCAGGCGTCCCTCCAATTTCTTCTTCTTCTTCTTCTTTTTTTAATAAACAGCCGATAAACAAAGATAAAAAACAAGGAAGGGGAAAAATATTTGAAACAGATATGAAGCATTATGGTCCGTATTTATATGGAGCTACTGCATTAATAAGAAAAAGGTGAATAATCTAATTTTAAAGTAGGCAAAGAACTTGAATAGGCAATTCATTGAAGAAGAAATACAAGTTAAAACAGTAACAGCATTCTTTACCTCTTAAAATGCTGAAAGTGTAGGAAATAAAATGCCTTGAGTTGTCAGTTTGGGAAAACAGGCAAGATCGCACGGCTTTTTTTTTTCTTTTAATGTCTGTATGTTTTTGAGAGTGCACGCACATGCGTTCACACGAGTAGGGCAGGCACACAGAGAGAGGGAGAGAGGGAATCCCAAGCAAGCTCTGCACTGTCAGCACAGAGCCCAATGTGGGGCTCATACGCATGAACCGTGAGATCATGACTTGAGCTGAAATCAAAAGCTGGACGCTTGATCGACCGAGCCACGCAGGCGCCCCTCATACAGCTTTGATAGGTGGCTAAATTGACATCACTGTTTCAGGCTTCACTTTGGCATTATCACCTTTTCAGATGTGCAAGTCCACATCTAAGAATTCATTCTCAAGAAATATTTGCAGAAATATGAAAGGATGTTCATGAAGGTATATATAGTATAGCATTGTAACTAGAAAAATTAAAAATAGGCTCAGTGACCATTGGTAGGGAATAAAATGGTATATTGTTCAGCTGTTGAAGATCATGAGGTTATTCTGTGTCCTATTCTTATATATAGGCTATGTAAAAGTATTATATAGAGAGGTTTCATAAATATAATTTTGTGCATTTTAGATATATGTGATGTAGTTTATATGTGCATAGGAAAAGGTCTAGGAGGAATATACTAAGTTGGCATTTCTGGGACATGGTATTTGCAGGGTGGACAAGAGACGATTTCACTTTCTGCTTTTTTTTTTCTAATTTCTTATATCAAACATTTATTCCATCTTTGAAAACATCAAGCTATTTCTGTGTGGGTTAAAAGGTTGATAACTTATTTAAGCAAATTTATTTTTTAAATGAACTCATATAAAATGTTTCCTTTTACAGCTTTGTGAAATCAGTGGAATTCCTTTGGAAGATATTGAATTTGCTAAGGTAAAGTCTTGAGAGTGTTTACCTTTGGGTACTGGTGCTCAATAAACATGGCTGTCAGCATGATTTATTCATTCATTTATTTTTTCCTTAGGGTAGAGGAACTTTTCCCTGCGATATTTCTGTCCTTGATATTCATCAGGATTTGGACTGGAATCCTAAAGTTTCTACCCTAAATGTCTGGCCTCTTTATATTTGTGATGATGGTGCCGTCATATTTTATAGGTATCTTTACAGTGTATTTGTTATTCATAGTGATGTAACATTTTTGTTGTTCATAAGTATCTTGTTTTCCATAAATACCTTTACTTTTTTTATGGTATAAAGCAGTCCTGACCAGTACTTAGTACAAGAGCCACACATTACATTTTGAATTTTTCTAGTAGCCACACTTAAAAAAGTAAAAAGAAACCGGTAAAATTAATTTTAATAAAATATTTTAACCCATTATATCCAGAATGTTATCACAACATGTAGTCAATATCAAAAATTGTTCATGAGATATTTTACATTCTTTTTCTTACAGTAATTCTTAGAAATAGTGTGTGTTACGCTTCCAGTAGGTCTCAAGCTTTCAGTAGGCACGTGTAGCAAGTGGCTACTGTGTGAGCCAGCACAAATACAGAGGAAAAAGAATAGTCATTGATGCCTGGCAGATAAGAGTTCTGACTAGGCTTTGTTACTTACCTAACTCCTCGTCATCTGTGAAATGGTGACAGTGACGTCAGCCTTGCAGGATTTTCTGAGAACAAGGACTACTGCATTTAACAAAACTGTCCATAGTACATGTTATATATAAATGTTCAATCAGTGGTGGCTGTTATTACACTTACAATAGCATGGGAATTTTTCTGTACCATTTTTAGAAGTCATTGCTGTGTTAATATAATAAACACATTTGCCATCCAGGACATCTTAGTATGAGATTATTTAACTTCACCAGTGACAATCAGATTTCATTTTCTTACCAAGGAGCATTATAACATTCAAGCGTAAGTTACTAAAGGCAGATGGCTATACCAATCTAATATGTAATTAATATTTTAAATGTAGGGATAAAACAGAAGAATTAATGGAGTTAACAGATGAGCAAAGAAATGAACTGATGAAAAAAGAAAGCAGTCGACTGCAGAAGACGGGACATCGTGTAACGTACTCACCTCGGAAAGAGAAAGCACTAAAAATATATCTGGATGGAGCACCAAATAAAGATCTGACTCAAGACTGACTCTGCTAGTGTAGCATTTTCCCTGGGGGATTTTTGGTTTTAATTAGATGGTTCACTGCTACTGTGTAGTGCCGTTATGGCCGGACATGGTTAGGGGTAACCCAGTGACACCAGCACTGATTGGACTGCCCTTCACCAATCAGAAGCTCAGTGCCCAATGGGCCACTGTTTTGACTTGGAATCATGTTGTGCACTATAGTCAAATGTACTGTAAAGTGAAAAGGGATGTGCAAAAAAAAATAAAAACAAAAAACAAAAAGCGAAACCTGCTACTAGGAAAGGGGGAAGGGGAATGAGTACACTTCTTTTATTGCGGACAAATGTGCACATAGCCGCTAGTAAAACTAGCCTCAAACAGGATGCTCATAGCTTCATAATAAAAGCTGTGCAAAGGCCATGAATGAATGAATTTTCTGTTTATTTCACTGATACACACATTACCTCATTGACAATTTGGAAGTAAATGCAACTGTGTGTTGACTCTTGGAAAGCAGCAAAAATAGGAGCTGAAGAGAGAAATTCTTAGAACCAGCCATAACCCAGTAAAGAATTGTGAAGTTGTGTTTTTATTTTGTTTCATTTTTTGCAAAGTATTAAAACATTATTCTGGAACATCAAAACGTTTCCCTTAGACCACTCCCAGCAGGTAGCAGCTCAAATTGCTGCAATATTGTAATTATAACTGATTGTACTTAAGTTATGGATGTAGAGAATATGGTTCACTCGTTCATTCAGCATGTAAATAAAATTGATCCTATTGAGTTATCATAATTGCAGTTCAACTATTTCCCATGGTTATTCTTTTCACGTACCATTCATGATGTACATTTGTGTACATTGAGGAGTATAGCAGTCTATGTACATGTAATCCTCAGTGAGGTTCCTCAGTGCTGGGTCCCATACAATTGTATTTGCCCTTGTTAATGAGGTTTTTCTGTTCAGCGGCTTCAGTTTTTTCCTTTGTACATTTACTTTTGAAGATTTACTTCAAGTTTGAATCTTCTCAAACCCTTGTAAGTCCCACTTTAATTTTTGGAGTTGATTTGTAGTTACATGTAGTTTAACTTTGCGAAAGCGTCTTAACATCGTGTTGAAAAAAACTTGCTAGTAAGGTCATAGCACAGGCTGATGTAGTCAACATGATTTCATTGCAAAGTCTATTAGAATGGGCAAGTTTTTGCTTTGCTAAATATGACTTCAATGAACACAATTCTACATAAATTTTGAAAATGCCATCTAATTTATAAAAATCAATTAAAAAGGTTTTGGTAAAACTTTTTCATGCCAGATGCTGTTTACAACGATGAACATGCCAATAAAACATTTGTTCATTCTGTTGTGTTATTTTAGTCATTAAACTTTTGTGGATGAAGAGTCTGGGTTAAGAATAGATTTATTTTCTTTAATATTTTGTAATGAGTATTGAATAATTCTTTCTGTAAGATACGTTTACAGTAAAGTTCTCAGATGAAAAGATGTTAATACTTTGGAGGATCCTGTCAATATTTCAAAATCAGATTTTTACCTTATTTCCTTTTAAGAAAGATATAATTAGAAAATAGTATTAGCAGATGTTGGCTTTGTAGTTTGAATGTAATGATTGAGAATTCCATAATATCTTTAAAGTTTCTTGGAATCCACAGGGGGAAAAATCTTTTCTAAGGTATTTTTCTGGCTAATTTTTATTCCATGTAAACTGTGTGCATTCTGCTAAATTTCATCTAAGTGCTGTTCTGAGTCTGCGTTAGAGGGTTGGCGTTCTCATAGTCTCCTCTGCTTCTTGGAAGCATGTGCAGTGAATTGTCTTTCCAATTACTTGGATTTTCTGGTGTGACATGACAACTCTTTGGTTCTGATACAGGCCTACTTACTTGGAATTTAGGGGTTAATAAATCGAGTTTCTGCGTTTGAGGACTGACTCTGTGGGGCAGGAGAGGCCAGTTGTCAACAAAACAGGCTTTGGGCTGGGTTTGGTTTGGTTTCGTGTGTTCCTTTAAGAGTAAACGGTAAAGTTCTCACACCTGCTCCTCATTCTGTGCCTTCTGGCCTGCTTTTTGTTTTGTGTTTGCTGCTGCTGATTACAGGCATACTACAAATACCAAGAGTGAAGAAAATAGATCTCATTATAGAAAAAAAGTTGAAGCTTCCTGTTTTTCAGTGCCTGATAGAGTGAGAGCACGGTGTTGCACTTTGACCATTTCAGTAAAGGGAGCGACGAACTGTTCAAACTCAGTTTGTGGTGATGGGCGCAGTAATTTATGCGAGGGCGGTTAATGTGATCCACCTCCCTCAGATTCAGAGAATCACTTGAGGCAGGAGCCAAGAGGCAGAACACTGACTGTGTGGATCAGTTGCCCAAGCGCAGGGCAGCAGGGCCTAGTGATCACTCATCTGCTGAATCTCCTGAGGTGGACACAGACCACATGCAATAAATCGTGACCCCGATCCTCAGAGGTCGCACAAGGGTTTTGAAGAGCTTCTACCATGGGAGAGATGGGTTTGCATCAACCAGGCATGCCGTGGGAGAACCAAGTACCTACGTATCTGAAGCAGGTGCTGAAGGTGAGGAGTGCATTCTGGTCAGAGAAGCAGAAGCTATGGTTTCAGGACTGTGCTGTGTCTGGCTGGTCTGTAGAAGCTTGCTAGTTCAAAGTCCACCTGTCAAACCAAGGTGTAAGTAAGGGGTAATAGCTACGATGAGATAAAAAGAGCAAAGGAGCCCTGCACTAGAGTATTTGGCGATCTGTTTCATAACGGATGGGAAGTACTTAGAGATTCTGAGAAAATGGTGGGGGAGGGGGCCGTGAGGCTCTGCCACAGCTAGAAAAATCGTTGCCAGGCTACACGGTTAGGAATGGTGGTGTGGTCCTTCTCTAGGCCAGGAGAGAGCTAAAACTTACTACATGGTCGAAGCTAAATGAGTACACAGAATCTGAGCATGGCTAATCAGTGTTGTTGCTAAATCTGGAAGTGACCTGTGAATGTATGGAATACAATAAAATCATTTATTCTGGTTCATTTGCTAGTATTTCCTTTGCAATTGGCTACTCTAGTTCTCCTGCTGAATTCTGTCCCTTTGTTTAGCATCAAGACCCTAACCAGCTCTTTTGCACTTGTGACTTAACAAATTGTAGTCTAGAGTATATGGAATAGAAGATAATCTGAAGCAGCTTTTTTTTATTTGCTAAATAAAACTATTCCATCTAAAGTCTGTGTAGTTTTTGAAAAACAAGGCAATATTTTAGTCATTAGCAGTCAGAAGCCTTATAAGGCAATTTACATTTTTAAAAGCAGTGTGTGTGGAATGTATAGTTTTCTAGGGGCCTAGTAAAATATTTTTTTTTATCAGGTTTGCAAAGGAGTTCATGGCCCAAATAAAGCTTATAGCCATCTAGACTAGGGAGTACATGTCATCAAAGGTGCTCCTTCAGTGCCATTCCTGGGGTGGAAGAAGGGTGCTATGTGACCACCTGATTAGTTCTAGTGTTAATTTTCAAAAATCAGCTTTTAGAAACAAGAATATTTGACAAGATCAAGAGTGTGTGAAAGTGTGTGTGACCATCCAGAAAAGCACACAGCGATCATTAGGGGCCAAGCTAGGAGGGCAAAAAAGCACTGGGGAGAAATGCTCTGCCCCTTCCCCGTGACAGCACGCCTCTTCATCCCCTCACCAGCTCATCTTTACTGGAGAAACAGGTCTTCTGACCGGTCAGAGCCTGAGAATTCACCAGGTCAGGAATGATTGATTAGTGGACCCTACAGCCTTGCCTGAGAAGTGGGGAACATACTTCCTTTCCGCTTTCTTTTCTCCCAACCTGCCTCTTTCCCCAGTACAGAGGGCACACTGAGTGTTCAGCCTCTTTTATAATGCTTAGGTAACCCATTTAATTAAGGAGTACCGGTTTGTTGAGAGAGAAATACGCAGTGGTTCTGTTTTTCCAGTAATGGTGCCAAATGTGTTCTGTCAAATGCAGTTTCCCACTGGAAGTGGGCTCTGAGGACAGGGGAGCAGGGTTTATCTGCACATAAATTCTGTGAGGGAGGGACTTAGCTTTATCTTATGTACCATGGTCTCCTGGTACTCATGCAGGTAGGGCCTGGCGCAGTAGGAACTCAAAATTTTTGCCGAACAAAATAACCTTCAGCCTCGTTTCCACACGCTTGTTCAAATTCACCTTGCCTTCCAGGCGCTGTGAATTACTTGCAGTTTCCTCTATGTGCCATCCCTTTTTCTCACCTCTCTCCCTCTGCCCTGGCTCAGAATGCCCTTTCCTGTTCCTTCTGATCACCTGATAAACTCTGATCTCTGAGAGCCAATTCCCATGCAGCTGAGTGTTCTCTGGGGCTCCCATCACCGTTCTGACATTGGGTTGACTGCTTTGGTGGGTGCTGGGTTTAATGTGTATCTCTCATGAGGCTGTGATGCGCCCAGGGTAGGGACCCTATCTGGCTCAACCTGGCAGCCCCACAGCAGATCTTAGCACCTGGTTCTAGGTAGGCTCTCAGTCAGTACCTGTTGAGTAGTAAGGATGTAGAGTGGTCCTGGTGACTTTTGACACTGAGTAGAGATCAGCTCTATATTTGATCTTAAAATCATCAGTATATCCTGGGCCGACTGTACTAGATACTGTTTTTTATTTGACTTTTAGCACTATCACTTAATATTTTTGAGCTTCCTTTTTTTTTTTTTCATCTGCTAAATGAAAAAATACTCGTGGATTCAATGAAGATTAGAGATGATAGAGGTAGACTGCCTAATCCGGTGCCTGCCCCCTCCCCCAGCGGACCTTAATATATTGTCTTTTTATTATTATAGTCTCTGAAGATCTATGTTCTGGCCCAGAACCGCATTTGAGTGGAAAGAAGAGTCATATACATTCCATTTACTCTTTCAGAAGACAGTGAAGTATTGACACTCTTAAGACTAATGCCTTACAAAAGCAGTGAACATTTCTAAAATATTTTGATGCTAAAACCGGTGGGCTTCACTTGAATGTTAAAGTCACTTACGTGGAAGAGTTTTTTGGTTTTGTTTGTTTTTGGACAATGCAGATCATTCCCATTTTATTTATTCAAAGTCAAAAAGAAAGAAGACATCCAAGTACTATAAAGGAGTCGTCTAAGTGATTTATGCTTGATTTTTAAATGCAACATAGATGTTTATACATAATTTAAAACTCAAAGCATGCTTATACAATCATGTGCAATTTTAAAATTTAACTCTGGATGAATACATGATGGAAACAGTCAATGGCACCTGAAAATACCATTTGCAGAATAGCATCCAGTCCAGTGCTCTCAGTGTGGATGTTAAAACCATATTTCATAGAGCCTTGCTTGGTTTGATTTTCTCCACGTGGTTGATAATGGTCTTCAGTTGCTGGTAAGTGATTTTGCAAATTTCATTTATAATCCTGGCCCTACAATCACTGTTTCTGACAAGTTAACATATATCTTATGCACCAATCGTAGTACTTTCAAAGTCACTAACATAACTAACTGCCATAGGGGGACAGCGTCAATATCGCTGGTCTCCACTAGAATGATGGCCACCCCCACACTGAGGAGAATGCTATTTCTACCAGTAGAAGTTTAATCTTACAGTGAACTAGGTTGGCCTTGCTTCCAGAGACGCCTCAAAAACAAAAAACAAACAAAAAAAAACCCATCCTCCCTCCTTTTACGGAGTGCTTTCTGTGGCCCTGAGGCTGGTGGGGAGAGCACTGGGCTTGGAATCACACCTGGGTGCATCTTGCTCTGATCTTCACTAGCTGTGTGACTTGGGCAAGCAACTTGATGTCTCTGAGACACCAAAATCCTGACAGATGGGGAGACCACCACCCTCCTCACCGGACTGGCAAGTGATGCAGAACTGCTCCCCTGGCACAGAGGTAGGAGCCGAGTAACACTGATGAAAGAACAGGGACACATGGAACACAGAGTGCACAGAACACGTCACCCACAGCAGCTGAAGGCACAGCCTGCCTGTGCCTGTGGGAAGAAATGCGTGGAAAAGCCACTTGTTACATTTTCACCAGGTTTACGTTTGCAAAGCAGGGCACTCTTCTCCACATGTGTAAGAGTCAACACTTCCCCAAAACCCATCATGGGGAAATCTGCATCCTTTCCCCTTGCCTCCCCTCCAACAATTCTCCAAGGGATGTAGAACAAAATGAAATGTGCCAGGTGCCAACCAGCAGAGGCAAAGCAGCCAATGATCTGGACCAGTTTAGCAGCCCTCCACCCTCCCATACACCCCCATCTTCCCCAGGCACGGGAACTGTGCACAGTCTGTGGGGGGGTGTTGGGCAAATACACAGCACCTCATTTTGTTTCAAGCCAGAGGGAACATGTACTGGGAAGAGGCCGTGGAAAAAAGCCCGGTAAAGCCCACACCTAGAGGACACAGCTGGGGAAATAAATTAGCTATTTCTATTGCATGTCTACCCACAAAACAAGCCTGGGTCTAAATCTCTTCTCCCTCCAGAAGCTCAGAGGCAGCACCGGGCTCCCCGAGAGCCATTTCCACAGACAGGCTCCTCTCCAGGTTCTCCAGCTCCTGGCGCACCTCCTCAATGAAGCTGCCATCTTCGTACTCGTTGGGGGCCCCTCTGGGCACCAGGCTCTCTCCGTCCTCACCACGGCTCCCGACGAAGGCCGGCTTGCACACGTACACCAGGCTGTGGCTAGGGAGAGACCGGACAGGGACTCAGCCGAGGGCCATGTGTCCCCGCAGGCAGAGGGTATGTTAAGTTGGACTCATCAACACGGGGAGACCCAAGCAGGAAAACAAAGGCCCCGCGCCTGGAACTCACCTTCACCCCTCCGCTAAGATCTCAGTGGAGTCTCACCTTCCTGTCCACATCTTACTTTAACAAACATTGCTGAGGGAAGGCCACTTTTAGAGGGATGGCTGCACACCTCTGATGGAGGTCTGTCTTCCTGTGAGACTCTCTGGGGCAGGCCCTGAGGACTTGGGGGCCCGACAGTTCATGGCAATGTGTCACCCCTCTCAGCCCCCTGCCCACTGGGCCTCCTGGTGGGAACAATTCCTGACGGCGGGGTGGAGCCTGTCATATCACGAGACAGGGCCAGGGAGTTCTGTCTGTCTGCCCGGCCACCCTGGGTTCTGCTGGAGGGAAGGTTGAGAGTGACTGCACAGAGGCCACACCTCTCCTTCACGGTTTCTCGGCAGCTTATGACACCATCAGTGGTGCCCTCCAATTTGGTGGCCCACTCTCTAGTTTCCCTTCTACCTCTGTGCCTTCTCAGTCATCTCTGCCAGCAACTTCTCAGCTTGTCCTTCACAGTGATGGTCCTAGGCGGGAGCTCTTCTGCCTCTACACTGTCTCCCTTGGTCACCTATTCATGATGAGGCTTCAACCACCATGCGGATGAGCTCCGCATCTGTACCCCTGGCCACACCTTCTCCCGAGCCCCAGAATGATAGATCTGACTGCTATCAGATGCTCCATCCAGATGACCCAAGGACACCTCAAATTAAACCTACCCTGAACTAAATCCACATCACCCCTCTGCTCCTGAGATCCTACTGGGTGGCATCTCATCTGCTCTCAACCTCTAACAGGGAGGGCAGGTGGGGCCTCACCTGTGGGGTTGGCAGAGAAGGCCACTGGCACACGGACATCGGTCCAGAGCTCCATCAGGCTCTAACTCCCAGGTGATGAGGTCCAGAAGCCGGCTGGCGGGGTCATGGCACAGCTCACCCTCCACGGGCAGGGGTGTGCACACAGGAAACAAGAGACCTGGGGCCAGGGGAAAGTCACCCCTGTGTGCCCAGCATCAAGCAGGCAGGTACCACAGAAGGAAGCAGAGAAATGGGGTGGAGCCCCAACTTTCCAGCCCCTCAACCTCAAAGTGGAGGTTAAAATTAAAGAGGTGAAATGAGAAGAAACAAATTGGCAGAATGGGCTTGTGGAGGGAATGAGTCTGGAAGGCTGGAGCAGTTAGGGAGGACTGCCTGGAGAGGGGGGGCTTGTGCTCGGTTTTGAGGTCGAAGGTCTGGAGAAATAAAGAGTGTAAGAAAGGCCCTCAAGGCTGGGACACAGCAGCAACAGAGGCGGGGGGTTGGGCATGGCCTGGGGAAGCCTTGGAAGGGAGACAGAGGAGTCTGATGAGACAGAACAGAGCAACCACAGCTGCCAGAGAAGCCACACGGAGCACCGACCTGGAGGAAAATGGCTGGGACAGCAGGTACCAGGCGGGCTGGGGGCTGCAGAGGCTGACTGGGGAGGCAGCTGAAGGAGAGATTTTCAGAAACACTGCAGGAGGGAAGAGCCTGAGCGACCTTGCCCACAAGGGCCAGTGAAAATGGAAGACAGGACTAGAAGGGGGACATCCTCAGAGGATAGGACACGGCCAGGTGCTACCTTCAGGGCCTGGGAAATGAGGTGGAGAGTGGAGAGGGCTTGTTCCTCCTGCCCTGGGCTCACGCATCCTGAAGGGATTTAACTTTTCTAGGTGTCAACAGGAGACACAGACAGAAGACCTGGTGGTCTGCTCTAGGTGGGGGCCTGCCTCAGGCCAGGCTGTGGGGCTGGGATGCACCCTGAGTGTTTGGGAGCCTGCCAAGGAGGTGGGACCCTGCAAAGGTGTTTCTGGCACAGATGGGGCCCTAGGAAGACCAGGATGGTGGAGCTTGAGACAGGGCTTGCCCCGTACCCAGTGGAGAGCCCACCCACCTCTCTGGAAGGCACAGCACAGCCCAGGCTGGCAGTCCCTCTGGTTGTCACAGATGGTCCCGTTGCCGCCTCTGGTGGCTGCCTTGGTGCAGTGACCCCAGACGCACAGCTGGTCTCCACAGCACTCACTGTCCCGGGTGCAGAGCTGCGGGCAAACAACAGCATGCTGGCTCACGTACTGTCACTGTCCCCAGCCCTGAAAATGCCACACGTGGGTTAACCACATGCTCCCATTATACAGAGGAGGCAACTGAGGTCTGAGGCTTGGGGGGCTTTTAGTGGAAGTTAAGGGAGCAGAGATGGGAGCCGGGCTGGTGAGATGGGAGGAGTCAGAACACTGGAAAGATGGCACCTGGGGTGAGTCACGTATCTGGAGTATTTCCTATGTAGCTTGAGATTTTGCAAAGGACGTAGTGTGTCCCCCACAGACTTGTGCCTTGCCTCCTTTTTATTAGGCGCCTAGGTCAGGAAGGAATGTGGCTTATGGCCCACAGCTGCAGGCAGCAGCCTGATTTGACAGCTGACTAAGTCCAGGCCCAAGCCCGGAAGGCCATCTGGATGGGGAGGGCGTGGGGGTGCCACAGTCTGGAGCTGCACGCGGGACTGACAAGCACGGAACACACCGGGGCCCCACAGTCACACTTGGAGGTGGCAGGCTGGAGGGACACCTGCAGCTGCCTGACCACAGCTGGCACCAGACAGGGGAGGAAGAAGCCCTCTATTTTCCAAACTTGTTATCGTGCTGTGTTATTACTGCCTCAGTAATGAAAAAGGACAAGAAAAGTCAATGAGCCCATATGGCTTTGTCCAAAACATCTGTTGGGTGGAGGGAGTCCCCGCTTCCCTGGCTTCGTGCTTCTCTGTGGAATCTCTATCAGGGAAGTCCTCTGGCTTCTTCCGGCCCTCCCTCCGCCCTCTCTGGGCAGATGGGGAGAGAGATCTGGAGGGTGGAGGGTGGGGGCTGCAATAGTGTCACTGGCAGCATCTACGGGGATGGGTCTACCCCGGGGGAAAGACAGGTACCCGGTCCCCACCTTCCCTCCCTCCTCTGTCACCCATGAGATCATGCGGCGAGTGAGGGTGGTGGCAGGTCTGCTGATGGCCTCCTCGTCACTCCAGGAGTCAGCCCCATTGGGCCGCATGGAGAGGCTCTCCCAAGCATGGACATGGTTAAAAGCCCCACAGAAGGCTTCCAGGAAGGCTTCTCCCCAGGTCTCCTTCTCTGGGACCCAGCTCAGCCCCCAAGCCCCGGTGCTGCAGCTGCAGACGCCTCTGGGCACACTCACCGTCTGCTGGTCCCGGCAAGGCTGGCAGGTGTACTCGAAGCTAGCAAACTGGCAATACCTGGCGGGCCCGCAGTCCTCATCAATGATGCACTCCTGCGGAGGGGGAAGGGGTGGCTTCATCAGCGGAAGGCAGAGCAGCAAACCCGCAGTGTCCCATTTTATCCCAGCACGCCGCCCCCCCCAGGCTCAGGGTTCTCCAGACTCCCCCTCACTCCACGGCCATGTGAACTCCTGCTCCTCAGTATCCACACCCTCCAGGCCGGGCGGGGCCCTCGCCCACACAGGGCGCCTTGGGCCTCTGCCCTCCAGGACGCCGACCCAGTTCACACAATGGCAAATGTGTGCAGCCCCCGCCTCACATACCCAGGGCAGGGCGGGGAGCACAGAGACTCGGGGCCATCTCCAAGCAGAGCAGATGGATTTAATAAAAGAGCTAATGAGTTCCAGCCCCAGGCGGCTGCACAGGAGGGGCTGGAGCCCAGGCTGCTGACCATGAAGGAAAGGGCCGCAGAGGGCTCCCGTGGCCCCCCTCCTCAGAGTCCCGGGTCTGGGGCTGCCAGGCAAGGGCAGCTGCTAGCTTCCAAAGGAAGAAGGAGGGCGGCTGGCATGGGCCCTGCAGCCCAGCTGGCTGGAGAAGCGGGGGGAGAGAGGGAGGCCGTGGGAGCGGGCTGGTCGGGAAGAGTCCCCTTACACCAAACTAGCCATGCCGTCTGGGGTCCCGTGGCCTCTCTGCACCTCTGTTTCTAGGTCAGAGGCAGGGGAAAGCCACCTCTACCTGCTGTCTGTTGGGCGGAGCCACGAGGTGGATCAGGGGGCATGGAGCGCCTCTGGGGCTGGCACCCTGCCGGGTCCTCCTAGTAGGGCTTCCTCCTGGCCTCCCCATGGCAAGTGGGGCAGCTCTGCGAGAGGGGTCCTTGCTCTCAAAAGGAGGGGTCAATATTTGTCCTGTTCCATACCAGCAACCCTAAAATGCCAGCATGCTACCATCGTGGTTTTTACAGGTGAGAAAACAGGCTCAGAAAGGGGCAGAGGGCTGCCTCAGCGCAGGGTTGGGTCACGGGCTGTGCCCCAATCTGTCTGAACCCCAGAGCCTGTCACGGCCTGAGAAGTCCACGGCGCCGTAAGTAAGCCATAAGACCACCACCCGCTCCTAGACACGTTCGGCTCAGCCAGAAGCATCCAGGTCCAGGCACTGCTTCCAAAGCAGAGAAGTAAGAGAATGGGGTGGGAGAGAAGAAAGGAGAGCCAACAGGCGGGGGGTAGTTTCTCTGAATCTGGCCATGTCTTGAGGCACTGGGATGTAAACATGAATATGAAAAAGTCCTTACCCTCAAGAACTTCTAACTGCATTGAAAACAACCCCCCACCCCCCAAAAAACTAACAGAAAAGGAGACAAAAGACACAGACAACTTACGAAAACAAAAACCCTTCTGCCTCTTGGCACAGAAAAAGATGTTCAACCTCACACTTGAAAAAATGTGACTTAAAAGAGGATAGCATGTTTTCACTTAGAATGGACCCAATTAAAAAGGTTGATGATATCTGTGGTAGGCAGAGAAATACCCCTTCCCCAAATGTCCGACTCCTTGGAACCCGGAGCATTGATGTGAGATCAATGCTCACATTACAAGGCAGGGGGAAATTAAGGACACAGGTGGAATTCAGGTTGCTAGTCAGCTGACCTGATGGTAAGGAGAGACTCCTGGTTATCCAGGTGTGCTCAATGTCATAAGGGGCTTTGAAAATGGAGAGGTGGGGGGCAGAAGAAGGGTCAGTGTCAGAGTGATGCCACGTGAGAAAGACTCCAGACTTCACTGGTTTTGAAGATGGAAGAGGGCCATGGGCTAAAGATCTATCTCTCCTAGAGCCTCCAGAAGGATCTCAGTCCTGCTGATACTCTTAAGATTTCAGCCCAGTGAGTCTTGAGTGGGACTCCTGATCTCCAGAACCATAAGATGATCAATTTATATTGTTGTAAAACCACCAAACTTATGGTTGTTACAGCAGCGATAGGAAACATTATAATATCCCATGTTGGTAGGGATTTGAGAAAATCGGCGTTGCCAGATGCTTTGGGGGTAATTAAAACTGAGCTCGATGTTTTCTGCAGGCAATTCATCAGTTTCTATAAAAAAATTTAAATGTGTATCTCCCGACCTCATAATTTCTCTTCCAGATGATTATCCTCAGAAACACTTCTCCATATGGACAAATATCAGAGCACAGGGATTTTTTTTTAAAGGGTTTATTTGTTTTTGAGAGAGAGGGAGAGTGCAAGCAGAGGAGGGGCAGAGAGGGAGGGGGACAGAGGATCTGAAGCAGGCTCTGTGCTTACAGCAGTGAGCTTGATGAGGGGCATGAAGTCACAAACATGAGATCATGACCTGAGGTGAAGTCAGAGGCTCAACCGACTGATCCTCCCAGGTGCCCCATGGATTTTATTTTTTTAAGTAGGCTTCATTCTCAGGGCAGAGCCCAATGCGGGGCTTGAACTCATGACCATGAGATCAAGACCTGAGATCAAGAATCAGATGCTTACTTGACTGAACTATCCAGGCGTCCTGGAATACAGGAATGTTTAAGGCTATACTGTTATTTTATTGTAATCCAGGAATAATGTGAAAGCCCAATGAGAGGGAACCAATTAAATGATCTTATATGCGGTCACTTCTTAGGGAAATGCCAGAGGGCGGACATTACAAAGAATGCGGTAGCACTGTTTACAATGGCTCAAGAAATAAAAAGAGCAAATGGAGGACCTGCAGAATTCCACTTTTGTGAAGCAGAATAACTATGTGCGATCCATGCCTGTGTCCAGCACGGCGCCTGGCATATAGAGGGCACGCGATAGTTAAGCGTGGAATGGATGAAACCCCTTGACTGTTACTGTGGCAATCAGGCCAACAAAATGCCAATCATTAGCAAGGATTTGGGAACCAAAGCAAAAAACATACACATTCCATTAATCTGGCTTCCCGTTTCCCAAGAATCCTGCAGACTTGGAATTTTCCTCTATATATGCTTCCTCTTCCAGATCTTTAATTTAAAAAATATGTACAGGCAAACCATAAGAGACTCTTAAAAACTGGGAATAAACTGAGGGTTGATAGGGGGTGGGAGGGAGGGGAAGTGGGTGATGGGCATTGAGGAGGGCACCTGTTGGGATGAGCACTGGGTGTTGTATGCAAACCAATTTGACAATAAATTTCATATTAAAAAAAAAATAAATATGTATATATGAGCTACAACCTTACTAGCACCAATCCCTGGGAGGCACTGCTATTTACCAATCTCCATCAGGAGGGGTGCACATGTATCCTTTGGAATATCTTCCTTACCCTAATGACAAAGCATTCTCTGCAAAGCCACAGCAAAGCAACTCATTTTCTTCCAGATATGAAAATATTTTTGGCACGGAACATTGCCAAACACTTCTGAAAAGCCTCAATACACTAAACCTACAGGTTTCCTTTGCTGACATGTTTTTGCTAACTACCAGAGAGCTCTGGTAAGTTAGTTCAGCATGACTTCCCCTGGAGAAAGCCGGGTGCTTTTGTTCTAATAATCCGGCAGCTTGTTGGTTGTGGGTATGTCCTCTCAGCAGCCCTGGCGACTATTCTTTAAGAACTGTGATCATCCTGGAAACCCTGGAACTCCAAGGTGTGAAGAAATCATAAAGGCCAAAAAAGCACAAACTTTGAATCCTGGTTTTTTCACTGAGTACCTGTGTGACCTTGGGATATTAATTCAACCTCTTTTGAAAATGAGGGTGATAACAGGACCCACTTCACAGGGCTGCTGTGTTGAGTTAGTGCTCTGTGAATGGTGGCCATAGCAACACAAAGCTGGACAGCCCATGCCCATCTGATGCCTTATCCCTGTGGAGAGCTAACCCCCCTGCCAGGGGACCAGCTTGTCGGAAGGAAAGTCTAAACAGGGGCTGCTGTCTCTACCAGCAACTCTCTGTTTCTATCCCTGGAAACACTTGAGGATTTCGCTATCTAGTCCTGACTTATCTCGATCCAGAGAGTGTCAGATCCATGGGCAGTGACCTGTACACCCAATAGGAGTAAAGTTCCTGGAGCAGAGTGGCTTCTCCTTGTATGAAGATCAGGCTTTCCATAGAAGGTTGTTGTTAGGATGTCCTTGGAACCACAGTAGAGGGGACGGCCATCTTGCCAGAGCAACCCAACGAAAAGCCCGTAGTAGCTGCCAGAACGAATTGGAGGTCAACCAATCACCGAGCGACAGCACGACCTGACGCGAAAAAGGCCCACCCGGACCTAAACCCGGAACCACTGCAGCTTAAAAACCCCACCCCGCCACACCTGGGAGCGACTTCCCTGACTCCTCTCTCTCTCTCTCCCTGAGTCATGGAACCTCGCCCGAGACCTTAGTTCCCAAATAAAGCCGTTGACTGCACAATTTTTTAGCCTCTGACTCCTATCTTTACCCTGCCTTATGCCTGATCCTAACAGTTGTTAGTTTAAGTGTCTCCACTAAAGACTCTTAACTGCAGGAGGCAAGGACCCAACTATCCTGGGAACAGGTCAGGTCCTCCCACCTTAAACAAAACTGAGTAGATGGGAGGTGGGGAGTGTGGTGGACATGGGTTGGTGCCTCCTAAGTAGAGCCAAGTCTGGAGCTGAGAAATCCAGGATTTATTACTTTAAAAATTTTTTTCTTTTGTATTGTTTATTTATTTTAGAGAGAGAGAGAGTCAGAGTGTGAGCAGGGGAGGGGCAGAGAGAGAGGGAGACACAGAATCTGAAACAGGCTCCAGGCTCTGAGCTGTCAGCACAGAGCCCGACGTGGAGCTCAAACCCATGGGCCGTAAGATCATGACCTGAGCCGAAGTCGGAGGCTTAACCAACTGAGCCACCCAGGCGCCCCTATTCTTTCTTAAAAAAAAAAAAATTATTTTTTTGAGATAGAGCGGGCAAGCAGGGGAGGGGCAGAGAGAGAGGGAGAGAATCCCAAGCAGGCTCCACACTGCCAGCGCAGAACCTGAAGCGGGCTCGAACCCACAAACCGTGAGATCGTGACCTGAGCCGGAATCATGAGTCTGATGCTTTAACCAACTGAGCCACTCAGGCATCCGAAGGATTTTATTCTCTTTAGTAGTTTCAGCTCCTCTTCCCTGTCCACATGTGGGCCGATGTCTTAAGGGGGCCTCGGCACCCAGCTAGGTGCAGGATGGCTGAGGAGGTGAGTTCTGAAGGCTTGGCTGCTTCCCTATCTAAAGGGCCGTGGAGGTTCTGGGCTTGGGGTACCTCTTGGACCATTAGGACCAGAAGAGGGAACTCATGCTACACCAAGGCAAAACTAAAGACACACAGCAGTGTAGACTGTCGGGGTCACCTGAGTGCCACAGAGCAGCTGGGATGAGATGTCACAGAGTGTCCTTCAGAGCCGTAACAGCCCTGGCACAACAGGCCCACCGGTGCCTGCCACTCGGCACAAACTCTCTTTAAGCCCCTCAACAGGGTCTTATTACCCCCATTTCACAGACCAAGAAGCTGAGGTTTAAGGTGGTGGATCCGCCCAGTCACCCAGCTCAGACGTGAAGTCAGGAGTTCAACCCTCCAGGCAGGCTCTTTCCACCTCCTAGGAAGATCACCATTTTTCTCTTTCTTCAGCCTCACCAGTGTCCTGTCCCTCAGTCACAGCTCAGCACAACCTGCCAGGGGCACACCTCCCCAGTGACAGAAGACAGGAACTCAGGGCGAAGGCCATGGCCCCTGGGCATCTGGGTCTCGGGTCGCTGGTGTCCCGGCTTTGGGGCTCCTCTCCAGGCCTGGCCACTCCCTGTCTGTGCCGCTCCTCCCTCCCAACTGACAAACAGCCTAGAGGCTGGCCGTCAGGACAGAAGCCATTCTGAGGATCTGGTCTGTGCAGTCTGGAGAAGGACGGAGCTATATTTAGAAAGCTCTGGCCAGAGGCCCCGCAGGGCTCAGTTCAGATGCTGCGGGAGGTGGGGCAGGCAGGGAGCACACCAGAGATCTGGCAGGATGCCGGGCCTGGAAACAGCCCCGGTGCGTCGACACGATCATGAAATAGTGGAAAATGGCAAAGGTGCTGTTCTGCGTCTTTGATTTTGCGTTCAGCGTTTATCAGAGGAGAGTGGCTCTGAGGAGGCAGAAGCCCAGAGCAGTGGGGAGAAAAGAGCACAGGAGCCCCGTCAGGCTTTCCTCAGTACACGTGCAAGGCGAGCGGCATGTGGCTTCTCTGTGGCCCTTGTGCTACCGCGCTGGGCTTTCCCACCCTGGCCAGGGGCACTGCTCACTCTCCTTGGGAGCCCCAGACTGTCTTGTTCTCGTGACCAGGGCCATCCATGGTGTCTGCTCCAGCCCAAGGCCTAACTCCTTGCTTGGGAAGGAGTGAGGACACACGGAATGGAGGCCCAGGGGTCCTCCACCGACAGAAACTTGCTCGTCTCCAGAGCTTTGTGCGCCACGGCTGGAGGGGAGAGGACGGCGGTGGATGCTTGGAGAGCACCTACTCTGTGCCAGCACTCACTTGAGCCTTAGTGGGTTCCCTGGTCCTCGCAGCACCCTGTGAGGTCAGCGCCCATGACGTACCCCCCAGCATGGGCTTGGCTGCCATTCATGAAAAGGATACAGGAAGAACGAACAGATGAACAGATGAACTCTTTCTCGACCTCCATTCTGCAGGTAAGGAAACTGAGGCTCAGAGCCCAAAGTCGCTGATAGCGTTTGCAAACCCAAGATAATGTAAACCCAAGTTTGTCAGATCTTCCCACACAAGCCAAGGTTCACTCTTCCCACCGCACCTGCTGCCTCCAAATGCCCAGCGTGGGTTGAATTGTATGCCCTGTAGTTCATACGCCGAAGTCCTAACCCCAGTACCTCGGGGATCCTATTTGGAAATAAGATTATTACACATGAGTTACTGAGATGAGGTTATTAGGGTGGACGTGGTGTCCTTATAAAAGGGAAGTTTGGACACAGAGACACATGGAGGAAAGCTGATATGAGACAGCAGACGGCCATCCACAAGCAAGGAGAGAGGCCTAGACCTGTCCTTCCCTCACAGCTCTCAGAAGGAACGGGCTCAACACCTCGACCTGGGACTCCCAGCCTCCAGAACTGGAAGAGAATACATCTGAGTCACCCAGGCTGAGGTGCTTTGTTCCCTTAGGAATCCAACACAAGTCCCTGCCCCCAGCAAGCTACGGCCACATCTTCTCCATCTTGGAGATTCCACCGTATTCAGCCTCTGTCCTGAGTGTCAGCATTTCCCTGGGGGAAGGTGACAGAGAGGAGGCCAGTGGGGAGGCACTGGCATATTCTGAAGGCTGTCGAACCTCAGGGACCAGAGCATGGTTTCCTGGCTGAGCCCCACCCCCCATCAACCAGAAAGTTCTAGGCTCTGGCACCCCAGGCCCAACTTGTTACTTGAGGTTTGGGTGAGTGGTCTTTTCCTGGCCCTGAGCATGGGGTTCTAGGCCCTGAATGCTCCCAGGATGACAGATGGTATGGTCTGTGCGATAAACTGATGACCCACCTGCATGTGGGGCTATCGTCTGAGCTCTGGCCCTCCTGAACAGAGATGCTCCCGTGGAGCAGAGCAGACCATGGGGAACAGTCATCCTGATCCGCCCAGGACTGGGGGCTGCCAACACCAGAAGGTCAGGGGCATACAGGAGAGCCGTCCCTGTGTGGAGTGCACGCTCCCACACTCCCCTCTCCAGCCCCGTCCCTGCACTCGCCACGCTGCTGGCTTACTCGTTTCCCCATGCCCTCATGGTCACCCGGCGCCAAGTGTACCTGGGGTGGCATGAGGGGCAGACAGGTTTGGCTCCCATGCCTGGGCTTGAATATGGGTTCACTTACAAGCTGGGTGATCTTGGGCAAATTACTGAGCCTCTCTGTGCCTTGGTTCGCTTATCTGTAAATTGTGAACCTCGTGAGGTTGTCATGCAGATTAAAAGAGATGACAGGTGGGGCTCCTGGGTGGCTCGGTTGAGTGTCTGACTTCGGCTCAGGTCATGATCTCACGGTTCATGAGTTCGAGCCCTGCATCAGGCTCTGTGCTGACAGCTCAGAGCCTGGAGCCTGCTTTGGATTCTGTGTCTCCCTCTCTCTGCCCCTCTCCCACTCACGCTCTGCCTCTCAAAAATAAATGTGTTTAAAAAAAATTTTTTTTAAGAGATGACAGGTGCACCTGCTTAGAACAGTGCCGAGGCCCCAGGACGTAACCCCCTGGGGCGCACCTCCATCTGCAATGCTTAACTCACAGCGGGAGCTTAAAGGTGGCCATGAAAAGGCTTGAACAACCTTCTAAGCTTCAGTTTGAGCCAGTGCATTTTGTCCCATTAATGGAATGCCTCTCCTAACTGCAAAGGCCCAGAATACCAGGTCAAGCCAGGGCTCGTCATCCATCACCATAAGACCACCTCCTGTTTCACCCTGCAGCCCAACCCAGTGCTCTACGGAGATAGGTCAGACCCTGGGAGCAGGCAGGCAGGGGGCCCTGACGCTGCCTCTGCAGGACAGCAGGGTCCCCAAGGCTGGGCCCTGGTGCAAGATCAGGAGAGGTGCCGTGAGAAATCAGCAAGAAGCTTCCCTTCAAGCTCTACGAGACTGCCAAATCAGGCTTTCCTGCCCCGTGGGTCTTTATTTGACCTCAAAACCAGGCCAGTCACAGGAACCTGTAAACCACACATGTGTCTCGAACACAGCAGGGCGCCCCCAGCCTCTCCTGGACCCTGCCCTGGAAACTTTCAGCCAGCTCAGGACAGGTAGGGGGCCCCAAACTTCACCAAGAGTTCTGGCCTGACCCACGAAGCAGAGATCACCCTGTGGAAAAACCCAGGCAGGAGCCAGGAGCCGACGCCAGCCATTCTTTTCCTGAAGTTCCAACGTGTGCAGAAGCGTGGGTCTCCTGGTGCCATTCCCCCAATTCTTCCTTCCTTAAGTCACACAGCCCAGGAAACAGGAGCCTGCACCCTGCAGCTGGGCGGGCACACCACCTGTGGAGAACACCTGCTCCCGACCCTTTAGTGCCATGGATGGTTCCGGAAACAGTCCTGCAATTCTCGTTCTCCTCCTGCCCCTGCCCCCAGCACATGCAGCCGCCTGACCCTGGGCCCTCTGGCAGCCTCCTCGCTGCTCCAGCCGCCCAGGGAGCCTTCACACCCACCAGTGGTCTTCAGGGCTGGAGACGGGGTGTTCCAGACAAAAGCCTTTCCTCCACCCGGGGGCCCTGTCATGCTGCCAGTCAAGGGAGACGGCCAGCCTCACACTCAGAACTTCCCAGCACATTCTTTAGGCCTGAGTGAGGTTTCCCCTGTCAAAGTCACGCCCGTATTTAATTCCAAAGGAAATTCCTTCCTGTGCCCAAGCTCTCCCTAACCAACTGAGCACTGTTGCCCCACCAACGTTAGAAACCGTGCGGGGAGCCCTCTCCACACCCCACACCATTCCTGGGGTCTGCACCGTCCCCACCCCCGCAGACAGTGGGGTGGGACCCCTGGGCCTCGCCTGGGTCTGACCTTTGCCAGACACATCTAGGACACAGTCGGCGCTCTACACGCAGGAGGTGCCTCCTGCTCAAGTCATCAGGAGCCTGCCAGGAACTCCGGGTCCCAAAGCACCAACAACGTCGCAGCAGCCAAGACTGCAGCACCTCCCAGGTCCCCCAGTATGAGGAAAGGACCCAGTCCTGCCAACCCCCACCACTGTCTCCTTGCTTGGACCCGCATGAGAACCCTTAGTTTTGGGGCCTCACAGTGGTAGGACCGCCAGATTTAGCAAATTAAAATACAGGATGAATCTGTGAAATCTGTATTTCGGATATGTGGAGAATAGTTTTGTACAGTAGGCCCCGAATATTGCATGGGACAGACTTAGACTAAAAGTTACTTTCGTGTTAGACATCTTGTGTTTCATCTGCCAAATCTATCAGCTCAGCAGGAGTGTTTCTTGGAGGAGAAACAGTGAGATTGGCCTTGGGCAGAAGGAGGATGAAAAGGAGGGACCAGTGGCCACAGAAAAGGGTGGCCTCAAAGATACCCATGAGGATGAGCCAGCAAGGACATAGGGGAGCCTCCTCTTGACGCTGGGCCGTCAGCTGGGAGCAGAGGACCACCGGGAGTCTGGGCCGTCCATCAGAGGCTGTGTGTGCAGGCACAGCTTCTGGACTTCTCATGTTTCCTGTACACCAGAGTTGTCCTACACCCTAGATGCTGACTCATGTAATTTCCACAACAATCCGCTGAGAGAGGTACTTTTATTATTTCTGTTTTATAGATAAGGAAACAAAGGCACAGAAAGCCCAAGACAGGTACTTTTATTATTTCTGTTTTATAGATAAGGAAACAAAGGCACAGAAAGCCCAAGACACTTGCCCAAAGCCGCACAGCTTGTGAGCAGCAAGGTTGGAATGTGAATGTAGACCTGCTGGCTCCTAGCTAGGTCAGACAAGAAATGGGAGCCAGGATCCAGAAGCCTGCGGGGCCTTGCCTTTCCCAGCCAGCCTTGCCCTCCACCCGTGAGCATTTCCTTCCTGGGTAAGAAGATCCCCAACAGAAGAGGGGGGCACAATCCCTGGTACCAGGAAAGGCACAAATCGTGCAACTGAACCTCAACTTTCCTAGCTGCTCTGTCTCTCCCATCCACTGGGGGATACAGCCCACCTCCCCTTGTGCTTTCCAATCACAGGGGGCGCCACTGCGCCCTCCTCTCAGGGAAGCGGAGGCGGGGCTAGGCTGGGCCCCATCGGCAGTACCCCCTCCCTGTCCTGCTATTTCCGTTGAGGACCCACAGGCCTGTGGTGGCTGCAGCCCCAGTGCCCCGTTCAGGCCGAAGTCCCACAGGGGACTCTAGGAGAAATGCTTCCAGTAACGGGCAGAGAGCCAGGTTCTTGCCAGGTTCCCAGGAACTGAATCCGGACTAGATCCCAGGAGGAGACGCTGAGTGCCAGAGAGAGACAAAGCAAGCTTCATTCCTTCCAGCTCCTGCCCCGAGAGGTCTCTATCCCTGCCCCACTCCTTCTAGGGCCTGGAAATTGGGAGAGAGGGGCTCCCTCTCAGACTCAAACACAAAAGTGACGCCGCCTCGCCGACAAGGGAGGGCTTGATGGCCCTCACAGAGGGCCCTACCCACCTACTGAGGTCACACCTCATTCCCGGCACCATTCTTGTAGCGAAGAGGCTGGCTGCCAGCCTCTCCTCCAGGCTCCTGCTGCAGCCCGAATTATCTTCCTAAAACACAAACCTGATTACGCACATCCCAATTACAGCGATTCAGAAAGCCCCAGCAGAGCCCTCGAGAAAGCAGACAAGCAGATGAGCAACTAATTCAATCAACACCTAACAGAAGGAGACAAGCTGCCCTCCAGGCCTGGGAACGGCCAGACTGCATCTGTGACACTAGCATAATAAAATGATGTGACAAGGGGGCAGTGAGTAAAAACACAGGTGTGTCCCCCAGTGACCTGGGAGGGGGCGCCCGGGGTTCAGGCGGTGGGGTCTCTCACTCTGGCTGCAGCAGGCAGCGCCTGGAACCTGTGAACTGCCCTCCGTAATACTGTCTTCCTATGGCTTGAATTCTTATCCAGCAACCCTCAGACAGCCAACCTGGCTCCCCAGGACCTCGGCACCAGATAGGGGGTGTCCTGGATGGGGTCTCAACGTTTCTGCCACTGCAAAGAGGCGCTCCTCACTTTCGCAAATTAACAACCTTGCTTTTTGGTTTACGCACCAGTGAGGCTCGAGATATAGTTGGCAAGAGGGCCAAGAATGCCCAGTCTCTGGATGTACAGGGCTCAAGGGTCCTGGATTCTAGTAAATTCACCAAGGTTGTGAGTCCCCACAAGACCTTCACCCTAAGGACACTCTACCTTGCAACTCACTGTCTTTCTACCTTCCCTGCCAACCATAACCTGCAGTCTAAACTCTGCATGGCATACAGAGCCTGTAACAGTTCCCAATCTGCTTTCCTGTCGGATTTCCTCACCACCCCCCTAAGATCCAATCTTAGTTCCAACTTCTAGAATGTCCTCACTGATTCATCTTTAAGAAGCAGCACAAGTGTGCCCTCCTCAATGAAGCCCTCCCTGACTCTCCCCACCGGGAAGCTAGCATTTGTCTCCTTGGTACCCTCCTAGCCCTCTATCCACCCCAGTAGAAGTTGGGTGAAGAGAGGAAGGCATTTAGGCTCAAAGAACCAACGGAAGTTTGTAAGACTTGTCTAGACTCCCAGTGCAAAAGCCTAGATTCAGGTTGCAGGGGGAGCTTTTCTCTCTGTTGGGTTGGCCAACATGACCCCTGGCTGCTCGGTCATTGGTGTCACTAGGCAACCCAAGCTGGGAAATGCCTCAGTCCCCAAAACCCCCTGAGACCTTTACGTGAGTCACCGGCATCTTCTCACCCAGAGCACTTATAGAATCTTTGAGCCCAGGGATTGTTTCCAGAAATGAGAAGTAGGAGAAACTGGAAGAGCAGCATACCCACTACCAAATCATCCCGTCTTCACCCCGAGAGAGCACAGAGGCTCTAGGGATTCACTTGAACTGAAGGTGGAGGGGGTGACACTGCGTGAGCTTCAAGGCTGGGTCCTACGAGGCCAAGCAGCTTCTGCTCAGCTCTCCCCCTCTTCAGATGGCCTCTGGGCCAAGCCTCCATGTAGGGAGGAAGCTCAGGCTTCATGGAGAGGCCGGCAGCACCAGCTAGCGTCCCAGCTGGCAGCTGGCAGCTGAATGCGAAGAGCCCCGAGATGATTCCGGCCTTAGCCACTGAGTCACCCCTGGCTTCAAATCTGAGCTCCCAGAGTGTGGAGCAGAGATGACCCACCCCGCCGCACCTTTTCCAAATCCCTGACCCCTCGTTGTGAGCATAAGAAATATTGTTATACAGCACTGGGCGGGGGGGGGGGGGGGGTGCAGACAACTAGAGCAGTGCTTCCCAAAGCTGCCGGTGCTTATGCTGGGCCCGCTCCCCTGCGGCAACCTCAGGCAGCCATTTAGAGCGAGGCAGCCAATTCCACATCCCTCTGCTTACTCGCCTCAGAGCCTGGTGGCTGATGTCAGGAATCTTTGATCTCCACTTTGGCCCTCTCTGGCCGTGACCACAGCACAGCCTCTTTGGCCCTTGGCTTCCCTCCAGGCCAAGCAGGTTTGATGCCGTTTTCCTTGGCTGGATGGCTCCACTCACTGTTTCAAAGTCCACCAAAGCTAGCATTTCTATGAATTCAAGTGATTTTCAGAAAATACCAATCCCTGTTGATGTTCAGTCTCTGGGGTTGGCGGCTGGGGGTGCCTCCTGTGGTCCTGATTGGTCTCTGAGGAAGAGGCCACCCCTCAATCCTAGTCATGACCCCACGGTGCTGGAAGAGAGATCCATGGAGGATCTTTGTGCCTTCTGGTTTTTGTTTTTGTTTTTTTTTAATTAATTCATTTATTTTGAAAGAGAGAGCATGGGCAGGGGAGGGCAGAGAGGGAGGGAGAGTGAGAATCCCAAGCAGGCTCCACACGGTCAATGTGCAGAGCCCAACACGGGGCTCAACCTCACAAACTGTGACTTGAGCCAAAATGAAGAGTCGGATGCTTAACCAACTGAGCCACCCAGGCGCCCCTGTGCTTTCTGTCTTTTGAAATAAATGTTCTGGGCAATGAACGGCAGGTGTCACAAGCAACGTCTGGGGAGCGATGGCAGGCCCTCCAGGCTCCTTGGCTACGGGTCAGGGGTCTGGAAGGAGAAGCAGCATTGTGAGCAGTCCTCCTTGGGGGGAGAGGGTTGGGGGTTGCCGCAGGCAGGTTTCCTAGGAGACGGCTCCAGGAAGCCGTGACAGGAATGTCTACGGGAAGGCAGGTTTTTGGCGTCACTCTGAAGGGTCGATGCTGCCTGACCCCTCCCGGCCTCTCATCTTCAAATTCTGCTGCTTCAGGCAAATCTCCACCGCCCTCCTCTTCCTCCTTTTCCAGTTGTGAACAGACGTAGCTGTCTGGCTCACGTCTTCATCCACATCCCGCATCCCTTCGCCTCTAGTCCTGCCGAGCCTTGGCCACTCGTTGTGACACATGCAGCCAGAACCAGAGCTCCCCTTGGTGCTGGCATCTGCCCCAGACAAATAGCACTCAGCCTTGGAGGACAGCAGTGCCGTTCCCTTGGCAGTGGTGTCCTGGGCCTTCACACTGCTGTGACTAGAGGCCACAGCAGTGCCTCGGGAGCAGATCAGGATGATGCTCCCATGTGACCATGGCGGGCAGGAGCCAGTCAGGGCCTTGTAGGGTAGCTGGGATTTTGTGTCCTCACCCTCAGACATCTTATACAGCTTCTGATGAAATCACCTTGCTTCAAACAAAGCAATTAATAGGCTAACGCTCAGTCACATCCAGGTCATCTACTGGCGCTCACTAACCCGGGTATTGTCCATGTGACTGGTTGTGTGATCATTCATTCACACAGTGGGGGGAAGGATAATAATGCAGGAAATGAAGAGTAGGAATAGGGCAGGTTTCAGGGGTAGGGGGCAAACATCTGCTAGGTTTTTCAGTAATTACCAAAAGCTAACTGGGTTCTGAGAGTGTTCTTTCTGCTTAGTCATATCTTGGTTACGCTCACCACCCTGCCTCCATCGTTGGGGATGGATAGAGTCTCACAGTATTTACTCGGTTGGTATCTTGTTTACTCTTTTTATGAGTCAGTGAGCTGACTCAGCCTAACCCAATCCCTTCGTAATGATTTTCCTTTGCCTTGGGAAGGAATAGATGTGTCCCGTTCCTTCTTACTCTTAGCCGTGGGAAATGGTGCCTATACGAGATCCGGTTTCTCAGAGGCTGGTGTTCTCAGACTCGGTCCCTAAGCACATACACTGGAGAGAACCGCGGGTGGTGGAGACCAGAGCACCTTCTCTTCTCGTCCATCCCAAAGGCATGGGGCTGGAGTCGTCAGTGGAGCGAGTGGGGTCTTCTCTGAGGGACAAAAGGCTCCGGGGCAGTGCAGTGATCCCCCTGACACACTGAACATCTCCAGCAGGCTGTCTTTTCAGTATCCTCGGGCTGAGCCATCAATGAGCAGGCCCCCAAGGGAGCCAGAGGTCAGGAGATACTTCAGGAGGCAGTTGACCCTGCCGAGCCACGACAAAGGTCTCTGGCCTCCCCAGACGGAGGCTGACCTCTGCTGGAGTCCCAAGCAGCTCCCCTTCTGGGCCACACAGGCATCAAACAGCAGATCTGGGGAGCACCTGGGCACACCTACATCTGAGATGGACCCCAATCCCAATATTTTTAAGAGCCCCAAATGTTGGTGACCAGCATTTGTTCAAACTTCAGTTTCCTGCGGATGGATCTTCATAGTCCTTAGGATTCAGACCACCTGGATGGAGGCCGGCACTACTCTGGGCCTCAGGGCTTAGTCCCGTCTACGATGGTGGGGATTCCACTCCAGAAAATGCAACAGATGGATCCCTTTCAGTAAACTCTCCACCTAACAGGTTGTGTCTAAATCCGAATGACTCAGAGGCCCCAGTGTGACTGGCCACTGGCCTTTTTCAAAATAGGGGGCCTTAAGCTTTTTTGTGCCATGGACTCCTATGGCAGCTGAATGAAGCCCATGGACCCTCGCTCAGAATAAGGCATGGTGAATAAAGGAAAACACACAAGACTACAAAGGAAAGTGATAGCACTGAAATACAATTAGCAAAGTATTTTGAGATACAGTGTGTCACGAGTTTCTTTACTAACACACTCAGTAAGTGAGAGCTACTGGCAGGCCCGATGATCACCTTAATTTCTAAATAGTGGTGACTGTAGATGCTGTTTCAAAGCATCTGCAGCAACAGGAAGAGAATTTAAAATTGGTATTGCTCACAAAGGCACTGCTAATAACACTGTGCTTTGTTGCCTACACTCAAGATTGAGGGAAGCACCACTTTGATTTCGAAGTCCGTGAAGACAAGTGTGTATTTTTTTTCCCCCAAGAGTTCTATCCAGGTTAAGAAGGTGATCCTCATGCATATCCAAGGTTAAAAATAAAAAGCACGGCTTTTAGTGCCTCAAATGTCAGGCCCTCTTTTAAAAACACATCTCAAAGAATCCCTTCAAGTTGTTTTTTTATTTTTTTAATAGAAAAAAAAAAAAAAAAAGAAAATTGAAAGCAGCATGAAACAAACACAAAGTTGTTTCCCCCCTGCAGAAAAAGTCACTTCCCCCGCCCTCTGCCAGGCCACTGGGTGGGGGAACCAGCCTGGCATTCATCCTGGGCCTTGAATGAGCTTCCAAACCCCAAGTCCTGGCCCCTTTCCTGCCCTTAGCAATTATCCTCTCTTCTCCCGACACTACCCACAAAGTTCTACCACAGTGAGGGCTAAAAAGGGGCTTGTGGAATTGTTAAGCCTTCCAAGTTGAACTGCTTATGTTAATGAGCCTGGAAAAGGCCTTAATATGTTTCAGGTGTGGAAAACACATGCTCTAGCCTCCTGCTCATGAGGGGCCGCATCTTCTTGTGCTTCCCCGTGGTGGGATGGCGGGGTGGGGGGAAAGCTGTGGCTGCATGCAGTGGTCTATGCAAGGTGGTGTGGGCACACCCAGCTTTCCTGCGCCCGACACCCCGAGGCGCCGGTGCCGAGAAGTCCAGGCACACGGAGCTGAGACCCAGCCCCCGCGCTCTGGAAGGATCCACTACCCCCAGGGTAAGCTCCCCAGGTCTGCTTCCTTCCTCAGTCCTCCTTGCTGGGCGAGCCTGGGTAAGTCACCTAACATCCCTGGGCCACAGCTTCCTCACCTGCAAAATGAGAATGGGGAAACCTAACGGACTATGTCGCCAGGAAGATGAAAGGTGGTGAGTGTGGCCACCTATCACGGCATGCGCCCCACATTCCGTTGCTGTCAGAGGCCTCCCATCTGGCCCTTCTGGAAGGTGGTGTCGTCCAGAAGGAGACTTGGCTTTGAAGTAAAACACTTATTTCCAAATCCCAGCTCTGCCACCTCCATGCTGGGTGGCCTTGGCTGGTCACCCTGTGCTTCCTGGTCTTTAACAGGGAGCCAGCACCCCGTTTAAGGCGGGGTTGGTAAGAGTTAAGGAAAAGAGCATCTATGAAATGGTCACACAGCACCTAGCACATAGTAGGTGCTCAGTGAATATTCTTTTTCCTTCCATCCTCCCAATCTTAGCAAAGCGCTCGCGGGGAGGGGAGCAGCTCTGCCAGGCAGGCACTGAGTGGGACGACTGGACTCTCTGCTGCTGGGTGTGTGTTCTCTCTGGGGAAGGAGGTCCCTGTATACATTGTCAGGAGAAACACAGGGCCTGTAAGCAATGGGAAAAACAAAAGAGTGCTGGGTGGGGAAACTTGTGCATGTGGGAATGAGCCTATGTCCCGCGGCTTCCAGGACTTGAAAAGGATGGAGTCTGCTGGCCTCCACGCACCTCTAGCCTCCCAGGCACCCAAGGGCCTGGGGCTCAGGCCTTCCTCTGTCTTCCAGCCAGGACATTTTCCGTCCTGACCATACTTGCAAGGCAGTGGGCTCTTACTGTCCTTTGTGCCTGCTCCCTCTTCAGGGAGGCCTTGAATCATGAGACTATGGAAAATTCGGGCTGTTTCCCTGTGGCTGGACTTTCCACATCACATCACTGAGATGTGTCACTGGCCAACTTCTTCAGATACGTGGGCATGCCACCCACTTAAAATGCTTTTCTCCAGTGGTTTAGCATGTTCCTCTTTGGTGGCAGCTGGTCTCTCACCGACCAGTGGTGAGAACAGAAGAAAGTGGGTGAGAGATTCCATGGTTTCCTGAACAACTCTCCTCTGCTCTCCTCTCTGGGTGACCCCAAGGGGTTCTGCCATCCTCAGGAGGGAAAGATTCCAGCATTTACTGCTACGGAGCTGCCCTTTGGGGAGTTTGGTTTTTCATTCTGGGTGTTTAGGGAGGAAGTGTTTAATGACTCAATGTAAATGACAGGAATGTGGGGCGCCTGGGTGGCTCAGTCAGCTAAGCTTCTGACTTCGACTCAGGTCATGATCTCACGGTTCGTGGGTTTGAGCCCCGCGTCGGGCTGTGTGCTAACAGCTCAGAGCCTGGAGACTGCTTCAGATCCTGTGTCTCCCTCTCTCTGCCCCTCCCCTGCTCACATTCTGTCTCTCTTTCTCTCTCTCGAAAATAAACATTAAAAAAAACCAAAATAAAATAAGATAAATGATAGGAATGTAATGAGAGGTGGAGAGATCATGAGAACCTCTTCAAGCACCTGAAATCACGGCTGCAAACTTGCACGACTTTCTCTATCAGAAATAGATCTATTTATCGAAAAGCCCACAATTTATGCCCAGGTTCACAGCCTGATTCTACCACTCAGTCAACCGTCTACCACTTCAAGAACTTAACTTCTCTACACTCTGATGTCCTCTGCTGTGAAAGAATACTGACTTCTCAGGATGGTAAAGGATTAGAAGAAAATAAAACCTGTAAAAACCCCTGGTGCACAGCCCAACACAAGGCGTCAGTAATGTAGACAAATGAACGAAAGCTAACAAACACAGAGGGGGTCATCTTTCTTGTCATCTGCCTGTTTGTAGCTCTTCGCTGAACTTTATCTTCAAGGATTTCTGCTCCTGCTTATATTCCCCAAGTTATTCCTTGGTCATACAGTCCTCATTAAATCTGTGCACTCAACTACTAAGTGCCTACCTCTGGTCAACACAGAGGTGAACGTGATAAAGTCCCTCCCTTCCCAGTGATGAAGGGAGCCTAAGGCCAGCTGAAGGCAAAGCACGTGCTGGCAAACACCCCCACATGTGTGACATCCCTCGGGCACTCCAAAGGAAAGGAGTACCCAGGGAACAGTTCACTGATCGAGATCACAGTCATGCAGGACAGCGGTCTCCATCAGTTTACATATGTCTTAGTAAATTACCAGAAAAAGGCACTCTTATCAACAGCCTACTCTCCAGACACCTCTAGACTCAGTTTCCTGGTGCCCCCACCTCACCTTCCCCTCCATAGCGATGTGGGGAACAAAGAAGGAAATGGTAGGTAAAATTAAATTTCTTCCTGACCTGCAGCCCTTTGACAAATACTTGAGGCAAATACAGAGTATAACATTTCTCCAGGAACTCCCTACTGTCTTAGTGTTAATGCCTTGCTACAGAGAAACAGCCTTATCTTGACAAGAGCAAGGCCTCTCGTATCTTATGAGTCTTCTTTAGCATATGCAAGTCCTTCTAGATGCCTCCCCTTGGCCTTTACCTCCCCCAACTCCACGGATATAACCTCTCACTCTTCACAACCCCAGTGCAGCTCTTTCTGCCCACGGGTCCTGTCCCGTGCTTTAATAAAATCACCTTTTTGCACCAAAGACATCTCAAGAATTCTTTCTTGGCCGTTGGCTCTGGCCCCCCAGCACCACTCCAAAACCCCATCACCAGGGCTCATGGTCTTCTAGACCCTTCTCCCTGCTGCCACTTTATGAACTTCTGATTTTCTCCCTGGGCCTGAGAAGACCCTTCCCCATCGGTCTTCATCATCTTTCTCAGCATTAGGTAGACCATCTTCTCTGTTACTAATCTTCGGAGATGTGGCACCCAGAAACCTGTTTCCTCAACAGGAAACTCCAGGTCCACAATGTATTAAAAACCTAACTGGACAATAAAGTCCCAACTCCATGATTTGGAGAAAATTCATTTCTGTTTTCTCATTTTGTTTTAATGTTTTTTTTTATGTTTGAGAGAGAGACAGAGTACAAGCGGGGGAGGGACAGAGAGAGAGAGAGAGACAGAATCTGAAACAGGCTCCAGACTCTGAGCTGTCAGCACAGAGCCCGACGCAGGGCTCGAACTCACGGACTGTGATATCATGACCTGAGCCAAAGCTTGAAGCTTAACCGACTGAGCTACCCAGGGGACCCAACTGTTTTCTCATTTGTAAAATGAGAGGTTTGGTCTAGAGCAGGAATAAGAAATGGATGTCAAGTATAGTGCTTTTCCAATTGATTTCCAGTGGCTGCTCGAAGTGCTGGGTTGTCTCAAGTTCCAAGGCCCTATCTGGGCTCATTAGGAAGTAACTGCAATGGCTGCCATAGTCACAGTGGTGGGGGAGGGGGGAATGGCAGTGTTGTGCCACCTGCTTTCATCCCTAGTCTACAGGAGCTCGAAGGTCCCTGATAAAATTTTCCATTTATAACTCTGTGACTCAGTGCAATATCGTTTTACTTTATCTTTGGCATGAGGACTGTCTTCATACACAACAACTTTCTCATCTGCTTTATTTAGCACCCCAGCGGCCATCACCTGAGAAACTTTCTGAATTACTGTGTTTCAAGTGAAGCAACTTTACAACAAAACAAACATATTTATTGATTTGTCACAGTCCAGAAAGCTGCTTCCTGTCCCCAGGGGTCCGGCAAAGCAGGTCAGAAGGAGAATTTACATTTACTGGGTATCTATTAAGTGCCAGATGCTTTCTACACATCGTCTCTTCTAAAACACCCTTGGGGCGGTCACTGAATCCTCCTTTCACAGAGCAGGGACCAGCGCTCAGAGCAGTGAGGGAAGCCCTTCCCCTCCCTCCACGGGATTCCAACCCATGGCACTTCGCGACTCCAAATTCCACTGCACTGTGCTCCCTTAAATGTGCCCAATGTCTTGTTTCTTCTTATTCTTCCAGGAGGTGGAGGTTAAAAATGAAGCTAACGGCAGTTCTAGACTGAGCCATGAGATGTGTGCAAACATTTAGATGGCCCCATCCACAGCCATCATTCCCATGGTTTTCCCTCCAGTCTGCTGGAGCTGTCACCAAGAGCAGACGTTCCTGCCTGACTGGGAGGCCAGCTAAGCTCATCAGATTTGGGGGCCTGACGGTGAGTCCCCTTCCTTACCCAGGTCCCCTCCACTGGCCCTACCTCTGATCCAGAGGAGGACAGGGCATGGCCAGGGCCTCCACTGGCACTGTCCTTTGTCCTTCCTCTCAGGAAAGCCCTCCCTACCACCAGTGGGAATTCAAACACTGCTGCCACCACCACACCTTCTCCCCGGAAGTCAGAGACCCCACCTGAGCCCCCGGGAGTCTGTGGTTCCCCCGGCAGGAAAGTGGGAGGCCTGTGGAGCCTCCATGATTCTTCTAGGAGACTCTGTTGGGGGGGGTCTTGTAAAGGAGGGAGGGGACAGGGCATAGATTAAAAATGGTCAAGAAAATCACATCTTTGGATCCCAGAGATGAATCTCCAAGATGGAGGCTGGCCCTGCATGCAGCCAACTTGGGGCTAGAGGCTGGGGCCAGGGTGGGAATCTCTGGGCAGTGGCGGCAGTTCCACCTCAAAGACATCCCCTGAGGCTGTGGCTGTCACACTGCAGAGGCCACACTGCCTTGACCAGGGGCAGCAGAGCCCAGGAAGTTTTATCCAGCCCTTCTGCTCAGATTGGGCCCTCGAGTCCCCCAGTGCCTGCAGTCGTGGAAACCAAGAGATAAAAAAATGTCCCACCTCATGCCCCCCTGGTGGGAATGGACAATAGGTCGGCTGCTGTGGGAAACAGTATGAAGGTTCCTCAAAACATTAAAAACAGAATTACAATATGACCCAGCAATTCCAGTTCTGGGTTGATACCCAAAAGAACTGAAATCAGGGACTCGAAGATAGTATTTGCACGACCCCTGTTCACAGCAGCATATCGGCAATAGCCCAGAGGTGGAAACAACCCAAGTGTCCACTGATGAGTGAATGGAAACAAAATGGCATAGGCATACAACGGAATATTACTCAACATTACAAAGGAAGGAAATTTTGATACATGCTACAACATGCTAAGTGAAATGAGCCAGTCACCAAAAAAACCAAACTTAAACAAAACAAAAAACAAAAACAAATACTGTATGATACCACTCATAGGAGCTACCTGGAGAAGTCAAATTCCTAAGAGACAGAAAGCAGAAGATTGGGGGTTGGGGTTGGAAGAAAGGATGCCATAGGGAGTTACTGTTTAATGGGTACAGCATTTCAGTTCTGCAAGATGAAAGGATGTCTGGAGATTGGCTGCACAATGGTGTGAATGTACCTACTACTGAGCTATGTACATAAAAATCATTGGGCACGATAAATTTGATGTTGTATGTATTTTACCTTACCACAATTAAAAAAAATGGTCCATTAAGTGTACGGGTTTTGGGAGTTTGGGAATCAAGAAGACATGAGGGATGTGTTTTGTGTTTTTTTTTTCTTTTAGTACAGGCTCTGCTTGTACAACTTCTCTGAGCCTCAGTTACTTCATCTGTAAAATGGGGCCAGTAGGTATCTGCCTTGTGTGGTTCCCACGCAGATTAGGTAAGGGGAAGTTGGTCAGATCCTAAGCACAGTGCCTGGCACACAGCCAGGACTCCACAAATGGCAGCTCTTCCCTTCATCATCATCTATTACTATTAGCGTCATTACGGTCATTAGTTATTACTGAGCACTCCATACATCACAGCACCGATGGGGTGGTCTGAACTGTTACCAGGATTTTCCCTGAAAATGAGCAACAGGTGGACTTGGGGGGGGGGTGGTAACTTTCTGGCCACTTTCAGCACCATACGGACTAAATGAGGGAATACGGTGGGATGTTGTGGCCCTTGGTATTATTTTTTTTCCCCCGATGTTACTTTTAAAATAACACAAAGTGGGTTCACGAGCTTTGGGAGTTATTCAGAACAATGCCAAGGGGCAAGGAAGGGCAGAGCCACATATCTTACAGCCAGGATGCAAAGGTCCTATGGTAAATGTCGCTCAGGCTGCTCTGGGGGAGGGTCCTTAGGTCCCAGTAGCAGCAGACAGCCAGACACCTACCTGGGGAGCTCTCCAGCCCCGGACATGCTCGGGCTGCTCAGAAACCACAGAAGTCGGCTTGTTCTGCAGCAGATGCCGTCAGCCTGATGAGATTTCAAGTTCGATCACTGTCATTTAGCTGGCCTGCCTAGTGGCACCAAGCAAAAGCAGACCATTCCATTTCTAAGTAAACGTTTCCAGATTCCAATCTCTGAGGCCGGGCATTTTGTAGGGCACAAGGGATTCAGACCTTGAACTTCACCAGGATTAAGCAAAACTCTGTCCCCACCAATGAACGTTTCCACTAACCAAACCATGTCTTCCTGGTTCTTTCCTCTGGGGATTGTGTGGAGCCTCAATACACTGTATACACAGTACAGGGCATGTCAACTGTTTCAGATGGAGGATGTTACTAACTCAGCACGTATGTCTAACTCCTTGGCTGGGCTCTTGAAGCCTTTCCTGATCTAATTTCTGCCTCTCCCCAGCCTCATCTGCTGCTCCCCCCAAGCATGCATCCGCTCTGGCTTTCTAAACTATGCAGTGTTCCTCACACGTGGTCTTATTTCCGTAAGCCTCCCTGGCTTTGAACCAAGAATGTTTCTGCAAGGAATGCCCTTCCTCCCCACAACTGAGAATTCCTAGACATCATCCAAAATACAGCTCAACTGTCACCTCTTCCGGGAAGCCGGCTGAGAAATGTGAAGGGTCTAAGACTTTACCCTGCTTGCAAAGTGACAAGTGAACCTTCCACGGCTTCATGGATGGCAGCAGAAGACAGGAGACCCCTGGGTCAGAGACAAAGGACCTTACTGCTGACAACACAGAAGTAGTATGAGCTTCATGTCTGTGACGGGTCCCCTTGGCTTCAACTCCCATGGGGCAACCAACGGGGGCCCAGGTGGGTGCTGTGCATTCAGTGGGTGTGCATCAGAGCTGAGGAATGTCCGGCTTAGAAAACCCAAATCTTTTATAACAGACTGCAGTCAAACCTGCCCTCTGCCCAAGAGGAAGAGCCATCTCTATCTTCCAAGGTTGCTTGCTGTACAAACATCCTTGAAAAGACAGTCTGGAGCAAAAGGGCAATTAGTGCCTCTGTTTATAAAATGAGCACAAATGCCACAGACTATGAAGGACTGTCTCCCAACAAAGTCCTCCCTGGCTACCTGATATGGCAGCTGCACAGTGCTCCCTCCCACCATCCCCTGTACGACCTCTGCCTTAGGAAGAAATATGAATTCATGTTATGACCTGTGTATTTTTTTTTGGTCTACTACCAGCCTGGGTGCTCTCTGAAGTCAGGGACTGTCTTTTCTGTTTATCTGTCAGACACAAAGAAGTGCTCAATAAATGTGCAAATAAATGAATAAGTTGAATAATTAATATTGGGAATTTTGACAGCTGTGGTTTTGGGGTAATCAGATAAGGACAACAAATGTCTGGCATTTACTGACTGCTTACTCTTACGTTGTACACAATGTGTGGCTTTTTTTTTTTTTTTAACCTGGATTATTTTTATCTTATCTGCAGGGCAACACTACATGGAAGGTACTTTCATTAATACCGCTGTACCTGTGGAGAAACTAAGGCTTAGAGCAGTTAAGGCATTTAATCAAAATCACACAGCTCATAAGCCATAAAGGCCCGCACTTTGAACTGGATCCGCCTGGACCCAAGCCCTTAGCCACCCCACTGAAATGCTTCTCCTACAGGAGGCAACCAAGCATTTGTCTGGAGTGTTTGTGGAGGTGGGGGGAGGAGGAAGGAGGCAATGCTTGTATTTTCGTGTTCACAGGGGTGAGGGCAGTCACCTGCATGTCACTGTCACCCCCTCCCCAGGGTGACTTGTACACTGAATGCTGGGATAGTTTCCACCAGAACTTCACACCTTCCTAATCTGCCCCACAGTGGGGCAGATGCTTTTTGGTCTCGGGAACAGTCTGGAATGCAAAACTGACCTTGCTCCCTGAAAGGGGGAGTAAGGATGAGATAAATCTGTGGAGCCTCTATTTGCTACAACTTCTAACACTCAGACAGCCATTGCCCTGAACCTACTGGTATCCAAAGAAATAGAAATAAAAAAAAAGGCTCTAGATGATCACCCATTGTAACACCCACTATAGATGAGGGTTGGTGGAATACAGTCTCAGAAACTGCTAAGAATAAAAGTAGTACAATCTTTCTGGAGGAAAATACGGCACTATCTCTCAAAATGTTACATATGCACACCCTTTGGCTTAGCAGTTTAATTTTTTAAATTTACACAATGAAAATACTTGCAAAATCATTTAAAAACATAGACAGATGTGGGGTTCCTGGGTGGCTCAGTTGGCTAAGCGTCAGACTTCGGCTCAGGTCATGATCTCACGGGTCATGAGTTCGAGCCCCGAGTCGGGCTCTGTGCTGACAGCTCAGAGCCTGGAGCCAGCTTTGGATTCTGTGTCTCCCTCTCTGTCTGCCCCTCCCCTGCTCATGCTCTCTCTCTGTCTCTCAAAAATAAAAAAAAAATGTTAAAAAATTTTTTAAAAATATGTAGACAGATGATTATGGCAAAATTATAAATAATTCATATGCTCCTCTTAAAAACATTTTTAAAATATAGAAATAAAGGAAAAGTCTCTGCAAATTTCAATTCCTCCAGAGATATCTACTATTAATGATTTAGCATATATTTTGCTCAGCTTTTTAGGCATACTTTTCTTTCTAAAAATAAGGTATTTTTATATGCTGTATGTGTAAAGTGTATTTTATATACTTTATATAGTATACACACTGTTCTGCAATTGCTTTTTTCACTTAACATTGAATTGAAGACATCCTTTCATATTAACTTCCATGAAACCTAAATGAAACTCATTTGTGTTAACTTCATAGTATTTTCATGTTGCATGTGGCATCATGTATATTTCATGAATTCCTTCTTGAAGGATACTTAGGTCGAGGAGAGTACAATTTAATACGGCCAGGTTATAGCTCAAAGAGAAATGCCTACTTCTTATTCAAATCCACTCACCCACATCAACTTTATTTGGGACTGTTTATCCATTTCTCAGAATGATCCAGAACTCTTCGATTTTTCCTAAATTTTTTTCCTGCTGTATTAAGGCATGAGGGCCTTAAACTTGGCCAGAAATCACAAAGTCAACTCAAACTATAAATCTAGAAATGCAAACATACCCAGATGTTTGGTTACAGGACTGGAGACCTGCACATTCACACAAGACTATGCTATCACCCTTACAACCCTAAGTCGGCTATTTTCTATAGAAACCAGTATACATCCTGCCAGCTTCCTGGAACTTGTCAGCGCCTGACTGTCACCTATTCTTGTCATTCACTGTGTCCCATCCTTCCTTCAGCGTGTATCCCCAATGCCCAAACCAGACACAAATGACTGGCAAGGACAAGATGGGGGCAGGGTGAGTCAACCTGAGCACAGAGCTTCTGGCAAAGCCCATGACTCAGAGGGTGAGGCAGGCCTCAGAAGAACTTAGCCCCAGGCTTTAAACATCAAAGCAAAGAAGCCAGTGGAGGCCTTTTACACATACCCTCAGCTGCCAAGCAAATTCCATTCTTTTTCCAACAGGTTGCTGGGAACCAGGGGAGAAGCCAATTAGAACCCAGTTTTAATTACTTTTCAATAATAACAAGCCTTACAAAGAGCTTTTATAAACCCTGCCTTCCTAGATTCTCACCCAACTTTGTCAACCAGAGATTATTAGCCCCATTTGATAAATGAAGAAACCGAATCACAGAGGTCAGAATTTGTAAGGGTCAAGGCAGGGTTTGAACCCAGGTTCAGACTACCTTGTTCAGACTTCAATTGGCCTGGACACAGACAGGGAAGGGCTGTATTTCCCGGGACTTGGCCACCCCTGCCTCCCTGCCCAACAGGACTCCCAACAGGAGGCAAGGACTTTGGGAGCTGACCGAGTTTCTCTAACAGACTCATGCCCTGCCCAATGCATTTCTGTTAAAATACACCTCCAGTGACTTGTTATCATGGTGCCCTCAGCAATTCCACTAAATTGATAAGGGCGACTCCAGCATCAAATATCAGGGGATGGGGAGCAAATGAAGCTGGTACCCCACCTGTGTCGACTCTGTGATGAATGAACGGTTGGAAGCAAAGGAGAACCTGAGGCCTAATGGAGAAGGGGGTCATCTAACCTCCTTTCTTCTCTCACATGCTTGGTGGGTCTGTCTCTCAGGGCTTTGAGGTGACCAGATGTTTACCATTCAAGGGGAAACAAACCAACATAAGTCTTCAAAAAGTCCAGCCATGGTTTACCATTCTACTTCCCCAGCCTTCGACACAAAAAACAAAGTACCCTCACAAAAGAGAAGACATTTGGTTTCACACTTGTGGAGAATTCCATTGTCACTGTCCATAGACCACCATCTCTAGTAAAAAAAGGCACTGTCTGCACTGATCATTCTCTGGGACAAGGGAGTCTTGGTCACAAAACTGCTACCATCTGGATGTTTTGGGTAGTGAAATGTACCTGTGGTCTCCTAAGTCTTGAGTGGTATCTTGGAGTTGGCTGTACGTGATTGAATGTGTAGGTTCAAACTAGGTATAGTCAGCTGGAAAAACAAACTCACTCTTCTAGATCATATTCGAATGTGAAAACAGAAAAGACAGCAAATGCATGATGTGCTAAGCTTTGTAGTTGTGAGCCGTATTTTAATGAGAGGACATGTCTCTTCAAAATGGTGCCTTGGCTAATTGGGCGAGATGCTTCATGTTTGGGGACACTGTTCTATAAATAAAAGCTTCTCGTTTATGCATAATGGCTTGTCCGCTCTCTGGCTTCCGGCACGCCACTTTCTTCCTAACCCCTCCGCTCAAAAGTAGCCCAACATCAATCAGCCCACCCACTGGCCCGTGAAGGGAGCCGGGCTGAGGGCTTAGAACAAAAGCCTCACAGAAAGACGTCAGACCCCATCACCATCGCAGGGGCGCTCAGGTGAAATAACAAAACGCTTTCACATCTGAATGTAAAAACAGACCAAGACCTTGCACATACTGGGCTAAATTTTCTAGACAGCCATATAGTATTACTGTCTGTAACTTTCCATGGGCCTCCTTGGGTTACCATACATATTAATACACATTGCAGCATTTGAAGAAAGGAAAATATGGAGTGCACGGTGATTATTTTTAATTGAATTCATCTGGGCGTTTTAAATCCTGAAACTTCAGCCCCTGTTTACAGTATTTGAAGGTTTGAACAGCATAGCATTTTGTTCTTTTGAATGGCAAATCTCTCTTTCCCATTTCAGAGAAAGTTTCTTCAGCATGTAATGCATTTCAGGGCCAACTGTAAAAATCACTATATTATGAAACTACGGAACGGGACAGTGGTGACAATGTTCGTCCGTTTGCAAAAATCATTATATTACGAAACTACAGAATGGGACAGCAGTGACAATGTTCGCCCGTTTGTGTCCCTTTGAAGGAAATCTAGTCTTTATGGCTTCCTATTCACTAAAAGGAGTGCCTCGTCTCTGTAAAGATGATGCCCAAGCCCCAGCTCAGTTGTGTTGGGACAATGGTGACCCAGGAACCAAGGAGGAGTTGAATGGAAGAATTCTGTGGGCATTCGATACTAGATCTTGCTTCTCTGACTCTTGAGAAGCCACACCAACAATGAGAGAGGCTCTGTTGTAAGGTACACATGCCACCATTTCTGCCACATGATAGCCCTTCCACAGGTGACTTCAAAAGTCTCCAGTCTGTTCTCTAAAGACCACGGGACTCGCCAGACACCGGCCAGTCAAGTATCCGATGCCCCAAATCTCCCTTCTAGATAAGCAAAGTGGAATTTATTCCCACAGAGAAACTCAAGGAGTTTCTTGAGCAGAAATCAAGAACTGGGTTTCTATGATCTATCCCTTGCTGTCAACCTGCATTCACAAGACTGGTTTGGGATTATACGCTGCACAAGGGCGCTGTGGGTCCTCCATCACAGGATGGACACAGGAGACTGTGCGGGCAGGTGTGGGGATTCTGGGCCTCCCAGCTGGCCCCGGAGCACGGACACACATGGGCACACAAGGCCACGCACACCGGGGGCAGCTGGGAAGTGAGCTCACTGGTGGCGGCACACAAGTGTGGCCCAAGCACATCCTCAGCATCTTCAAGATCTTGTTTCTCCCCGCCCCCCCGCCCCCCCGCCACTCTCAGGGCCTCAGTTCCCTTCCCACAGGGCTCAAAACCTGACACATTCACCTCACTTGGAGGGCAAAAGAGGAGGCATGGGGTGGGCCTCTGGCAGGTGTTCATCATAAGGCCCTGGGAAGCTTCCCGGAAAAAGGATGTACCATTGTGCAATAACATGCTTTTTTTTTTTCTTTTTTCTCACACTTGACAACAGAGACATTTTTGCTAGTTCACAGCCCTGAGCGTTCTGTTTCCCCCACCCTTTCTATTGCATGGTTTCTGCTGAGGCTTTCCTTCCCTCAAGGGGCCCCAAACAGAGACCTAAATGTATAACACTCTGAAGCTTTTCCCTCTTGGTACCATGACCACATCCTGTGGCTGTTTGTCTGTTTTTGTTTTCTTTTTTTGCTTCCCTCTCTCTCTTCCCACCTTTGAAGTGCAGCCTCTCTTCCTTCCAGACCGTCCGTCGACCCTATCTTCACTTCAAAGGCTTCTGTGACCAGGGTGACCCAACTCATAAGTGACAAACCCCTGCTTCCAGCCTCCACTGCTAGAGCTCTTTCCACTTCACTACAGAGCTTGCCCCCAGGTCCCTTGAATGGTGGGTCACCATTATCACACACAACCAACTGGACCCCCCAGCCTGAGGTAAATGTCTGAGCACCGTGCCAGAACCAAGCAAAAAGGACCCACCAACTACCAACCACATCAGCACCACCTCCCTAGCTATTGTGGGTACACTGCTACCCTTCCTATGAGAATACCAAAAGAAGTGAAGAAAAATCATTGATCCCCTGTGAAGGCCAGGGATGCGTTCCGCACGTTGGAGGGTAAGAACTTGTGGTTAAAGTCTGTGTCAGGAACCTGGGGACAGACAGGCTGGTTCTTGGGGTCCCCATAGAGGAAGCACATTTTTACCGCTGACCATGTCACATGGCAGTCACCTTGTCTACTCCTCACCAGGCATCTGCATCTGAAGCCAGCCACCTCTCTGAGAAGGTAAAGTACAGGTGAGCCACCTGGGGCCTGGGAGTCTGGAGACCACTGACTCCAACTAGGTCATCTCCCGACCGTGCCCAGGCTTTCCTCCTGTGAAATATGCCCCTTCCAACATTAGGACTATGTGGTTCTATAAAAACCATGCCGCCATTGGACAAAGCAGCAGGCCACTGTGTAGTAGGAACAATCACAAGTGGCCAGAGCATGAGGCCTGGAGAAGGAGGACAGCCCTTTTCCCTTAGACCACGGGCTTCCCTGTGAGGTCTTCTTGCTCTCAAACTGCCTGACCAGGGCTGGGCTTGTAAGAGGCCTGGCCACACCAGAGGTTCTGGGGATTCCAGGTTGGATGCATCAGATCTCATGGCCAGAGCCCCCAATCAATGTACTTGGTACCTCCTTATTCCCTTTCAAGGCTAAAGGGGAGCCATGCAAATACCAACTGAATCTCATTTCCCTGTTGTTCCTGATGCAGAGAGCACTGAGCCAGAGCCTATTACCAGACTGTATCGTTCCGGCCAGAAATGCAGGCATCCGGGCATCTTGGTAGAAAGGACGCAGAAGAGGCAAATGAGAGTCAGCTCCCTTCTGCCCACAGCCTGAAGTCTGGGTCACCCGTCACAAGCTAAACAAAGGTGTGCGCCTCCAGGGTGAGCCCAGGAGAGAGGACAACTCACGTGGCTCCTTTTGGCTTCTTCGTCTCCCACAGACGTGATGACCGTCTCTGAAAAGACCGTCTGTCCAGTCTGGTTGTTGGTGATCTACGGCAGAGCAAGTATAGTGAGCATGCAACAGAAGGAATTCTGGGCACATCCCACAAGCTGGTTTCTTTCTTCCATTTTCTGAAAGCTGGGGCATCTGCCAAAATAGAGAGAATGCCCACTCCCCCTCTCGTTCTGAACTCCACCAGAAGCCGTCAGACAGACGGCCTCCTCTCTGCACCGCGATAAGGAACATAACAGAGTCTACCTCATAGGGTTGCTATGCAGAGCGCTGGGGAGGTCTGTGCAAAGCCCTCAGCACAGAGCCGGTCATCGAGCACATACTCAGCACTGGCTGCTTTTATTGTTCTTGGGGCTCGTCACTTGAAACTCAACGTCAACTTTCTTTTCAACAGTGACAGGTCTGCGTGTCTAATCAAACATCTCTCATGAGAAGCAAGCAGGCTTTACCCACAGCTACCCCCTTCCTGATTCTGGCGAAGTATTTTATCAAGAAAGTGCTTAAGTACAATGGGAGGCTCCCTTATCTGGGGTCTGGATCTGATTCTGTAACCAGCAGCAGGCGCCTCTAAGCTGAGCCCCCCAAATCCTGACAGGCACCGCGGGCCACTCCTGCCCCACCAAAGGCCCTGTCTATCGAACGCTCGTGCTGGTGGTAAAGAGCAGAAAGGATGTCCGCCCAGGAGACGGGAGATCTGTGTTCTTCGAGCCTCGGCTCAGCTACCAACAGCCATCTAGCATGCAACCGGGAACAAGCCACTTCTCTGATTCACAGTGTCCTCATTACTAGGTCATCTGTAAAGCTCCTGCCAGCTCTAATATCACAAGGAGGCTGCATCCAGAACAAAGTGGAAACTCAGCCTAATCTGTCACAGTGGATCCAACTGCCGTCTGAAGAGATATATTTTAATCAACATATATACATACACACATATATATATAACATATAATCAACATATATACATATATGTAATATAACATATAATCAACACACATATATATACACACATATAAAATTGAGAGCGAGTGTGAGTGGAGGTGGGAGGGGCAGAGGGAGAGAGAGAGAAAATCTTAAGCAGGCTCCACACTCAGCACAGAGCTCGATGAGAGGGTTGATCCTATGACCCTGAGATCATGATCTGAGCCGAAATCAACAGTCAGACGCTCAACTGACTGAGCCACCCAGGCGCCCCTTTAACATTTTTATCTTGATAAATCTCCACTACAGCAAATAGGCAGTGTCTTCTTCCTCTATGCCAGATTTTTGCCAGATTAACTGATGGTATATTTTTAAAAATTCTATGGTTCTATACATGCAGGACTTCTTAAAGTCTTTAGTATATACTAGTGTGCATTTTTCTATCTCTATGTTTTCAAAATATGTTTCACCACCCCCCAGTCCCTCTTTCGTGAAGCATTGCATAGGACAGGTGCTCCATGGAACCTACTGGAGAACTAGTACGCTGTGCTGATAACATAAATTTACTGGGGAAAAAAAAAGGAATATAAGACCTTGCTGTTGCAAGCACTTTGTAGTTTACAATGATCTCTCATGTACTTTAAACTATTTGCCCCTCATGCTACTGTCACGTATATTCTTGACATACTTATTTCATAAGTATGGTTAGTGAGGGACATAAAATTTAAATACTTTTTCAAAATCATACTAGTTACTGGAAGGACTCACACTTGGGTATTCCAACATCTACAAGAAGCATCCTTAAGTAGCCAAACCTGTTATTGTCAAAAAGAATGACTTAACATTGGTTTTGACAAAGATAAAATAATGACTTTTGGAAACATTCTGCAGTCCTCAGATGAGCAATGCTAAAGGATTTTTTTTTCAGTGAGTGACTCATTCATTTATCTTGGGGTGACGGGGTACACTCTGAAGCTGGGCCCATCAGTAGGCAGCGGGAGAAGAGCCACATAAAGGCTACTTTACGGTCAAGGCAATGGCCCATAAAAATTGACCCCTTTATGCTCTATGACACACAAACGCTATTGTTTCAACCAAGTCATTACCTGGGCCCTTGAACAAAAGTGAGACTCTCTCGTGAGAACCATCAGGCCCTGTGTATATGAGTTTAGATGAGATTAGAGGTCAAGCTCCTTGATGCTAACGATAGGACATCAACTCAACAGCCTCTACAATGACCCTGGATGTCTGCACGCCAGACTCTCTTCAAGAGAAACCAGGCTCACAAGGTTTGCCCTCACAGTCCTGCCTAAGTCACGATGGCGACCTCTCACGCCAAGGCAGGTTAATGCTACGTGCCTTTGGATTTCTGGTGTTTTCTTCCTCAAGTCAGGTAATGAATGAACCTGCTTGCTCTTCATGCCAGACATTAAACCAAGAACACTTAGACATGGGGCAGGCTGGGAAAAACTCTGCTATGGGAGTTTGAATGGATAACCAGCAAATGAAAAGATGTTCAATCTCATGGCAATAGGGGCTTTCCATTCTGAAGATGGAGTGTATCACATTCTGAGTTCCTCCTAAGGAAACAGTGAAGATCTATTCACCAAACATGAACTCTATTTCAACTCTCTACTAAAACATACATTAAAACCTATGAGATAAATTCCTCAAATTCAATACTAGAGACGTACCTCTCTAGACACTTGTTTGCACCCTTTTTTTTTTTTCAAATGATAAAAACCCCAGACCATTCCTTTGCAATTGGACTGGCAGGCAGCCTAGAGTTGAATTTATTACTTGAATGCAAAAGCAATTTAGGTTTTTGATATGTACACCACTCTCCCACTTAAACAGCTCCCTTACTCCCTCTGGTTTTTAATCTGTGTTTTACCAACCTTATTCGTATTTTTGGCTTATGGATCAAATTTGTAAACAAGACCTTAGTTCTCTGATGGGACGGGGTGCTACAGAAAGAAGAACGTCCTGGCCCTGGCCACCCTTACCTTGTGAATTTCTCGGTGCACGTGGATGGTATTATTTCCAATCTTGGTTTCTGTGTTGGTCTCATTGTGATAACTGGAAGGTAATTTTGCCACGTTCACTTCTGACGATGTTTTAGCAGCAGCTTCTTCTGCTTCCATCTATTAAATCAATGAACTTAATGAGCAAAATTGTTTTCTCTTGATACAAATCATTCCACTAGAAAAAAAGAAAACCACTTCTCTTTTCCTCTTCTGCAATTACAAATAATGGCAGCAATAGATACCATTAATTGAATACCCACTACAATAAGACACTGCACTAAATGTTTTACATATGTTATAGCCTTAAATCCCACCTCCCTAGGAGATGGGTGTGAATGTACCCATTTTACAAATGGGGAGAGTAAGGCTCAGGGAGACTGGATAACTCTCCAAGACTATCAGTGAAGGACATCACTTATCATCAGGGAAATGCAAACCCAAACCACAATGAGATACCACCTCATAGCTGTCAGAATGGCTAAAACCAAGAACACAAGAAACAACAAGTTGTTGGTGAGGAGGTAGAGAAAAAAAAAGCCTTCATGCAGTGCTGGTGGGAATGCAAACTGGTGCAGTCATGATGGAAAACAGAATGAAGGTTCCCCCAAAAACTGAAAATGGAATTACTGTATGATCCAGTAATTCCACTAGTTACCCGAAGAACACAAAAACACTGATTCGAAAAACTATATGCACCCCTATGTTTACTACAGCATTATTTACAATAGCCAAACTAAGGAAGCAGCCCGAGTGTCCATCGATAGATGAGTGGATAAAGAAGATGTGGTAAGTGAAGTAAGTCATTCAGAGAAAGACAAATACCAGAAGATATCACTCAAATGTGGAATTTAAGAAACAAAACAAAAAAACAAAGACAAAAAAGAGACAAACAAGTGACTCTTAACTATAGAGAACAAACTGGTAGTTACCAGAGGGGAGACGGGTGAGGGGATGGGTGAAACAGTGAACGAAGTGAATTAAGAGTATACTTGGGGCGCCTGGGTGGCTCAGTCGGTTGAGCATCCGACTTCAGCTCAGGTCATGACCTCGTAGTTTGTGAGTTCGAGCCCCGCATTGGGCTCTGTGCTGACAGCTCGGAGCCTGGAGCCTGCTTCGGATTCTGTATCTCCTCCTCTCTCTGCCCCTCCCTGCTCATGCTCTGTCTCTCTGTCTCTCAATAATAAATAAACGTTAAAAAAAATTTTTTTTTAAATGTATACTTATCCCAATGAACACTGAGTGATGTGTAGAATTGTTGAATCACTATATTGTACACCTGAAACCAATATTATACTGTATGTTTACAGAAATTAAAAATAAAAAAATTTGGGGTGCCTGGGTGGCTCAGTAGGTTGAGCATCCGACTTCGGCTCAGTCATGATCTCACAGTTCGTGGGTTCGAGCCCCACGTCAGGCTCTGTGCTGACAGCTCGGAGCCTGGAGCCTGCTTCGGATTCTGTGTCCCCTTCTCTCTCTGCCCCTCCCCCACTTGTGCTCTGTCTCTCTCTGTCTCTCAAAAACAAATGTCAAAAAAATTTAATAAAAAAAAATAAAAAAATTCACTGTAGGATATCCACAAGACACATAAAAAGAAAAAAAAAAAGACTGTCAGGAAAAAGCAGACGTGGGATCTGAGCATGCTTCCATTGAACAGTCTTGGCCCTTGTACACCCGCTGTTGGTGCCCCGTCCATCTCCCCGTGATCTGCATCCAACTCCCTTACGTGCCAACAACCAGCTTTGTCTCTCTCTGGCAGCTCAGCGTGCTCAGCCTGCACAGACCTCAAGCGCTGGGGAGTTAATACCCCAGGAACCATCCTCAATCAGTGAGCCAAAGGCTATGCCGGTAAGTACCCCACCCCCCTCTCCCCGCAAAGAGGCAGAGTCTCTCTGACGCCCAGTGGGGCTGAACCCCAGGGGTGCCTCAGTGCCTAGCAGTAACCTGCTCATTAGCACAGTCTCTATTCCTTCTCTTCTCCTCCATCTTACTTTCCCACTTCCTTCTAGTATTTCTGGGATCACTTCCCAAATAAATTATTTGTCCCCAAACCTCTGCTGCAGGGTCTGGTGGTGAGGGGTGGGAAGAGCCAAACATCCCCAAGACAGCCCCTTACCTGATACAGGTAGGGCGACAGCTATGTCTCCTTCCCCACCCCACCTCTTGGGTACAACAGGGACCTTTGTAGAGAGAGGGTCAGCTGACTAGTTCCCAGGGTCTCCCCTCTTTCTGGCTCTTCTTGAACATGTGTTCTTCTCTGGTGTCAGATTTCTTTTTTTTTTTTTTTTTAATGTTTATTTATTTTTGAGAGAGACAGACAAAGAGCAAGTGGGGAGGGGCAGACACACACACACACACACACACACACACACACACACACACACAGAATCCGAAGCAGGCTCCAGGCTCTGAGCTGTCAGCACAGAGCCCGACGTGGGGCTCAAACCCATGAACCATGAGATCATGACCTGAGCCGAAGTCGGAGGCGCCCCTGGTGTCAGATTTCTGAGGCTGCTGGTCTCAAATCCTCCAGTCTTATGAGCCTCCGTGACACTTATACCAGAGATGTCATTCAACCTGAAGCTGTACCCAATTTCCCCTTGTGCGTTTACCACCGTGCCCCACCTCGAGGGAGTAGTTGACAATGTGACCAGTTCATAGCTGACTGGACTCAAAGAAAGGCCAGTTGAGCCAATCTGATACTCTCTCTAGGATTTAAACGAGAGACACAAAGAGAAGTTCTAGTTGGTGGCTGGCAGTTTTCCAACACTGCTATCTTTGACTCTGGGCTATTTTTACTTCTTAAAACTAATCCTCAAAAAGATTCTTCTATTTAAAAAAAAAATCACTGTCTTCTATTCTCTCATGTACCAATTAAGGCACCTCTTTTCCTGTGTCTCTCAACCACATTTGATGAGCTGGGATGGATACGGGAAAAGAATTGCCATGTCGCGACGTAGCACAAAAACACTGAACTAGAAGCGAGTCTGGTAGACACAAATGAGGACTTGGTCAGCAACTGCTGTGTTTGACCCTGAGAGGATTGCCAAGGTGTCCGAAACTTGATCACTGGGTTCATCATCATCGTGGTCGTTGTCACAATAGACGGCCTCCACGTTTGGGCATCAGCTATGTCTGAGCCAATGCGCCACGCCTTCCCTGCCTCCCTGAGCAACGCTAGGAGGAAGGTGTTGTTGCCCTCATTCTGCAGATGAAGAACACGAGTGAAGAGAAGTGAAGGGATCTTCCTAAGTCATCACATCACATTGTTAGTAAGCGGCAAAGCTCAGACAGAACTCAGGGCAATCTGACTCCGAATATTGTGACTTGTCCAGTGTGATTCTGCCCTGAGTAGCTTATGCATTTACTGGGGAGATAGCAGAGCCCCACATAAACCACTTTGGGGATGATTATGACAGTTTCTAGAAGCAAGCCAGGGGTTTAAAGAAATGAAAAGAAAGACCTCCAGGAGGAGGAGGAGGGGTGACTGAGCTGGTCTCCAAGAATGGGTTGGATGTGAATGGAAAGGGGCACGAGGAGGCAAGGCTGTGGCAGCCTGGACAAGAATGGTGTGTGTTGTTGGCTGGGGCACAGGGTCCACGTTGGGCACAGGATAAAACGGTGGATGATGAAGTAGAGAGGGACTCATGGGCAGATCCAGCTGTCAGCACAGAGCTCAACGTGGGGCGCGAACCTACAAACCATGAGATCATGACCTGAGCCGAGGTCGGACGCTTAAGCAACGGAGTCACCCAGGTGCCCCTTAAATTTTTTTTAAGTGACAGATCCTGGAATGTTTAGTGACAGAAAAGATACACCTGGAAAGAGCAGGAGACTGAAGATGCTAGAGAGGCTATATCCAGAAGCAGAAGGGAATATTTTCATGTTTTTAAAATTCCCGTTGGAACCTGAATCCTCCAGTTTGGCTTTCGAATAATCGACAAGTTACCAAATTTAAAGTTTGCTCCGGGCTGAGCAGAGATTCTTTTTATAAAACCTTCTCCCTCTCAACCAGTGGTTATTTCAATAGAATGAGCTAATAGTTCTCTAATGGCACCATGAACTAAAAGTACAGTTTACAATGGAAATTTCAACCACAACTATTACTGCCACTAGCAAGAGAAACTCAAGCCTACAGCAATAGGAGTTGCTTCATAAAGGAGGAATGTGCATGTTATAAAAAATGGCATTTAGAGCTGGTTGATTCTGTGTGTCGGTTAAAGGGGTATAGCAGGAAAAACTGGGGAGATAAATCGAGGCTTGGTATTGGGGCTCTTCCTCGGAATACCCGAAGTGATTAAGAACATTCTAGAATGTGTCAGTTACAATGAACAGAAGGAAGGGAGGGGAAGAAAGTGGTTTTATCCTCAAAACACACCCATCAGTAACATATAGAATATTAAAACATCAAAATAGGAACAGCCTATATTGAACCATTTGGACGTATGCTTCCCCCAATAATGATCCTACAAGTACAGTTAACTTCATCTTTCCCTTAACAGTAATCAGCAGCTTGGGGTGCCTGGGTGGCTCAGTTGGTTAAGCATCCGACTTCGACTCAGGTCATGATCTCGCAGTTCACGAGTTTGAGCCCCGCGCCAGGCTCTGTGCTGACAGCTCAGAGCCTGAAGCCTGCTTCACATTCTGTGTCTCCCTCTCTCTCTGCCCCCCCCCCACTCATGCTCTGTCTCTGTCTCTCTCTCTCTCAAAAATAAACATTAAAAAAAAAAAGTAATCAGCAGCTCGAGTCAGCTGGGATATTTAAAATATCAGGAAATTACTTGAAAGCAGATTCATTATGCAACTATGTAAACAACTAATCCATCTGTCCTGGTCCTTTCCTCAGGGAAGTAAATAGCAACTATCCTGTATTTATGAGATGTGAGGGGCTTTCCGGCAGTCACTTTTATTTTTTTTTAATGTTTACTTATTTTGAGAGAGAGAGACAGAGTCAATGAGTGGGAAAAAGGCAGAGAGAGAGAGAGAGAGAGAGAGAGAGAGAGAGAGAGAATCCCAAGCAGTCTCCATGCTCGGTGCAGAGCCTAACTCGGAGGCTCCATCTCACTACTGGGAGATCATGACCTGAGCCCATGTCAAGAGTCGGCCGCTTAACCGACTGAACTACCCTGCCACCCCTCCGGCAGTCTCTTTTAAAAAAATTAATACTAATAGCCACAATCTATTGAGACTCTATTAAGTATCAGACACTGGTGGTTCTTTGTCATCATCCACGCTGGTACTATTAATATGATGACAATGACAGCCATTTCCTCTTGGGAACCAACAATCTCCCATAACCCTGACCGCAAACTCAGGGGGTGACTTCTATTACACAGTTTTACTTAATCCCATTTTAGACAGCAGACAACTTGCTTTACTTGCATCCTCTCGTTTACATCCCCCCTTAGCCTAACGGAGGCGGGGGGACATTTCCTAAATCCCACCACTAGTAAGTGGCAGAGCTAGGACCAGACGGAGAAAGGTTGATTCCCACGGCCTGTTCTCCTGCCATGCAGGTGTTCAGCCTCTCTCAACCTGTCCTCACTGCCATCGAGGACACTCTCTGGGGAGTGACCACTGAGCAGGACAGAGGTAGCAGCCAGCAGATCTCCTGGTGGCAAACTTCCACCAGCCCACCTTCACAACCCAAGCAGAGGTGCATCTGGAGGGAGGAAGCTGGGGCCCTGGCAGAGCCAATGAGGACAACTCCCATGGAGTAGACAGGCCACTAAGGGCTGCTGGTCCCAAACTGCTCTGATCAATGAGCAGGACTAAAGAGGCCCCTGCTTCTCCCTCATCTCCCTCAGCGAGCGCCACCATCAGAAGACCATGCTGCACAAACAAGTTCACACGGAATAAAAACATGGAGTTGACCTCATCAGTCTCAGTGGGAATCCGTGTGCAACAGGGAAAATCCTGGAACCCAGAGAAGGAAAGCAGATGACCCACCCTGGCACCAGAAGGATCACGAGCTCCATTAATATGAAGGGGCAGAGTAAGAGATGTTAGGGCCCATCTGATTCCCCTCTCCTTTTAACTGTTCCATGTCATGATTCTATTGTCTTCACAGGAAATAGAACGTCTGTCCATGGGTTTTGGAACCTGGCCTGTCCAGTGGATGTTCAGTACAGCTTCCCACACAGCTGCCTCCCAATCCAATGTCCCCTTCACTGCATACTCCATCAGGCTGACTGCTGTGGGAAGGAAGGGGAAATATCCCCAAACTACGCAGATTGTGGGGAGAAAGCAACCTGACCCGTTAGACCAGAGCTAGCATTTAAGGCTCTGTCCAGACGGAATGTAGAGAAATGGGTGGGAAGATGCCTGACACCCCCCGCTCCCGCCCCCAGCCTGGACATCTGGTCTCTTGCTGACTCCTTCACTGGGATGGCTGGCTTCTCTCCAAACACAGGCTACATACAGCCAGAGCCAGGCCTGACAGTGACCATGCCCACCGACCCCAGGCACCAGGGACAGCTCCTAACACCTGGGCTGGGAGGGCTGGGCCAGCTGCACCTCTTGCCCTGACGACAAATGGGTGTTCATCATAGAGGATGCCATCCATAGTGTCTGGACCTGGGAGGTGATGGAAAGAAGAAGCCAGGCAAAGTTTTGCTAAGGTATTTGGTACCTGATAATAACAGTTGCTGTATATTGCCCACCTATTATATGCCAGGTGCCCACACATACCATGGCATTTAGTTCTAACAGGAAACCGAGGTACAGGATGTTAAGGGACTTGCCCAATGTCGCCCTGCTAGTCAGTGGCAGAGGAGAACCTTGAGCCCAAGACTGACTCCAAAGCACTACTGAGGTGGAGGTGGTTGCCTTCCACATTGCCCTCCCCACGCCCACCCCCACATCTCAAAACGTACACTGCTGGGATTCAGGATTCTGATTTTCCTTCGTTGCCTCACACGGCATTTGGGGAAGCCCAGACAGACCAGCAGCAAACCTTTCGGGGCTTTTTGTCCTCACGTGGCATCCTAACTATGTCTTGAGAAGATGGCACAAGTTCAGAGCCCCACGTACAAGCTAGAACTTGAGATCCTTGGAGCTTCCTCTGCCTCTCTGCAAAACCACAGCGCTGGAATACCAGGGGCCATGCAAACATCCGCTTACGACAGGGGGGAGGGGACAACTGCACACTTGAAGACAATTGCAGGGTAGTGGCCAGCGGCCTGTAAGCAGGTGGTGACCCCGGCTGCCCCTGGGTGAGCCCAGCCGGAGGCTCTCGGTGAACAGGCCCAGATCCAGATCTTTTGGCAGGAAAGTCAGAATGAGATGGGAGTTGAGATCACCCTGCGCTGCCGCCGAATCACTCCGAATCTGCTGCCCGCTCTTTCCAGCCCCTTCGCGGAACGGAGGAACCCGGCCAGCGCTCCGAGCACTGCTTCCCCCAGCCAGGGGCTATCCCGAGCCGCCCGCCCGCCAGACGCACCCACCTCTTCCACGGCGCTGCGCAGTTTGTGCTGCGTGTCCTCCATCAGCTCCTCAACCTCGCGGAACATCTCGTTGAGTGTGGCCTCCTCCTGCGGGTAGCTGAGAGCCGGGCCAGGCTCGACGGGAGCCGCGGTCGCCGTGGGAGCCGGCGCGGGGGCCGTGGGGACCGCCGCCGCCAGCAGCAGGCACAGCAGGGTGCCCCCGAGCCGCCGCATCTCCGCTCTGCGCCCGCCGCCGCCGCCGCCTGCGTCCCGGAACGCGGTCAGAGGCGCGCCGACCACCCCCACGCCGGCCCCGGCGCCCCGCCCCGCCCTGCACCCCGGCCCGCCCCCGGCGCCCCTCTACCCCCCAGAGTGCCCTCGGGGCGCGGCGCCCCCCGCCCCCACCGCTCCATCCCTTCCGCACCCCCACCCCCTCCTCCAGCACAGGCTGAGCTCTTCCCCGGCCCCCAGGGATGCCCCCCTCCCCGGAGCAGCGACAGAGCCTAGTCCCCAACGCCCGTGGCGCTCCCCCCACACCCCCAATCACGCCCCCGCCGCCCCCGGTTCGAGAACTGCCCCTTCACGACCAGGTCCCAGCGCAGCTCGAGCGCCAAGACCCCACTCCCAGCCCAGCCCTGGGCAGCCCACTCTGGGGCGATCCGAGCGCCCGTCACCACCCTCCCCGCGGGATCGGAACCCGGTCGAGGGCCCAGCCCCTCACCGGTCCAGACGAGACCGAACAGAGCCGCCCCTTCCCTGCCGCAGTCTCTCACGCACCCAACTGGACAGAGCCGCGCTCGGGATGGACCTGCCAGGCCTCGCCGGGACGCCGCCGCGGGCTGCGGGAACTGGAGCCGCGCGGGGGCGGGGAGCGCGCAGGGATGCGGCAGTGCTGGTACCCGGCTAGCCCGCAGCGCGCCCCGCCCTCCAGGCCCCCGCCCCGCGGGAGGGGCCGCCGCCCAGTCCCACGCCATTGGCCGGCCGGGCGACCGCCACCCCGCGCCGCAGGCCTGCCTCCTCGGCCGCGCGAGCCGCCCCTTCCCTGCATCCATTCCTGTCTATTGTCATCCCTGGTCTGGATTCTCGATACAGCTTACGGTAGGAGCGGGGAGGCTGTTCTCCCCGCGTCCCCCTTGCCCTTTCCAAGCCATCCTGTACCCAGCATGCAGGGTAAAGCCCCAGCCCCCCAGCCTGGGGGCCGAGGACCCTCACAGGCTGGCCTTGACACGCCTGCCGTGCTTGACGCCTCACTGCAGCCAAAAAAAAACCCACTTGTAGCTCCCGGAGTAGGTCCTGAGAATGTGAGCAAGCGCCTCTAGGGCGACACAGCAGAGTGGTTGAGGCCAGACAGCGGCGGCCAGACTGCCTGGTGTGAATCCCAGCTCTGCTCCTTGGGACTTGACCAGTCTGGCCAAGTCACCAGATTTGTCTGCGCTCCGGTTAGTCCAAACGGAAAAAGGAGGTTAGAGTGGTAAGTGGACCTACTAGTTAACAAGCATAACGCATGCAGAAAAGTGCGGGGCATGTGGTAAGTGGAATATGTTGGCGAATCATCGTGGGAGCAGAACTTTGTTTTATTCACAGCAGTCTCCCCAGCATCTAGCTAACTTCTCCCCATCTTTAAAGAACCAGAAGTCTCTCCAGTGCTCTCCAGGCTCCTTCCCATTTCTCCTCTAGCTCCCCAGCACCATGTGCTGTCCCATTGCCCCAGCCTTGCCATGGTCTGTCTGGTCACTGGCCCATTTCCCCCCCCCCCCCCCCCTCCGCAGTGACCAGGAGCCCTTGGGAAGCAGAGAATGACTTGCTCACCTTTGTGTCACTAGGGCCACAGCCATAATACACACTTGGCCCCTGAGAAATGGATGGGCTCATTAGTATAACAATAGCTATTAGTATTTTGATAAAGCGATACCATTACTGAGTGCTGTGTGCCAGGAACACAAATTAACTGATTTAATTCTGAGGTTGGTACTACTGCTTCTATTCCCATTTTACTAATAAGGAAACTTTTGGGGAGCCCGGGTGGCTCAGTCAGTTGAGCATCCGACTCTTGGTTTCAGCTCAGGTCATGATCTCACAGTTCATGAGTTCGAGCCCCACACTGGGCTCTGTGCTGACACTGTGGAGCCTGCTTGGGATTCTCTCTCCCTCCCTCTCTCTGCCCCTCCCCTGCTCGTGATGTGTCTGTGTCTCTCAAAATAAATAAAATAAAAACTTTTAAAAAAATAAGGAAACTTTTCTAAGGCCAGGTAGCTAGTAAGTGGTCGAACCCAGGAATCTGGCTTCAGAGTCTTCACCCCCTCGCTGCCAAACTCCTCTGCTATAAACTGCCCAGGTGGTGTTAGAGCTGACTTGGGAGTATAAAATGAAATATTCTGTAGGTGACTACTTGGAAAACGTGTGTTTGAACACGAAGAAATTCAGGACATGCCACCCCAAATATGTCACTTTGGCATACTGATTTTTTAAATGTTTATTTATTTATTTTGAGAAAGAGTGAGAGAGACAGAGCATGAACGGGGAAGGGGCAGAGAGAGAGGGAGACACAGAATTTGAGGCCAGCTCTAGGTTCCGAGCTGTCAGCACAGAGCCCGACTCGGGGCTCAAACTCACAGACTGTGAGATCATGACCTGAGCCGAGAGGTGCCCCTGGCATACTGATTATTTTGAGCTGAAGGCACTTGAGAAATAGCAGATGCAGGAAAGGCTCTCAGACGTCCCCTTTCCTACCTAGAAACACCATGAAATTCCCTATGAGAGAGGTGCCTTCCCTGTACCAGCAAGAGAAGAATGTCCTTATCACTAAGTAGGTACTGGGAACCAATGTCAAAATGGATCTGTACAAACAAATTTACTAAGATGACCCTTACTTTCCACCAGCTTTCCCCCCACCCCAGATCTAGTCGCTACCCCACAATTTACCATCTCAAGCCCAGAGCCCTTTGCTCTGTCATTTCTTCACAAAGTTATTGTTTCTTTGTCTAAAACATCTATAAGCTTTCTGCTCTGGTCACTTCCCTGGGTCCTCATTTTCTTGTGAAGGCTCCCAGGTTCACATGGAATTTTAGTACAATTTGTCCACTTTTCTCCTCTTAGTCTGCCTTATGTCAGTTTAGTTCTTAGGCCCAGCTGGAGACCCTACAAAGGTAGAAGAGAAATTGTTCCTCCCCTACAGGGCCCACGGCCTCTTTGTAGTATTCATTCACTTGGGTCCACAAGCAGAGTGTCGAGTGGGGAGAAAGCATATCTGAGGCCTTCATGGCACCAGGCATTGTACACGCCCCAAGTCCATAGTGAGGGCAGGAGACTCAGAGAAGTTACGCCATTCCCTCAAAGCCAGACAGCAAGCGAGGGGTGGTCTGGAAGGAGACCTGGATGTGCTCTTCCGCCTTATTTCTCGTGACTGCGTTTCTCTGTAGAACTTTCCACATCACCATTTGTTGCAAAGATGAGGCTTCTAGCTATGTTCTCTTCAGGTACTGAACCTCTGGACTGGGCCCTGCTGAACATCCAGGGAAAGCCCCTTCCCCCAGCATCCACTACTCTATCCTCTAGATATGTGGCACCTTACCTATTCATTAGCTTTCTGGGGGTGGCTGAGCCCATGCTGAGCCCTTGGCTGGAGCCAAGTCTTCAGACGCACTACCTTGCCACTTGAGGTGCACTCGCTAGGAAGAAACTAAAGCAGGACTGCAGGCTGCGGCCAGGGGGCGCACTGGGGCCAAGCTGAGAGCTGCCATGGTGCAGATTTACAGAGCAAACCGTGCGGTTTCAGTCCTCTATGGTGCTGGCTGTGAAGATTGGGAATTTCCCCAAATAAGACTCGTCTTCTGCCTTACACGTTTTGCCATAAGGTCTGGAGATCTTGACTTTCAGACTGAACTTTAAAACAAAAACATGTTGAGCGACCCCGAGTGTTAAGCAAAGGGGCATGTACTTTTTCACATGGGGTCTACATTTTGCATTCCTACATGGGTGGGGAGATGTATTGATAGTTCCATTATTAAGTGAAACTACAAAAAAAAAAAAAAAATGGGAGGAAATAAGAAAGGAAAGGTAAGAAAATCTATGGACCTCGAATGTAAGCGTCCTCCCTGCCAAGCTTTTGCCAATCCGATCAGCAACCTGAGGCGTTCTCAGGCAAGGAGGACAGGCACTGTCAGCCGGGAGATGGCCCCAACTGGATCCATACACAGTCTGGGCTCCAAGAAGTTTGGGGGCAGGGGAAGGGGAAGGCCTGTGGGTTTGGGACCTGAGTTGAGAAAGGGTCACATTCTAAATGGTCACTGGAAGGTAAGGGGTCCAGGGGCACACAGAGCAGGCAGAGCTATCCAGATCAATCATCTTCAGGGTAAGGAACCTTCTAAAATGCCACAATTTCCATTATATCACTGGTCTAAGTTCTGTAACAATTAGTGACACGTGTTTTTTCTCTTTTAAGGTATTAGAAGCACTCTATAATTATTATTTAAAAATTCTAAGTGCTCATGGACGCCTGCATGGCTCAGTTGGTCAAGCATCTGATTCTTGATTTCGGCTCAGGTCATGATCTCATGGTTCGTGGGTTCAAGCCCCGTGTTGGGTTCCACGCTGACAGTGCGGAGCCTGCTAGGGATTCTCTCTCTCCCTGTCTGTCTGACCCTCCCCCCGTCATGCTCTCTCAAAATAAATAAATAAATTAAAAATTCTAAGTTCTCACACTTTCTCTACAAGGGACCCTCAGAATCATAAACTGGGGTCCCATGTCACTGTTGAGGAAGTGACAGAAGAGCCGTTGTAACCTTCTAAAAATTTACCTAGACAGCGAGCACCTACACAGCAATTTCACGACTAGCTGTCTGCCCTCCAGAAACTCGTGACCATGTGCCTAACAAGGCATAATATAAATATGTTTACTGAAGCCAGTAAACATGTGAAAACCACTTGCTTAGTGGCTTTCCAGCAGGAAAATGGATAACCTGGGGTTTCTGCAAACAAGAGAATACGCCGTTAATGTAATGAGCAATATTTCTAGGCAACGACATGGATAAATCTCAGAAGACATAATGTGGAGCAGGAAAGGCAATTTGCAAAATGAAATGCACACAATACTGTTGGTGCATATTGTAAAAACACAAAATGGCAGTTTATATTGCTTATGGATGCTACAAATATAGTAAAAATTACGGAACATGTGTCGAATGCCCTGAGTGGAAGGCAGAGGAAGAGATGGAAGTCATCTTCAGTGGGATTAATAACATCTTATTTCTTTAGGAAAGACCGCGTGCCAGAAGGGGGAGGTTCTGAATTAGAAGTGTCTAAATATTGGTATCTATTTAATCATCATAGTTGATTAACTACGTGTAAGTGCATGGGAGTGTCCATTGTACTATTTTTGGTATGTTTGAAATAGCTTGTGAATAAATTGAAACGAGCAAACAAAAAGGCAATAGGCAAGTCCCTCCACCTCCATCCCGCCACCCAGAACAAGACAAAATGAAAAACCTCCTAGTGGCAAGTAGATGTTTCTTAGATCTGTTCTTAACAGAAATGCTCACCTCCCCAAAGCCCAGCAGTGGCTGCCATTATTGTGAGGTGAGAAGCAGGGACGGGGGGTGGGAGGGGAGAGGTGGCACAGGCTGGCAGGGAGGGGCATTTCTCTTCATAAAAGGCCCTTCTGTCTGCTTCAATGGTTATTATAGCTTTCCTCCTGGGGTGTTTTGTTGGGCCAGGGAGCTGGAGCCAGGTAAAGGCTCTAGGCAGGGGGTGGGGCTTATCTGTGCCCCATGCAAACAAGGAAACCTCGGAGATCCAGAACTTACAGGCACCCAGTCTGCATAGATGCCCATTATGCACTGATTTTTAAAATGTTAACAATTCACAATAATTCATGATATCTGGGTGGGGGGCCGTTTCTCTCTCTTTTTCTTTCCCTTTCATAGAGTACTCTGCACATAATTTGGAAATAAAATGTGAAGAGCTGGCTGGAGAAAAGGTATCTGCATGGCTATTTAGTGTCTGTTTTCTCTGTCAGAATGAAAGTCACCTGGGATTGCACAAGATGCTTGTCCCTGCAACGATCTCCAGTGCAGCCAGAGCACCTGCTAGGGGCTGGGGGCTGGCCCTCAAGGAATCTAGTGCGTGAAGAAACAGAGAGATAAGCAGATAATGCCAGGACCCATTAACTCTGGTGGGATCCATTAATCTGCATGGATGACTCTCCTTATCCACCCCTTTGGGCCAGGGACAAACTTGTCTAAAGCTTGACCCATCAGATTCTGTCTTGGATTTAGGGCTGGAGACACCATTCAGCTACTTGATGACAAAAGCCAACTTGGAGAGACAAATTCAGGGATAGAGACATTGAGGGAGCGAGATATCCAGAAAGACATTTGTGAGCCCCAGAGAGGGGGTGATGGGAAGGAAGAGAGTGGCGATGTCATAACCACGTCATTCTGGTTCCTGGTTCTAATCTTTCTCGAGTCTTTCTGAAGCCCAGCCGCTCTTAGATTCTGTGAGATGTTTTGCATTCTTCTCATATACTCCCCTTTTTGTTGGAGTTAGGTTTAGGGACGTTCTATTAGTGGCTGCCAAACTGCCTTAAATGTCTGGAGTGGGGCTGCTTATATCTTAGCAAAACAATACTCTTCAAGGAAGGTTTAAATTAGAGGAGGTTCCTACCCCTCTCTGAGACCCATGAGTTAGAGGCAGCGGGCCACCCCATTTTGCAGGAAAGGGAAATGCCAGCCAGGGGCATCCTCTCCTTCCCTAGTTGATCCCTGTCTGCAGTGCCAGCCACCACTTTCATGAAGCCCTCCCAGGTCCTGCCTGTAACTTGTGATTGTTCAGGCGGAAAGTGGTGCCAAGGTTTCTCTGAATGGAAACTCCATCTGGTTTTGGAAAGAGTGTTCACGTGGATTCAGGATTTCCATGAGTAACAGCCACTGAATATCCAAAACATACATGTGATTTGCCAAGTTTCCATGGGTGGGTGAACCAAAGAGACCCGGGGGACCATATTCCTGGCCATCGCCCATGGAACACAGACCAGGAGGATGAGCCCCCAGCCTAGCTGTCTTGCTTTTTTATTTAGCAGGTGGTTTCATGTGCTCTGTGTACGCTTTTCTGTGAGTCTGAAGTGGAGGGTGACTAAGGAGCAAGAGAATTTGGTAGGGCCTGTGCCAAAAGAGGAAAAGCTAAGAATCGATGTCCTTAAGCAACTAACAGGGAAAGAATATCTAGGTATGTGATTCTACCCAATTCTCTCCACTGCCTGGGGACAGACGATGTACTTATTTCTTCTCTGGAGCAACTTTCAATGCAGGTGACATAACAGAAGCCCCCATAAAGCTTGCTAAACAAAACAGGTGACTGGGTGCCCTTTGGAGATGTGGATCCAGCAGGTGTGAGATGGGACCTTCAGGCTACATTCTGGAATGGTCCTTGCTGAGGATTCTGTTATCATCAGGCCTCACCAAAAAGTTCTCCTACCATACCGTCAGTCTCCACCCTACCCACCCCACCCCCCCACCTGAGGAACAGCACGGTCTGGCCCAGCAGTGCTTGCTTTACAATGGATGTGGTTGGAAGCTGCTGGAATAGTGGAACAAAGGCTGGACTTGGAACTAGACAGTCCTGGGTTTGATTTCTGACTCTGACCGTAACTGCCATGACCTGAATATACCAGGATTCTCTAGCTTACGGACATGTTAGTGCCCAAACCACAGGGCTCTTAGTTAGCCCAATCCCACTGTCACTAAGAAGATAATCTGAGAAGGTCTCTAAGGGGTGTATTTGTGCACCTACTTTCCAGTTGCCTTCACCACCACTGTCTCCAAGACAATTGTGCCATCTTGAAGATAATAGGCCAAGACTTGAGAGGCGGTGTGCTCAACAGCCTGGCAGGGCATTTCCAGTTGCTGCTATTGGTTTCTGCTACATTAAAATCCTTGCTGGTCAATAGTAAAAAAAGAATAAGCTACCTATATACATGACGACACGGATACGTCTCAAATGCATTCTGTTAAGCATTCCGTTAAGAAGCCAGACCCAAAAGGCTATATACTGGCCCCATTTATACAATATTCTAGAAAAGGCAAACCATAGGGACTGCAAACAGATCATTGGTTGCCAGATGGGTTGACTACAAAGGGCACAGGGACATTTGGGGGATTTTATACCTTGATTGTGGTGGTGGGCAGGGAGCATGGATATACATTTGTCACAGCTCATCGTACACTGAAAAGACTGAATTTAGTGTACATAAATCCTACCCAAACTAAAAGACAATGAGGGAAAAAGGTAAAGTAGCTCGCCCAAGGTCAGAGCCAGGAGTTGAAGCAGGTTGTGTTGAACTCCTGGGTCCAGACTTGGAACTGCCCTGCAGTATAGCCGCTCACCAACCATAGGCAGCTCCACAGGTGCAAGTGGTGCTTCTCAGGAAAGAGGGCCTTGACCTCGGTCAGGAAGGTCAGGCAAAGGAGCCAGCGGTGGACATCATGGTGTGGGTGAACGAACTGTGTTCCGCTCACGGTTTTGCTACCTCCTAGATTTATCATCTTGGATAGACGGATTTCTCTCTCTAAAATCTAGTTCTCTCACCTTTGAATAACTTTTCCTTTGTTGAAAGAGAGCAATAAAAGCCAACCTTAAGAAATAAGCCCTTGTTGGGAGACATTGCAGGGTCGATGCCAAGGGCAATCCCAGCCCCGCGTTACTCTCCAGCCGGGGGACTGGGACAGGTCTCTCCAATCGTCAGAACTCCACTTCCCTCGTCTGTAAAAGGAGGACGGGAACTGCATCCACTTCATGGGAATGTTGTAGGTCTTACAAGAAGTAGTTTTTTAAGCCACTCAACGAAGTGCCTGGCATGTCGTAAGCATCACTGAGTGTTAACTATTATTATATTGTCACCCTCAACGTCATTACCAAGCCCAGCCAACAGAGCTCTTGCAAGTGAGCAGGGAACAGAGCTCCCTTTGTATATGCTCAGCTGGGGCTCCAGGGAAGGCAGGGTGAGGGAAGTGTCTACAGCAATTTTGCTTAGACCACAAAGGGTTATGGAGGGTCTCGGTGCAGACAGCTCTCTTCTGTTTACACAGGCAAACCTTTTATCCGCCTCAGCGCACAGTGCCGCCAGGATGGCAGGGTCAGAAGAAGTTCACATAATAAACACGTTCCCATCCCCATTTCGGTCCGGTTGCTGAGGCTCTTATATTTTAGACTCCTTTTCTTTTCTCACGCAGGGTCTGCACATCCCTGTCGGAAAGAAGATTTCCATCCAGCCCTCTGCTGAGACGTGAGCAGGATTCAAATGAAGGACATGTTCAAAGTCCCACAGTTACCAGGGGAGACTTCCCGCCATGGGAGCAAATTGGATAGCTACTGCTAAAATCGGGTCCCTCGGTTTTATTCCCCTGTTGCTGTCTTGCTCTGTCTGTTCCTTCTTGATCTGAAGCAGACCCTTGGAGTGGGTCTATTTGCCTCATATCTGATAGCCCCTAGCTAGTTTGTGCTGCTTGGGGAATGCACGCCACTGGCCCTGAGGTTGGCCAACGCTGCCGGGCAGAACATCCCAGTGCCCATCATTTTGACCTGGCGGCTTTCAAACATCAGCAAGTATCAGAACCACCTGGGGGCAGGAGGGGCAGGTTCCTGGATGGGGCCCCGGACGTTGCATCTCTAACAAATTCCTAGGTGATTCTAACACTGCCCAGAGACCCTCTGAACAGGAAGCCTTTAGAACTTCTATTCTTGATTGTTGGCGAGATAGCAAATATCACCCGTGATTAGAAGAATGGTGAGGGAGTTGTTGGTAAAACTTCAGCCCAAGTGAAAGAGAGAGAGTACGAGTGTCGATGAAATTGTTTTCCAAATTTCCCCTCTGCTTTCTGCCAGCTGCTACCACCAAACATTCTCAATTGGGTTCAGATCACAGGACCAAGAGAGGAGGAATTGGTAAAAGATCTGCTCAAGAAAATGGACCCAGAAGATGGTCCAGGCACCAGGTGGACAAACAGAACCATTGTGAATATTAGAATCTCCATTGTGTTTCCAGAACACAATTCAAGGGGGCAGAGTGGAAAGAACAATGGTGAGCGTCCCATCCAACATAAGGTGAGGTTAGAAACAGGGAGAAAATAAAAAGTGAGCAGCTTAGGAACAGGTTTGGATGTGGAACCTGACACGGGGTAGGGCAGTGAAGACACTACTCTGTAAAGGGTGAGTGGGTGCTGGAGAGCAGCCTGCTTTTCTCACCTGAGGGCTAGATAAACCCTAGAATGGGCCGCTGCTGGTTTTAGGAACCAGACAGGCCTGAACAGTTCTCTTAAAGCTTAAGAGTTAGGTGGGCAGAGATGCTGTGTTCTAAGAATCACATTTTATAAAACTACAAATAGTTTATAAAACTGTTTTCACCTATCAAAAGAATAAGTAGCTCTATCTGTTCTCATTCATTCATTCTACGATTACTTATTGGGTGCTAAGGCTCTGTTCCAGGAGCTGGGGATAGAGATGAACACAAGAGCAAAGCCTCTGTTTTTGTTTTCTTTTTTTTAATTTTTTTTAACATTTATTTATTTTTGAGACAGAGAGAGAGAGAGAGCATGAACAGGGGAGGGTCAGAAGAAGAGGGAGACACAGAATCCGAAACAGGCTCCAGGCTCTGAGCTGTCAGCACAGAGCCTGACACGGGGCTCGAACCCACAGACCGCGAGATCATGACCTGAGCCGAAGTCGGATGCTTAACCGACTGAGCCACCCAGGCGCCCCTCAAAGCCTCTGTTTTTATATAGTTTGCATTCCACAGGATAGAGAGATCTCCAAACCTGCACGCAACACACATGCACACACACAGAAATGATGTTAAAAATTTATACTTTACGTGGTGATCAATGCTGAGGAGAAAAAATAAAGCAGGGAGAGTGGCTATAGTATGTGAGCTTTGGGGAGACTTCTCCAACAACATGACATTTGAGCAGACATGAAGAAAGTGCAGAATGATCTCTGATAAAACTCTCGTGTCCAGAATAGGCGAAGAACTCTTACGACTCAACAACAAAAAGACAAATAAATGGCCAAAGGACTTGAACATTTTTTGCAAGGAAGATATCCACATGGCCAACCAGCACAAGAAAGAGGTTCAACAGCCTTTACCTCCTATCTGACACCTTCGGTCATTACAGAAATGCACATCAAAACCGCTCCACACCCATTAGGATGGTTAGTTAAAGAAAGGGAAAATAAGTATTGGTGAGGATGGAGAGAGATTGGAATTCTTATACATTGCCCGTGGGAAGGTAAAATGGTTTAGTCAGTGTGAAACACAGTTGGGCAACTTCTCAAAAAATGAAGTGTAGAATTGCCATATGACCAAGTAACTCCAGTCCTAAAATTGAAAAGAGGTACCCAACCAAGTATATGCTCGTGCGTATTCATAGCAGGACTGTTCATGAGAGCCCAGGGCCCATCAGTGGATGAATGGATAAACAAATTGTGGTATATCACACAATGGGATATTAGTTTTAAAAAGGAGTAAAGTGCTGACAGATGCTACAACATACATGAACCTCCAAAACATTAGGCTAAGTGAAAGGAGCCGGATGCCAAAGGTCACGGATTGTATGATTCCATATATACCAAATATCCAGGATGGCTCACTCCATGGAGACAGAATGCAGGTGGTGGTTATCTGGGGCTGGCAGGCTAAAGGGCTGCAACTGATCAATGGGTAAGAAGTTCTACTTCAGAGCGATGACAATACTTTGCAACTAGGTAGAGGTTGAGGTTGTACAACACTGGGAACATACTGAGTGCCACAGGATTGTTTCCCTTAAAATGGCTGATTTGTGTTATGGGAATCTCACCTCATTAAATTTTCAGAAAAAAACAACAACGAAAGAAAGTGAGGGGTAGGATGATCCCTAAGAAAAACTGCTAAGGAAAAGCAAGACAGTGTATAACGGTGTGTGTATATTACCGTGTCTCTATCAACGCGGAACATCCCCAGGTACCTTTCTGTACCCGGTGACGTTTGTAAAATGTGCACGTATCACCTATGCGAAAAACTAAAAGCAAATTAATGAATTATTTGTAAATGCAACGCTAACTGCAGAGTCAGATCTGGGTTGGAATCCCTACTCTGCTGGGCATCGACTGATGACCTTGTGTCTTTCTGAGCCTCACATCCACATCTGTAACACGGCACAGTAATTGTACCACCTCCCCAGCTTGTCAAGTACATTAATGAGATTGTGCATGTAAAGGGCACAGTGCTTGGGATACTGCGAGTGCTGAGGAAATGGCGTGAGTGGTTTGTACTCATAAACTGATGACAAGTATGTGGGTTTCCTCCACACCACCAGCCAGTCCTGCAACACCTGGTCACCGACTGGTGTTCAGTTCAATTCTGACACTACTTATCCAGGGCTAGTGCAACCTGCTTTTCTGACCCAATGGCTAGATGAAGCCACAGGTTAAGGGCTCAGATAAAGCTAGATAAAATCCACAGGTTAAGGGCTCAGCCCCACATTTAAATAAAAATAAAATAAAATTAGGGGCGCCTGGGTGGCTCAGTCAAGTGTCTGACTTTAGCTCATGTCATGATCTCATGGTTTGTGAGTTCAAGCCCCATGTTGGGCTCTGTGCTGACAGCTTGGAGACTGGAGCGTGCTTCGGATTCTGTGTCTTCCCCTCTCTCTGCCCCTCCCCCACTCACACTCTGTCTCTGTCTCTCTCTCTCTCTCTCTCTCAAGAATAAATAAACATTAAAAAATGTTTAAAAAGTTAAAATTAAAATTATATTAAATTAAAATTAAAACAGTACATTTTAATAATAGGTTTTATTTAACCTAATGCATCCCAAGTGCTACCACTGTAATCAATATAGAACTTACCAATGAGATATTTTACATTTTTCCATACTAAGTCTTCAAAATCTGATGTGTTTTATACTTAGAGCATATCTCAGTTTGGACTAACTACATTTCAAGTGCTTAACAGGCGCATATGACTGGCGGCTGCCATATCTGACAAACAGAGGTTTAATTGGACAAAAAAATGATCTTTCAACAACTCAAAAGAGATCTTTCCATTTTCTCTTTTAAAAGTCATGTCTCTGGGGTACTTAGAAGATATTTGTATACACTCTGAAACACTAATTCCAATTTCCAAGAATCCATTTTTCAGAAATGCTCACATAAATGTGAAAAGGTATATTAACAGGTATGTTCATTGTAGCTTTGCTCCTACCAGTGGAAGAGAGACTGGTTCTGGAGTCAAAATGCCTGGCTTCAAATCCGGGCTCTGTCACTTAATAGCTACCTGGCCTTGAATAAATTAATAAGCCCTTATCTTCCATTGCCTCATCTACATTTGAAATTATAACAGGGGGCTCTTTACAAAGATGAAATGAAATGATCCACATTAAGTGCTTCTGACAGTTCCTGGCCCATAGTAGGTGCTCAATAAATCTTACCTATCATTATCACTACAAACAGAGGAACAGTGTGACCATGGAAATGTCCAGCAACAAGGAAATTATTTACTGAATTAAGGTACGTCTATGTGGTTTAAGCTACCCGAGAGCAGGGACCATGTTTTAGTCCCTATTACACAACACCCAGCATGGTCCCTGGTATATGCTATGTGAAGGATGAATGGCATGCCCAAGTCTGTAGAAAGAATGAAGCTGCTTGCAGAGTGTTAATCTGGATAGAGTGTACAAAAATATGGACCATATGATTCCATTTCTGTGGGGAAAAAAGGGAGAACTGTATATATAAAGGGAATGTATTCATTATATAACCACAAGTCAAAGGTGGGAAGCATACCAAACCATTAGTGGTTTTTGAATGGGGAGGCTTACAATATTTATTTTTCAGCGGAGATCACCTCACATTGTAGTTATTTATGGGGCCGTCTTGTCCCATCTCTCTGGTGAGCTCCACTGGCTTGTCCTATCATCCCTGTTCCTGTGCTCACCTAGCACTTGTGTTCAGGGCTATTAGAGTTCAGTGAATTGTTGCTGGATTGAATGGCTAATTATTGCTTGCCCTGTCCCCACCTACACTATGAATCAGCACTTGTTCAAGATCACAGAGTTCCTTTTAAATGTTCTCATTTTCCGTCAAAGTTCTGAAATGTATTAAATATGCTATCTGATCTGTCTGTGTTACACCCTTCAGGGCCTAACGCTTAGTAGGTGGGAACAAAAATGTTAGCTAAATGAATGATTTGCATAATAAAAATGTTGCAGAAGGCCACCCTACTCCCAGAAGTGTGCTGTTCAGAGTGACAGACGAGAAAGACCAACAAATCACTGTGTGCTGCGAGCCCTTCCTCCTCTCAAGACATCTCTCCAGGGTTTCTGCCTATTGGATTATGGAAATGGTATTAGCATGGGCAGAATCTTAATTTCTGGTCTCAGGAACCAAATGTATTATTTATGTGTCTATGTCACATTTATTTATTCATCCAGGGAATGTCTAGAGGCCCGCAATGTACTGGCTGCTTTATGCCTAGCCCTGAAGACACGAAAATGAAGAAGGCAGGTTCCCATTCTTTTTTTTTTTTTTTGAATGTTTATTCATTTTTGAGAGACAGAGCACAAGTGGGGGAGGGGTAGAGAGAGAGGAAGACACAGAATCTGAAGCAGGCCCCAGGCTGCTGTCAGCACAGAGCCCAACGCGGGGCTCAAACCCGCGAGCTGTGAGATCATGACCTGAGCTGAAGCTAGATGCTTAAGGACTGAGCCACCCACGCTCCCCAGAAGGTTCCCATTCTTAAGGAGCAGTCTCTTGTTCTCACTCTTCTTTCTCATCAGCTTGAGCACCCATACCTAGCAACTGTCTCCCTCTTAAAAAATATTTCCCCCTAAGGCACCCAGGTAGCTTAGTAGGTTAAGCAACTGACTCGATTTCAGCTCAGGTCATGATGTTACAGTTCATGGGATGGAGCCTCATGTTGGGCTCTGCACTGACAGCTTGGAGCCTGCTTGGGATTCTGTCTCTCCCTCTCTTTCTGCCCCTCCCCTGCTCACACGTGTGTGCATGCACGCTCTCTCTTTCTCAAAATAAATAAATAAACTTAAAAAAAAAGCTTCTCACCAGACCTAGTATTAACTCAACTCTAGACCAGTGTGTAGAATAATTGCTAGAGTCCTGTGTGCTAGTCTCGTACTTTTTTTTTTGACACTCACTCACTGTGTGCTCAAAAGCAAATCAAGTCGTCTCTGTGCCTTGGTTTCCCCTCTTGGGGAAGATTCGTGGGGTATCTACTTGCCCTCAGGGGCATAGGGAGGGTCGTACGGGACAGTGGATGCTGAGAGGGCTTGAAATGGAGGGAGCTGGTCTGAGTGTCACCATTACTGCCATCTATCCAGTCATGGGGTGTCACCACAACTTGCAGAGAATCTGGACATAAGTCAGAAAAAATAGAAATTGTTTTTTTTTTTTCCTTCCTCAGTGGAAACACCTGCTTTGGGGGGCTTAGGTTTCAATGAAAATATTTAAGAGTAGCTGTGTGATATTGAAAGAGTCATTTCTCCTTCCTGAGTGTCTGTTTATGTTCCTATGACATGAGGCAAGGGGACTGGATTGATGGCTTTTAAACTATGCTCCAGAAAACTATGCACTGGGAAGACACTCTTCTAACCCCACATCTACAACTAGAGCAGCCAACATTAAAAAAAAATTTCCCCTAACTTTACATATTTGGCTTTATTGTAAGGTTTTCTTTTCTTTTTTCTTTTCTTTCCTTCTCTCTCTCCCTCAACTTCCTCTCTTTCTCTCTTTCTTTCTTTCCAAAATCGTGGAGCTAAATTAAAATGGGGGAAGGATAAGAAACCCTCACTGCTAAATAATCTGTAGCATTCTTTCTGTCATGTTCACACACATATGGACCCATGTGCTATTTGTGCTATTTATGTCACGTGTGTGCATTCCTCTTGCACGTGTTAGGTGTGCATGAGAGTCTCTGGGTACAGAATTCCTTGCTAAGAATCAGCAACGAGGGGCACCTGGGTGGTTCGGTCGGTTGAGCACCCGACTTTGGTTCAGGTCATGATCTTGCAGTTTGTGAGTTCGAGCCCTGCGTCGGGCTCTGTGCCGACAGCCCAGAGCCTGGAGCCTGCTTCGGATTCTGTGTCGCCCTCTCTCTCTGCCCCTCCCCTGCTCATACTCTGTCTCACTCTGTCTCAAAAACAAATAAAACATTAAAAAAAAATTTTTTTTAAAGAATCAGCAACAAACCTGTAGCCTGCTTGCCTTTTATTTTTAAGCGTGTGCTCAGAGATGACCATGTTTAAGTACAGCATTCCTGAGTCTGAATAACCTTCGGCAGCTGAAGGCTAAGAAATTCACCGGTCGGGGGAAAGCCTCTTCCCAAATGCTGGAGTGCCAGCACCTGTGACTGGAGGGTCCTGGGAAGTGGAGGGTTGTGGGAATAGCGCCACCTTGTGGTTCTTGTGGTCACTTGCCGGAGCAGGGCCTGCCCGGTCCCAGAGCTCAGTGCTGGCTCCTACGGGGACCAAACTCCTGGAAATGGGGGTTCTCAATTTACTGGGAAGGGGCAGGTGTTAGAGTCCAGGCTGCTCCCCAGCAGCGGGTCCAGCTGCCTCGCTTGGCAGCCCTTCTCCGAAAGCTGCCGCACTGCCAAGGCCAGTGAGGGCTACCGGGCAGGGTGGGTGGTGGTTGGGAGGTGTGCCTCGTGGGACAGTGCGTCCAGAAAAGGAGGGCAGAGCCCGAGAGGAGAGGGGACAGATTTCACAACTGACGTGTGTGAGGCCGAGGTGTGAAGACGGTACACCAGAAAGTACACGGAGGGAGGGCAAGAAACTCAGGACACGTGTGAGGACAAGAGGACACTACCCTCACCTTGATCTCACCCTGACCCCAGTCCGGGGATCCTGAGTGAGCTCTCCTGCACTCCCTGTCCTCCCAGCCCTGGCACAGGGTGGCAGGGAAGATAAAACGAAATGTAAGGGACTTCGCCCAGTGCCCAGCACGTGGAAAGTCCTCAAAGCTTCCCACGTCTGTCCCCACCCTCTTCCACTCAGTGGACTAGACCCGGGGTAACAGCCAGGAGCTGGATTGACCAGCATCAGAGCTGACCGCCCTGTGCAGCTCTGTCCCACACAGATACACCACCTGCCGTGGATGCAAGCCCCGTCCTTGATCTAACATTTTCTAGTCGTCGCCTTGAAAAAAGTCAAAAGAAACAGGTGCAATTACTTTCTATAACATATTTCATTTAACCAAATATATCAATAGCTTGTCGTTTCACCATGTAATTAAAATAAAAATCAGGGATGCCCGGGTGGCTCAGATGGTTAAGCATCTGACTTCCACTCAGGTCATGATCTCTCAGTTTGCAAGTTTGAGCCCCACATGGGTTGGGCTCTGTGCTGACAGCTGGGAGCCTGGAGCTCGTGTCAGATTCTGTGTCTCCTGCTCTCTCTGCCCCTTCCCTGCTCACGCTCTGTCCCTTTCAAAAATAAATAAACGTTAAACAAAATTTTAAATAAAAATCAGGGAGATATTTTATCCACCCCCCTCCCCGCCCCCATCCCTGTACTAAAGTCTTTGAAATTCGGTGTTTATTTGACACTGGTATCCTACCACAGGCCCTATTCTTTTTTCTTTTTTTAATTTAAAAAAATTTTTTTTAATGTTTATTTATTTTCGATACAGAGAGACAGAGCATGAAGAGGGGAGGGTCAGAGAGAGAGGGAGACACAGAATTCGAAGCAGGCTCCAGGCTCTGAGCTGTCAGCACAGAGCCCAACATGGGGCTTGAACTCACGGACCATGAGATCATGACCTGAGCCGAAGTCGGACGCTTAACCGACTGAGCCACCCAGGCGCCCCCCACAGGCCCTATTCTTAAGGACATCTGGGGTCTCTTCTCTGTCACTGAGTCACCGATGTACCCTGTGGCCCAGCGCAAATCACTCTCTAATGCGGGTCTTACTGTCCTTTCCTATGGGATATGGGGCTGGACTGCTGATCTCTGATGCTTCTTCCTGAAGGGAAGCTTTACAATCACCAAACGAGGCCTAACCATGCCTTGCCCTGCTCTGCCTGCCTCAGGGGTTGTTGAGACGCTCCACTCAGGGCAAGCCTGTGAGAGCTCGCGGACACACAGCAAGTGCTTTCCAGTGAGAGGGAAGCCCCTTATTCCTGTCATGTCTGCCCGTCTCTGCTTCCGGAGGATTTCTAGAAGCTGCCCCGACTTCTTTGCCCAGACTCCAGAGCTCCAGATGTCGCTGACTGCAGCTCCCATAAAGGATTCCCTGGCCTCGTTCCTGGGCCTCTTCCCTCTTTCTGGGCTCCTCTCACGTGTTGAGCAAGACAGAGTCTGGGCTCCGCCGGAGCACCCTGAAAGCAGGCCTCCTTTGGTGCTGTGGAGAAACCGTGTGAGGCTGAAGTCTGAACCCCGTAAGGCTCTTGGCTCAGGCAGGCGTATGCCCTCCACGAGGGCCCCAGCTCTCCCAGTGACAGAACTCGAGACTCAGTTTACGACTGATCTGCACCTGCATGCAACAGTGCCCCCGCCTTCTGGCCAGAGGGACATTCTTCCCAGCACAAACGTCTCCGTATCTCACTCCCTCTGTACTTTAGGACCGATTAAGTTGGAATTGGAGACCATCAGTCAATCCCTGCAGTTTCTCAATGGGGAAACTGAGGCGCAGAGAGGGGGAATGTTGCCAGGTCATGGAACTAGTCAGTGGCAGTCTCTAGACTCCCATCCTGGGCTCTTCCGTCCCCCCTCTGCACCCCTCTCTACCACCAAACTACGTAGCCTGCATCCATCCACTGCATTTGCTGGCAGCTCTGGATCTGTCGTGGACAGCCTTGGAGAAAACCACTCAAGCTCAGAAGCCCCTGGGGGTTTGACTCGGGGTCTGCTGGATGCGGTGGGGGGTGCAGAAAACAAGGCCCTGGGTGAGCCGGGCCCCTTCAGTCCCACACCCAGCTGTTTATGCTCCAGCCATCTTCCCCATACACGGTCTCCCCTGGCTGGCTGCCTGGAGCCGCCCCCAGCCAGCCACTCTCCCTCTCACCTCCAGGCCTTGGTCCCCAGGCTGCTCCCCACTGCCTCTCTATGCACAGCCTGCTCTTACCCCCAGAGACCAGCCCACACATCACGTCCTTCATTCACCCTGTTTCCCACGGTCACCCTGTTATGGCCACCACCAAAGTCCTGTTCTGCTTCTCCATGCATATCCAGGGCCTGGCACAGTGTAATGATGGAGGTGTAAACGAGGTCCTGGATTCTGGAATGTTCCCATTCCAGACTGGAACAACACAGGAGTAGCCTTCTCCGCCCCCTCCCCCAGTGCTCCTGGACAATGCTTCCCTCCCTTCTTTCCCTAAGTGCCCTTTCCCTGCAGGAAAGTGTCCCAGTGGGCCTAAGCAGGCGGCCTGACATTCCCCCTTGGCCTAACCAGGTGGGACCTGGGAGGTCTCTGACAGCCCCTGTCAGTCACCAGTGCCCGTCTTGGTTCCTCCTGGCAAGCTTGTATGCGCTGGCACTCTGCAAGTGCCCAGGAGGTGGCGCCAAAGTGCTGAAGAAGGGCCTGGTGGGCTCCCCCTCCTCAGGGCCAGAGCCCGCCTTAGGTTCTGTTGTTGTGACAGGGTCCTGCCCTCCAATGGCTCCCTGACAGTGAAGGCCAGGAACGTTTTGCTCATTACAGGGGCCCCGTGCTCCATCAGGCTGGGCTCTGGGCCACTCTTTGTACCCCAGCCCCTGACCAGTCTGTGTGGGGAATGGGGGACAGAATGTCACGCAAGGAGTGACATTGTCCGTGTACTTCCTATGCTGGGATTTCCCATCATCACAAAGATTTCCATGTCTTGGACTGGGAGCTGGCAGAGAACTTGACCATTATTAGGAGCTGGCATGCCTGAAATGGGTTACAAGTGTATGGAGACATTGACTCTCGGGGTCCTGGCCCTGGGGGTGGCTGGTGGAACCAGGTGGGTGGGACCCCTTGAGCCAGTTGCCTGTGGCAAGAAGCAGCCTCATTCATTGCACAATTATTATTTTCTACACAGGTATATCCGCTTTCCAAAAGTTCACGTTACATCACTCTGCTTTATGTGAGACCTATGTTGATATCTGTTTTCGCCCACTGCAAGAGACCCAAAGAGGATTTTGGCTTTTAAGAAAAGAGGCAAGAAGCAAAAATAGCGTTCAGCATTCATTTTGCAGTGAGCCATTACAGAGGCAGTGGGTACCCCAAGCAGAGAGATCAGCTTTGCCAAGCTCCTTCCCCGGGAACCTGCTCAGCATCTCCACACCAAGCTGCCACAGCTTTGAACTGTGTCTGTGAGCATCTGTGTTTTATCTGGGTGTATTTTGTGTATCCACTAGTGAGATATGTCCTAAGGTATAAGAGAGGTTATTTGGGGGGCCTGAGAGGTTATTTTTCGGGCCTGCACGTGTGAATTAATGATAATGGCTTCTTTGCTTTACACCATTTTGGCTTGTGAAAGGTTTCATAGGAATGTTCTACAATTGGACAGCAAACCTGTATTTACTTGGAATGAATGTGATTGGGAAGCACTTATCTTCGGCTCTGCTGTCCAGTAGGGACGCTAACCACTGGCCGCAGGTGACTATTTAAATCTAAATGACTTACAGTTTTAAAAAATTTGAAGTCCACACCTGCCACATTTCAGGCACTCAGTGGCCATACTGTGGCTAGCAGCTCCCATATCAGACGACATAGAAACGAGTATTTCCATCATCGCAGAAAGTTCTGTTGGATAACGCTAATCCAGAACTTACTCTAACCTCTTCAGGACAGGGTGTGGTCTAGAATTTCAGAAAGCTTTTGACTCTAGTGCACTGCCTTCTACTGCTGTGGTTGTTGCAACAGGGGATAGAGAAATGGAGTCAGACAGACCCAGGATTCACCCCTGACTTTGCCATTTACTAGTTTTGTGGGCCTGGAGAAGTCACTTCGCCTCTGTCAGCATCCGTTTTTCTCATCTAGGCAATGCGGACAGTATCACCCCACAGCCCTGGTTACTGGGAGGATTAAATGAGGTAGGGCAGGTGAGTCACCAGAGGCAATGCCTGGCATGCAGTTTTATGGCCTGACCACCCCAGCCTGATTCTGTCTTCTTGCATCCACTCAACCCACAAAAGCCCTTATCTCTGGTCTCTACTATGTTCAGACCTGTGTCGGGTCCCGAGGTTTATTCAAAGGGAGCACCGGGCTTAATTCTAGAAGGAGATTGCAATCTAGGTGAGAGGGCAAGATAAGTGCATGAAGCAACCTGAACGCAATTCTTAGGCAATACACAGGGCAGCGAGTTGTGCGGCGATACAGGGCCCAACGGGAAAGGCATTTGTAGGGCAGGAGGTTTATGTGACAGGCCTCGTAGAGGGAGGGGTGAGAAGAGATCTGGTCTGCAAGGTAGCATCGGGTGGGACGGGCAGAGCTGATTGGAGAATGGTGCCAGGGCAAAGGAACAGCATGAGCGAAGGCAGAAGCCGAGGTGGGTAAAGGAGTGGCCTGGGTTAACGTGCGAGCGGTGAGAGGCAGCTGAGCCGAGGTTTTTGTGGAGGGGGAGCCAGAAGGGTTTGCTAAGAAAATCACGCAGCTCTTGGAAGCCTGGCTGAGTTGCTTGAGTTTGATGAAGCAGGTGGTTCCTGGGCAGGTGGGGCTTTGCACTGAGAACCAGGCAGAGGCTGAGGAAGCCTGTGCTGCCAGCATCAGGAGGAGGGCCTGTGAGGGAGTCAAGGTGACTGTCAGGGAGCTGTGACAGCAGGGACCTGTACTGAGGGCCCTTCACATACATGTTCACCAGAAAGGGCACTCAGTTGGCTTGTACCAGTAGTCCAGGTGGCCGTGGGCAGAGGGTGGGTAGTGAGAGGAAGCAGGATGGAGGAAATGCATTCACAGCATATCCAGATCTGAGCCCCAGCCCCTCAGGCAGCTGAGAAAAAGAACAGGGTGAGGGCTGAGATGGGATGTAGCAGTGAGTGGAGGCGGGAGGGGACTCCAGACTGGACTAGGGGTCTGAGAAGCGGGGCTGGGTACAGATTCACAGGGCAGAAGCCCCTCTCCCTATGTGCACGTGCCCGTAGGTACCCCCCACACAAGTACATGCGTACAGCCCCCAACTTACATGTGCATGTTCATCATACCCAGAGACCCTTAAGGAAATGTGCATATGCACATTTATGCAAATGCACGTGTATGCACACATGCAGGCAAACATCAACACACATGTGTATATACACGTGTGCTCCTCCTGATCCGGCCTCTGCTGGGGCTGGAGCTGGGGCTGGCATTGGGTTCACAGCAACCAGGCCGGGAAGAATCTGTCTTGCCTGGGCACTGAGACCATGTCTGATGGAGGCTTCTCCAGCCTCCGCTTGTAAACACTATTTATTTTGGAAAGCAACTTCTCTATTTTCAAATAAAAAGTTGGGACATGTGGTATTGGATTTCCCTGATCTGACACTGACCTAGAAAAATGTGCTGGCGGGAACAGAAACTGCGTTGCCCCACTGTGCTGGCAGAGGCTCAAGTGCGTTTTGTTCTTCTTGGCCTTGACTGCAAAGGTTAAGGTGCAAGCCAGGGGGTAGCGCCATCTCCTTGTCCAAGCAGCGTTCTTTCTACTTCCTTCTACAGGGCTCGGGGTGGCTGAGGCCTGGGGGCCTCCTGCAGGCCTGTGTGCTCAGGAGCAGGCTGGCAGGGTAAATCAGAGGTGGCTCTGGAGGGCCAGCGTCCAGACAGTAAGCAGCTCCAGCCCATGCAAAACAAGTATGGGGCCCAGCCAGGGGGGAGTCCCCAGAGTTGTCATCAGGGGAATGGGAAATGCAGCTTCAGTTCGGGATGAGGGTTTTTTTTTTAATGTTTATGTTTTTATTTTATTTTATATTTGAGAGAGAGAGAGAGAGTGAGAGAGAGAGAGAGAGCACAAGCAGGGGAGGGGCAGAAAGAGGGAGACACAGAATCCGAAGCAGGCTCCAGGCTCTGAGCTGTCAGCACAGAGCCCGATCTCATGAGCTGTGAGATCGTGACCTGAGCTGAAGTCAGACGCTTAACCGACTGAGCCGCCCAGGTGCCTCTGGATGAGGTTTGAAGCAGGCTCCTGTTCCTTGAAGGAGAACAGGCTTCCAGGACACAGAGCAGCCAGGCCTGTCTGGTGAAGGTCATGGTCTGCTACAGGCCTGCCGGGGGTGTGGATACTAGTGGTATAGAGTCCAAGGCAGGAGCCCCGTATCGGGAACATGGACACCCACAGTCCCTTTAGGGGTGCAAAGTCCTCATCTGATTGGCATCATAGGAGGCTCAAGGAGGAATATGCAATCCGTTGCCCCACAGAACCCCTCAGAATCCCTCAGCCGGTGACTTAATTCTGTCCCTGTTGAGACCAGGCTTCCCATTCTGCCCGTTTTCCTCATGGCCTCTTGTGAGGATAAAATGAGATCAGAAATGTAACATGCCCAGCCAGGGCCGGTGACACAGGAAGTGCTCGGTAAATCCGAGATCAAATCCTGGCTTTCACTCGCTCGCTGTGTAGACTAGGGCAGACTACACACCTGTGCCTTCACTCCCTCATCTATAGAAGGCAGGGAATAATAAAACATACCTCATGGAGCTGTCGGGGATCCGATGAGTTAATACACATAAGGCATTGTGAATAGTGCCTGGCTCTTAATAAGCACGATTAAGTGTTTACTATGAATTAAATGTTATTCTTAGTAAGCTCTTCATGTATTCATTCACTTATTCATTCAGCAAGTATTTATTGAGGGCCTGCTATGTGTCAGATACCATTCAGGCACTGGGAATACAACGGTGATTAAGAGACAAACCCTGTGGTAGGTAGAATGATGTCTCCCCCCCACCCACCCCGGACATCCACGTTCTAATCCCAGAATGTGTACATAGTCTGTGCTACATGCAGAGGGGAGTTAAGGTTTCGAATCAGCTGGCCAGAAGATAGGGAGATTATCTTGGGTAATCAGGGGGCGGGTGCTCAACGTAATCATGAGGGTCCTTCTGAGTAGAGGAGGAAGATGAGAGGCAGAGGCAGAGGCAGACGTGTGAGGGCGAAGCGGGGGTCAGAGTGATGTGATTTCGGGCTTTGAAGATGGAAGAGGGCTGTGAGCCAAGGAGTGTGTGTGGCCTGTGGAAGCTGGGAAAGGGAAGGAGCTGAATTCCCCCCGCTGGAGCCTCCAGAAAAGAATGCAACTCTGCCCCTGATTTTGGCCAGTGAGCCCTCCGCCCTCCAGAACTGTAGGAAAATAAGTCTGTGTTGTTTTAAGCCAGTAAATTTCTGGGAATTTGTGACAGCAGCCATAGGGTACTAACATAAACCCTTCCTCTGGGGGCTTACATTCGCGTAGCGGGAGATAATAAGGAAATAAATAAGGAAATAAACATGGTGTGTGGGACGGGCAATTGCTCTCCTTTCTGTGGGGTGGTGAGCCAGGCTGCTGAGCTCAGATGTAGCAGCAGAGAGCAGGGGGCAGGACAGGCTGGGTGGAGCTCGCCAGTCGGCCATCCCCCCAGCCATGGGCACCCCCCACGGGTCATGCCCCTCCTTTCCATCTCAGTGCTCCTGGGCTCTGGTGGGATGCACAGCTTGCGCTCCGGGCTCCTGCTGGGGAGGGGCAGGTGTGCAGAGTCAGGTGCAGGGGTGGGTGGGGCTGCTGCCAGAAGTCTGAGCCAACTAGCTTGCCCCCAGGAGGCCTGCTGGTGAGGCCAGGAGAAGGATGAGAACGATGAGAATATGGATTTGTCAGAGCGAGGGAGGGAAAGCCAGCTGCCTCTGTGAGAGCCTCTCCAGGTTTTTGTGGTGCAAGCTCTTGACTGAGCTTAATGAGCGGCACCTAGAATCAGCTCTAGGTAGTTTCGTTGGAAACATCTTCGCCGCAGGCATTTTCACTGCATTACTAATCAACCGTGAGGCAGTTTTGCAGTAAAAGATAAAATAACTGGCTGGCTGGTTACATTCCCTCATTGATGAATCCACTGCCTTTGGCAGAGTCGACGTATTGAATGAAGCTAGTTGTCAGTTGGGTTTTATTTCTCCATGGACACAATTCTCACTTTTATGTTACAGTAGACCCTGCTCTCCTCTTTTTGCGCTCCAGGGTTTCTGTTACCTGTGGCCAACCGCGTTCTGGAAGCAGATGATCCTCCTTCCGACATAGGGCCAGAAGGTCAATAGCAGCCCACCGGGTCACGCTGCCTAGGTCATTCACCGCACTTCATCTCATCACGTAGGCGTCTTATCATCTCCCATCAGCACAGGAAGAAGGGTGAGTACGGGACAATAAGATATTTTGAGAAACACACATTCACATAACCTTTATTACAGTATAGTGTTATAATTGTTCTATTTTATTATTGTTAATCTCTTACTGTGCCTAACTTATAAGTTAAACTTTATCCTAGGTGCGTATGTCTAGGAAGAAACAGTACATCCGGGGGTTCAGTACCCTAGGGGGTCTTGGACTGTGGTCCCTCGGGGCCAAGGGGGGACTGCTGTAGGTAAATGTCAGCTAGCCTTTACAGTGGTCTTACAGCCGTCTTAAGACGGTGGATGGTAACAACTACAGAGATCACTTTGATAGAAGATCTGGTGATAAAGCTTCCTGGAGGCGTGAAATAGAAAGTAAAAGGCCAGACTGCACGCTACACTCTGCAGGACAGTGAAAACGTACCAGTCCCCACAATAGCAAAGCTCAGTTACAAGTACGTTAGAGCCTTAGCCTTTCTTCCCCATGCCCAGAACGAGCAGCCCAGAACCATGCACAACACGATGCAAGCGTGTATCCTAGTGCTTGGAAAACTGATACCTCTCTTAATGAAGGAAGAAATTAATTATGAATTGTATTAATTTTTTTCATGTTTCACTATATCCTTAAAATTTTTTTTTTAATGTTTATTCGTTTTTGAGAGAGAGAGAGAGAAAGAGAGAGAGAGAGAGAATGAGCGGGGGAGGGACAGAGAGAGAGGGAGACACAGAATCTGAAGCAGGCTCCAGGCTCTGAGCTGTCGGCACAGAGCCCAATGCGGGGCTTGATCCCACAGACCATGAGATCATGACCTGAACCGAAGTTGGATGCTCAACCGACCTAGCCACCCAGGTGCCCCTCATTATATCCTTTTCAGTGTCCCTCTTTTAGATTTCATTATTTTATCTTCATAGCAGAATTGCCTTCCAGCAAACTAATTTTGTGGCAAGGATGCTCATGGCAAAATGCCAGACATGCCGAGAAATCCTCCCTTTAGGAGGCTGTAAAACACCACTTGGACTTGACTTTCATCTCGCCCAGCTGCTTACCAAAGCCTTCCTCTTTCATCTTCGAGGGCTTTAATTGGCAGGTCTGAGCCCAGAGAACTACCTCGGGAGGTGGCGGAGGCCTGGCTTGAAGTCGGCCTCCCCAGCCCCTCCCTGTTCAAGTCACTGAAGTCTGCTCCAACCCAGAGCTTACGCAGAGCAGGTCTTGAGGAGCAGCAGCCTACCACCAGTTGGGGGGCTGCTACTCAGCTGTAGACTTTGAATGGATGGTGCCTTGTGGCCTATGTTCAGGAATTCATGTAGTGCACTGCTCAAGGGCGTTACACCTAAGGGGCATCTTCCACATGGTAGATCCACACTAACTTATGTGAGTGCATGCTGGATGGCACAGGGACTCTGGGTCGCCAGATAGGTATCAGGGAAGAGTTATCTTTGACCTCAACTCACGATGGCACTTGGGCCTGTGCATGAGCTCGGCATACGTGTGCGCATCCTATGATGCCTGCGCTCTGGCTGCCCTCTAGTGCCTGACTCGCAGGCCCCTGAGACTTTGAACCTGACATGGTTGCCTCACAGGGGGTGGGTGGGGAAGAGCGGGGTTTCCTGTGTCCCCAAGTGTGCCCCTGTGTTGTGTGTGCATGGAGCCAGTGCTGCTGTTCAGCAGGCAGAGTTTAGGTTGTTCAGAGATCTACTCACTCGACCTTTCTTTTAACCTGAGGAAGGGGCATCTTTTCCTAATTTGCGGGAAGGTGTCCCATGGGCCATGCAGGCCCTGCCCTGGTTCACAGAGACGCAGCCTTTGCAGCCACCGTCTGTGCAGTGAGGCCTCACCCTCCATGTCCCTGTGTAACGTTTCAGTTCTCAAGTAGCTCCCACCCTGCTCCCCGGGTCAGCCTTGACCTGGACCCTGATTCCACTCATCTCTGTCTCTTAACCCCGACACTGGACCCAGAACCCTGACCCTGCCTGGTGTCCACAGTGCCTCAGCTCACTACCTGCAACTCACCTGTCCTGCAAAAGCCTCGGCCAGGGCCAAAGGCAGTGTCCGCACTGCCTTTGGGAAGGAGTAGAGTGCAAACCAGGAGAGCCTTTAGGGGGAGGAACTGGGCAACATGGATGCACGTCTTTTGGGACTGTGATGCTGCTCTAGGGAATTTGCGCTTCAGAGAGAATCCACAATGTGTGCACAGATTTTGCCAAAGGTGTTAGTTGAAGCATTGTCTGTGTTAGCAGCAGTTGAAAATAACCCAAAAGTCCATCAGGAGAAGGAGTGACCGAATCATAGATTGTCCTTGACTTTCACACACAGGAGTGTTCCCAGAAATCCATCCACATGTCAAATGTTTGAAACTGGGACAGTAGCTTATTTTGAAAAACTAACAGTAGCTTTTAAAGTTTATTTATTTATGAGAGAGAGAGAGAGAGAGAGTGCTCATATGCCAGCAGGGGAAGGGGCAGAGAGCAAGGGAGAGGAAGAATCCCAAGCAGGCTCTGAGCTGTCAGCGCAGAGCCTCAATAAGACAAACTGCAAGATTAAGACTTGAACCAAAATCCAGAGTCAGACGCTTAATCAGTTAAGCCACCCAGGTGCCCCTAAGCTTTATAAAGTTGGAAATGATGTTAATATCCACGATTCCTCTCCCCCACCACTATTTTAAAAACATTATCAAATCACTGAACTTGCCTGTTTAGACACAATCTTGAATCACATGTGTCTGAGTTGGGGTTTCCCCAAAAGCAACACCTGAGACAAAAATTTGAGTGCAGGCAGGTGGGAAGTCAGGCTGCAGGACACGGAAGCAGTAAATGCTGAGGGGTGACGGTGAGGCACTTGTTGGGTCTGTTATGGTATGTCTCCAGATTTTGTATGTTTTTCCCTGAATCTCATTCTTTTCTTTAACCCATGAACCTACAGGCGGCAAGCCAATCCAAAGGGTGTTCATTTGAGAATAAAGATTCCCCACATGGTTTCTGATCTTTGTCACAGTTTAGTGATTAGGTGTCAACCTTTCTACTTTCCACGGCTCTTTATAAGATAGTAAGCATTGAATGCAATCTCCAAGTAAGTGCACAGGAAACAGCACTAGTGGCCAACACTTTTAAAAACACACTCATGTTCACTTTAGCCTCATTGCAATGGTATGGGGTAGATACCATGATGGCTGTTGGTAGTTTATAGATAAAGAAGTGGAGGCCCAGGGAGGTTCAGTAACTTGCTCGCGGACACACAGCCATTAGGCAGCAAATGTTGGCAGTCTTGCTCCAGAATGCTTGCTCCTAATCAGCCTATATGGCAATGCCTGGGCAACTGCTAGGAACAGTTGCTTAGCTGATTGGTAGAAGTCTGAATGTGGCATATGAAATGGAGTTGAGGGGTGTGTTAGTATTAACGTACAAAAATATAAGTTTTCAAATTTAAATATATCAACACCAGGGCAGTACCAAATGGTTTATGGCTGTAGCCGGTAGAAATCTTAGTCTATTAACTCGGGTGGGCTAGAAACATACATCTCATTATTTCCAGTGCCTGAGATGAGTTTTATTTTAGACATATCTCACTAAATGGGGGAAAATAATCCCAGTAATTGCACGGGCTGCCTTGACCCCTCTACTGGGGCCTGGGAAAGTGTATGGTGACGTATGTTGGTTGAAGTGGGATGGCGGTAAGGGTCGCAGAGAGAGGGCCTCCTTGCCATTTGTTACTGGGTCCCTTGTCCACACCAGCTCCTCCATCATGAGTCCCTCTGGGTGCGCTGGCTCTGTGGCAGTGAAAGGGCATCTCTCGAATGCCCTTGACGACCCTGAAAGCAAAGCCTGTTTCCTTCTGCTTTCTGAGATCTGCCCCTGTGTCTGTGTGTGACACCGTCCTTTCCCTCACCCACCCCTACACGAGGGGACTCTGCCTGAGAGAGGGAGGGGACAATGTAGTGCAGTAGACCCTGCTCCTGTCCTAGCTTCTCTCTTTCTCTTTTTCTCCCATCGAAGAAGTTTTTTTTTGTGTTTGTTTTGTTTTCCTTTCAAGAGTGAGAAAAACAGCTCCGTCCAGCGACTCTAGCTCCACATCGGGTGTATTCTCCATCGCCAATTCCTTTCTGTTGCTGCTGTTTTGGTTTTTTATTGTTGAATAACAAGCTACCCTATAAATTGGTGGTATAAAACATACATTTTAATTTGGTCTAGAGTTGTCAGATGAACTATGGTGAATATGTTACCTGTGTATATTTTATCCTTAAGTGTTAAAAAATTAAAATTTATCTTCAAATACTATATGTATAAAATTTAATCCCAGTTAAATTTGGATTTTAGATAATGTACTTTTTTTTTTTTTTAGTATAAGTATATCCCATGCAATACTGGGGATATACTTAGACTAAAAAATTACTCGTTCTTGATCTGAAATTCAAATTTAACCGGATGTCCTATCTTTTTATTTGCTGAATCCAGCAACCCTATTTTGGTCACTGTTTTGTGGGTCAGGAATTTGAGCAGGGATTGGAAGGAGTAAAGGATACCCTTCCATGTTGGGTCTTCACGTCCATGTCTGGTGCAAGGGTGCTTCCCAGCCTCACACTCTCTCTTCACATGAAGTCTCATCCTCCAAGGCTTTTCCATGAAGTTCGGGATTCTCACACAATGGCGGCCTCAGGATAGTCAGCCTTCTTACTAGGAGGCTCTGAGACCTGGCTCCAGAAACAGGAAACAATTGCTGTCAGTCTCTTCAGTCTTGGGTATCACAACCAGTACGACATCACCTCTGCCTTATTTTACCGGCAGAATCACAAAACCTGCCTGGCTTCACCAGGAGGGGACATAGACCCTGCTTCTTCATGGGAGCCGTGGCAAGGGATCTATAGTCATCTGTAATCTGCAGTCATCTGTAATCTGCCGCCTCAAAGCTTGAATGCCATCTGTGTTTCTTACATGGTCCATTTCCTGAGGCAATGATACCAACTCAGTTCAACAGCTGTCTGATTAGAGGAAGGGTCTCAGAAAAGGAGAACATTCAGAAGGGTAGGGGAGACTTGGTTAGTATTTCAATAGGTCATCCCACCATACAACCAAAAAACTTGATAGGGTCGGATATTACATACAGATGATCCCTGACTTACAGTGGTTCTACTTATGAGTTTGTGTGTGTGTGTGTGTGTGTGTGTGTGTGTGTTTAAGTAAGCTTCACTCCCAGCAAGGAGCCCCATGCAGAACTTAAACTCGTGACCCTGAGATCAAGACTTGAGCCATCCACGTGCCCCTCAATTTAGGATTTTTTTTTTTAACTTTACATCGGTGTGAAAGTGACACACACGCAGTAGAAACAGTAGTCTGAATTGTGAATTTTGATCTGTTCCTGGGCTAGCGATATGACGAACCTGAAGCTTCCAGTCAACCACGCCATCACAGGGTTTAACAACCTATGCCCTCACAACCCTTCTGTGGTCATACAACTGTTCTGGTTTTCGCTTTCAGTACTGTGTTCAATATGTTACGCTAGGTAGTCAACACTTCATTATAAAATAGGCTTGGTATCAGACGATTTCGCCCAAATGTAGGCTAATGTTCTGAGCATGTCTGGGGTAGGCTAGGCGAGGCTATGATAGGTTGGTTAGGTGAATAGGCATATCTTTTTTTATTGTGCTTTGCTTTATTGCACTTCATGGATACAATGTTTGTTTTTTTTAAACAAATTGAAGGTTTGTGTTAGCCCCACACCATGCAAGTCTATTGGCACCATTTTTCCAACAGGATTTGCTCACTTCTTGTGTGTGCCTCATAGTTATGAGAATATTATAATTCTCATAATATTTTAAGCTTTTTCATTATTTATTATGGTGATCCATGATCAGTGATCTCTGATGGTACCATTGTAATTGTTTCTGGGTATTGTGAACCGTGTTCATATAAGGTGGTGAACTTAAATGTTGTATATGTTCTGACTGTTCCACTGACTGGCCATCCTCCCATCTCTCTCCCTCTCCCCGGGCCTCCCTATTCCCTGAGATGCAAGAATATTGAAATTAGCCCAGTTAGTAACCCTACCATGGCCTCTAGGTTTCAAGTGAAAGGAAGAGTCACATGTCTTTTTTTTTTAGAGACAGAGAGAGACAGAGACAGAGAGAGTGCATGAGCTGGCAAGGGACAGAAGGAGAGAGAGAGACAGACAGAGAAAATATCCCAAGCAGGCTCCACATACAGAGCAGAGCCTGATGTGAGGCTTGACCCCATGATCTTGGAATCATGACCTGAGCTGAAATCAAGAGTTGGATGCTCAACCAACTGAGCCACCCAGGCCCCCTGTCTCTCACCTTAAATCAGAAGTTGGAAATGATTAAGCTTAGTAAGGAAGCTGAGCTAGGCCAATAGCTAGACCTCTCACACCGAACAGTTAGCCAAGTTATAAATGAAAAAGAAAAGTTCTTGAAGGATATTAAAAGTGCTATTCCAGTGAAAACACAAATAATAAGAAAGTTAAAAAGCCTTATTGCTGATATGGAGAAAGTTTTAGTGGTCTGGGTAGAGAATCAAACCAACTACACCATTCCCTTGAGCCAAAGCCTAATCCAGAGCACGGACCTAACTCTCTTCGATTCTAGAAAGGCTGAGTGTGGTGAGGAAACTGCAGAAGAAAAGTTTGAGGCTAGCAGAGGTTGGTTCGTGAGGTTTAAGGGAAGAGGCCGTCTTTGTAACATAAAGGCATAAGGTAAAGCAGCAAGTGCTTATATAGAAGTTGCAGTGAATTGTCCAGAAGATCTAACTAAAAGAATTAATGAAGGTAGCTACACTAAATTACAGATTTTTAATGTAGACCTAACAGCCTTCTACTGGAAGAAGGTATCATCTGGGACTTCCATAGCTAGAGAAGAGAAGTCAGTGCCTGGCATCAAAACTTTAAAGGACAGACTGACTCTCTTGTTAGAGTCAAATGCAGCTGGTGACTCTGAGTTAAAGCCATTGTTCATGGAACATTCTGAAAATCCTGGGGCCCTTAGGAATTGTGTGCAATCTACTGTGCCTGTGCTCGATCAATAGAACAACAAAGCCTGGATGACAGCACATCTGTTTACAACATGATTTATGAATATTTTAAGTCCATTGAATATTTAATATTTGAGACCTGCTCAGAAAAAGAGATTCCTTTCAAAATATTACTGCTCATTGACAATGCACCTGGTCACCCAAGAGCTCTGATGGAGATGTACAACAAGACTCACATTTTCATGCCTGTAACACAATATCCATTCTGCAACCCATGGATCCAAGAGTAATTTTGACTTTCAAGTCTTATTATTTAAGAAACATATTTTGTAAGGCTGTAGTTGCCATAGATCGTGATTCCTCTGATAGATTTGGGCAAAGTCAGTTGAAAACCTTCTGGAAAGGATTCACCATTCTAGATGCCATTAAGAATATTCGTGATTCATGGGAAGAGAACAAAATATCAACATTAACAAGAGTTTGGAAGAAGATGATTTCGGCCCTCATGGATGACTTTTGAGGAGGGACTTTAGTGGAGGAAGTAACTGCGGACCTGGCAGAAAAAGCAAGAGAATGAGAATTCAAAGTGGAGCCTGAAGATGGAACTGAATGGCTACAATCTCATGATAAAACTTGAACAGATGAGGAATTGCTTCCTGAGGAGAAAAAAAAAAAAAGGGTTTTCTTGAGATGGAATCTACTCCTGCTGCAGAGGCTGTGAAGACTGTTGAAATGACAACAGAAGATTTGGAATGTTACATAAACTTAGTTGATAAGGCAGAAGCAGAGTTTGAGAGGATTAATTCCAATTTTGAGAGAAGTTCTACTGTGGGTAAAATGCCATCAAATAGCATTGTGTGTTACAGAGAGATCATTCATGAAAGGAAGAGTCAATTGATGCAGGAAACTTCAATGTTGTTTTATTCTAAGAAATCGCTACAGCCAGCCCAACCTTCAGCAGCCCAGCAACCTGATCAATCAGTAGCCATCAACACTGAGACAAGACACTCCACCAGCAAAAAGATTACGACTCCCAGAAAGCTCAAATGATGGTTGGCACTTTTTAGCAAGAAATTATTTTGTAATGCTTATTTGTTTGAGAGAGAGAGAGAGAGAGAGAGAGAGAGAGCAGGTGAGCATGTGCACAACTAGGGGAGGGGTAGGGAGAGAGAGAATCCCAAGCAGGCTCTGCACTGTCTGTGCAGAGACCAATGTAGGGCTCAAACTCACAAACTACAAGATCATGATCTGAGCCAAAACCAAGAGTCGGACACTCAACCAAGTGAGCCACTCAGGCGCCCCAAGAAATTATTTATTTATTTATTTATTTATTTATTTATTTATTAAAAAAAATTTTTTTTTTAGCATTTATTTATTTTGGAGGAAGAGAGAGACAGCAGGAGCAGGGGAGGGACAGAGAGAGAGGGAGACAGAATCCAAAGCAGGTTCCAGGTTCTGAGCTATCAGCACAGAGCCCAAAGTGGGTCTCGAACTCACGAACCATGAGATCATGACCTGAGCCAAAATCAGACGCTTAACCGACTGAGCCACTCAGGTGCCCACACAAGAAATTATTTTTAAATTAAGGTATGTACACAGCTTTTTTTTTTTTTTTTTTTTTTTACACAGTGCTATTGCATACTTAATAAACTATAGTATTAGGGGAAACATAACTTTTATACGCACCGGGAAACCAAAAAATTCATTCGACTCACTTTATTGTGATATTTGCTTTCTTGGGGTGGTCTGGAACTAAACCCACAGTATATCCAATGTGTGCTTGCATTTTTGACTCACAATATTTCAACTTAGGATGGGTGTATTAGGATGTAACCCCATGGTAGGTCAAGGAATATATGTAATGATTCAGAAAGATATTCATAAAATGTTAGGTGTAAAAATCGGGTTACAACAATGTGTTTACAGTATGATGTTTAAAAAAAGTTACCATATAAATATTGGATAACTATATGCAATAATATTGCATTATTATTATTGCATATTATATGCAATAATATTAGTAGTTTATCTGCAAAGGTGTGATTCTGGCAGATTTTAAGCTTTTTGCTTATGTATGTTTTTGGTATTTTATAAAATGAACATATGTTGTTTTTATTTTAGGAGTAAAAAGGTTATCATAAAACAAAACATAATACATTGTCCTCTGAATTATTCACCAGTTTGTTATTTGTATAAATTCTGTTGAGCATGTACCTGTTACTATTCTTCTAGTCTTTGCGGATTCCGCCATGGACAAGCCAGACGAGGTCTTCCAGAAAGCTTTTGGAGAGGGCATGTCACCAACACCTTGATTTTGGACTTCTAGCTTCCAGAATTTCGGAGAATAAATTTCTGTCATTTTAAGTCACCCAGGTTGTGATAATTTGTTATGTTAGCTCTGGGGCACGAATCTATCCCCTTTATTCCTTGAATCTTATTAGCCAATGATGTAGATTTCCATTTTGGAAATAGGCAGTCTAATCGTCTCCCATCTAAAGGTGGGGAAACTGAATTTCTGTTTAAATCTGTAGCTCATTCCAGACTCCACAGAGTGTGGCTTCTGTAGCAAAACCAGGAGTCAAACACTCGTCTCTCTCCCCACCAGGTTTAGGTTCTCCCTGTGATTCCCCAGCTTATAGACTGGGTTTCCAGCAGGTTTCTTAAAAGTTTTTTTTTTTTAATTCCAGTGAGTTAAAATACAGAATAGTATTAGTTTCAGGTGTACAATATAGTGATTCACTACTTCCATACAGCATCTGGTGCTCATCACAAGTGCCCTCCTTAATCCCCATCACCTATCCACCCATTCCCCCACTCACTGCCCTTCTGGTGACCATCAGTTTGTTCTCTAAAATTAAGAGTGTGTGTCTAGGTTTGCTTCTCTCTCTCTCTCTCTCTTTTCCCTTTGCTCATTTGTTTCCTAAATTCCACATATGAGTGAAATTACGTGGTATTTGTCCAGCAGTTCCTAGTAGGTCTCATGCATCTGTTTCTAAGATCATTGTTACCTTCCCTTCGCTGCAGTGACAAAACACCAGCCCCTGGAGACCTTTCCCTGGTAGGAGCTCCTCCTCTTGGCTAATGAAAAGGGAAGTGTCCTTGCATTAAGGTTGGCCCTGTTTTAAGATCAATGAGTCCCAGCTGGGACGAATGGACTGAGACAGCTGTTTCCAGGTGTGTTGGCTGCCATTTATATCTGCAGTAGCTGATAGGCCCTCTGTCTCATTGTATCGAGGCCAGGGTGTACCCCTCACTCAGGAAACCACAGCCCCTCCTCTGACAAGGAGAAGAGAGGCCTGCCATAGCTTTCCTTTCTTTCTTTTTTTCTTCAGACTTTAAAATGAATACATGCTTTTTGAAGAAACATATCAGAAAAGGTAAAGGACAAAGCAAACAACAAGAATTACTTATATAATCACCAGCTGTTTACTATTTCTACATATCCAGAAGGAAAAAAGTCTATGTATATACATCTGGTTGTGTTGCATGTACAGACGCATTCAACAGAATGCATTCGATGCATTCACACAGAACAAATTCAAGTGTGTTTAAAAATAAACATTTATCTATAGACTCTGCTCATGGAGAAATCAGGCCACTGGAACAGCTTTTGTACTCTATCCTAAGCGTTTCCCCAGGTTGTTAAAAATTCTTGGTAAATACCATTCTTAATGGTCACATACTAGTCTAGCGAGTGCATCACCACTTATTAATCATTTATTATCTGTTACTAAGCATTCAGATTCTAGTTTTTCATTAACTTAAAAAAAAAACACTGTTATGAGCATCCTTGATATATCTTTGTGTACATTTCTGATTATGCCCTTGACATGAACTTACTGGGTCCAAGGTTATAGACATAACTTTTTTATAGCTTTGCTGAGGTATGATTTACACAACATAAAATTCACCCATGGTAAGCGTATAATTCAGTGATTTTTAGTAAACGTAGACAATCATGCAACCATCCCTACGGTTCAGTTTTAGAACACCTTTATCACCCCAGAACATTTCCTCCTATTCCTTTGCTGTCAAACTCCCATTCGAGCCCCAGACAATACCCATCTGCTTTCTAGCTGTAGAACTGCCTTTTCTGGACATTTCCAATAAATAGAATCACACAATATATATTCTTTATTGCGTAGTTCCTCTCCCTTAGCATACTGTTTTTGTGGTGTGGTGATGTAGCATGAGTCAGGACTGAGTTCCTTTTTATTGCTGAACAGTATCTTGTATGGATGGACCACATTTTGTTTATCCATTCACCTGTTGATGGAAATTTGGGTTGTTTCCAGTTTTTGCTATGAATATTTGCTTATAAGTCTTTGTGTGGACGTTTTCACTTCTCTTGGGGAGATACCTAGGAGTTGGTCATATGGCAAGTTCATATTTAATTTTTTAAGAAACCAAAGTAGCTGCCACATTTTACATTCCCACCAGTGGTGTATGAAGGTGACACTTTAGTCACATCCTGGTCAACACTTGCCATTTCAATTTTAGCCCTTCTAATAGGCATATATTGGTGTAGCTTTGTGGCTTGAATTCACATTTTCCTAATGACTGTGATGATTGGCCATTTGTGTATCTTCTTTGGAGAAATAGAAAAGATTCTATTCAAACCTTTTGCTCATTTTTTAATTGGGTTATGTGTCTACTTCTTGTTCTTCATATATTCTGGAAACCTGTCCTTTATCAGATCTATGATTTTCAAATCTTTCTCCTGGTCTGGAGCTTGTCTTTCCTATTTGGTTAATGATGTTTGTTGAAGAACAAGATTTCTGAGTTTTGATAAAGTCCAATTTATCTTTCTTTGGGCGTCCCCTTTTTTGGTGACTTGTCTCAGAAAGCTTTGCCTAGCATAAGTTCACAAAGGTTTTCTCCTATGTTTTCCTGTCAAAGTTTTTTCGAGTATGATTTGAAAATGATTTTTAGTTTTTCATTTTGGATGTAATTCAAGGAATATGAAAAAATCAGAAAATATAGATAAGCAAATGGAAGAAAATACAGATCCCTCATAATCCCACCACTCAGACATAAACCACTACCAAAATTTTGTTACATACGTCTGTATTGGTTATCTATTGCTGCGTAACAAATTATCCCCAAAATGTAATAGCTTAAAACAGCCCACATTTATCATCTCAAAGTTTCTGGGGGTCAGGGATCTGGAAGTACTTTTCTGGGTGCTTTGTCTCAGGATCAGTCATAAGGCTGGGATCAAGGTGTCAGTGGGACAGTTACCTCAAGACCTGACTGGGAGAGAATGTCTCTCCAAGCTCACATGCAGGCTGTGGTCAGGCTTCCAGTCCTCGCTGGCTACTGGTGGGGGACACCACTTCCTTGCCATATGAGTCTCTCCATAGGGTGACTGGCAACATGGCAGCCGGCTTCCCTGAGGGCAAGAGAAAGAGAGGGGGGACTCAAATAGAAGTCACAGACTTTGTGTAATCTAGTCTTGAAAGTAACATTCCATCATTTTGTGCCTTGTTCTGTTCATAGAGGTGAGTCACTAGGTCTAGCCCCCTCTGAGGGGAGGGGATTATATGAGCACATAAATACCAGGAAGTGGGGATCATTCAGGACCATCTTGGAAGGCTGCCACATTGTCCTTCTTGTTCCTTTGAAGTTTTTCTTATGAACTAAGTGGCGAATCCTTCCCTGTGGAACATACAGATGCAGGAGATCCTTTCTAGACTCTACTGGGTTGGAGTCTCCATAGGTGGGAACTGCCTCTCTCTGTAAGGCTTTTAAAAACTCCACAGCGGGGCGCCTGGGTGGCTCAGTCAGTTGGGCAGCCGACTTCAGCTCAGGTCACGATCTCACGGTCCGTGAGTTTGAGCCCTGTGTCAGGCTCTGGGCTGATGCCTCAGAGCCTGGAGCCTGGTTCCGATTCTGTGTCTCCCTCTCTCTCTGCCCCTCCCCCATTCATGCTCTGTCTCTCTCTGTCTCAAAAATAAATAAACGTTAAAAAAAAATTTAAAAATAAAAACTCCACAGGTCATTCTAATGGAGCCAGGGTTAAGGGTCACTGGCAAATTTGGGGGGAGCCTGGGTGGCTCAGTTGGTTGTGTGTCTGACTTTGGCTCAGGTCATGATCTCATGGTTCATGGGTTCAAGTCCTTCTGTCGGGCTCTGTGCAGACAGCTCAGAGCCTGGAGCCTGCTTTGGGTTCTGTGTCTCCCTCTCTCTTTGCCTATACCCCATTCACACTCTGACCTCTCTCTCTCTCTCTCTCTCAAAATTAAATTAAAAAAAAATTAAAAACATTTAAATGTAATTGGATATGTCCCCATATGGATTCCAACTATGCATATTGCTCAGAAATATTTTTCCCCTCAAATAGTCTTGAAGGTCAGTATGGCCTTGGTTCCCAGTGTGAGGTGGCCATTCTGTTCCTCTACTCCTCAGGGCACCGTGTTTGAGGGTTCCTTTGCAGGCACAGCCCCGGCAATCTGGCCTGGTAATGATGACCTTTCCTTGTGGGGGCTTCAGAGTAGCCAAGCGGGTGGCAGAGGCAGCCTGTCCCCGTGTTTGGCTCCAGAGAGGCTCCAATATCAATCCGTCAGCCCAGAGGACACTTTTAGATGCAAGTCTGCTGGTGTGGGGACTTTATGAGAACAGGAGTCCCTGGCTGTGAAATTGCTGGCATTTCATGATGTGAGAGAAGATTTATAAGCTCCATGCTGCGCTGGCTCTAAATCCTGGCCCAGCGATTATGCAGCCAAGCCCGTGAGACAGGCAGGATGTGAGGAGGTAGCAGGTGAGAGACAGGGGAAGCTACCACCCCACTGTGCCCAGGGCCCCTGGCCCCAGCCACGTACCCGGTGGGGGGTACTCTGCTCAAGGTTCCTTCAGCCATACCACTCTCTGGGGAGGAGTCGCCCAGTAGTCATTAGTGAGCAAATGGGCATGTACGATTGTGTGAGGTCGTGGGCTCAGAATGGAAGGGGTTTCAAAGAGCTGCATCTGGTTCTTAACACCTGCCCTGCTAAGAGGCCATTCTGCTTCTGCTTGATATTGACCCTTACCACGCCGTGCACAGGAGACACCCGGCCCACACTCTCTCATAACCCTATTTAATTTTTTTTTTTTTTATAACTCTGCTGAATATATATTTTGGGTTTTTTATGTTTAGTTTTTTAGTTTTTTGTTATTTGTCTTCCCCACTAAAATATAAGCTCCCTGACAGCAGGAACCTTGCATGTCTGGCACTCAAGTTATTGCTGGACCTTAAGACATATATATTGACAGAGTAAATGAATGAATAAGTATTTGGATACCTCCAGGGGCGGGGAACTCACTACCTTACACGCCAGCCTGTCCCGTGTCTGGATGGCTCTTGACTGTTGGCTTTTCCACAGCTTCCTGCCATTTACCTCCGTGTGGACTTCCTTCACTGTCCACACTTGTAAGGCCCCTCTGAACAAGCCCACCCCTCTCCCCCATTGGAGCTGTCCAGAAGTTTGAAAACAGTGCCCACCCACCTGCTTTCCAGGATGAATGTTATGTTACCATATCTTTTGGCTGTCCCTCATGTGTCAGAGCCATCCTAGTTACCCTCCTCTGAAGGGCTCTAGGGGGTCACTGCCCCTCAGTAAGTTAGGCTAACTTGACATTTTGCAGATTTTGAGAGCCCTCTCCCCCCCAAAACATTTAGATTACTTCTTCATGTTCTAGGTTTTTAGGTAGGAAAATAGTCAGTGGGTTTAACTGAGGATTGATGCTTTTAACCCATCCTCATTCTGCTTCTTTGCCCCAATTTTTCAGTAAACAGCAGCTAAAAGTAGGGGCCCCTGGATTTGGGGGGCTGAATGGCTCTATTGGTTTTGCTGCTCCATAACTCTTAGGACCAGGATGTGGGTGTGGGGTGTGGCACTGAAGGCAGCCTGTGCTGTGTGGCCCCAACCAGCAGAGGAGGGGATCAGCCCTCTGACCTTCAAAGGCAGTGCTCACCCGGGGGCGGGATGGGGGAGTGGGGAGCTCAGACCCTAGGAGATGCTACCAGAATCTGAGGTGAAGGGCTGTAGCCTTTGAAAATGGACATACAGTTTTCTTGTTATTCTCATCATTTAATTGACAAGTCAAAGCTCAACAGTTTCATTGTCTGGTGGGAGGACAAAACTAAGCGTGCGAGTGTCATCGGGGAACTTGCTCAGCTCCCCAGGTTTGAATCGGCCTCACCACACTGGTGTCCAGCTTAATAGGTCCACCCTGACTTCCTTCCTCCCCTGGTAGCTGTGCCCCTTCCAGACCCAGGTGCAAGACCCCAAGTGTACAACAGGAATGATCCCCACTCTGATGCCTGGTGGGGTGCTCTGAGGAGCCCAGGAGGGAACCACTTGGAGAGGCTTGATAAACCGGCAGGTGCCCAGGAGGGGAAGGGCTGGTGACTGCCTCAGGGCTTCTGGCTCACATCAGCCACTGCTCTGGCCTGGGTCTCAGGTTGTCCCCAGTTCCTCGAGATGGGCCTGAGGCCCGAGCATTTGAAGTACACAAGATGTCTGGATATTATTTCGCAGGTGACAAGGAGCGAAGGATGCGGAGCTTGGATACACTGCTCAATGATGGTTTCATTCATTCGTTGATCCATTCACTCGCGCAGTTAACCTATGCTCTGGGTCCCCTGCAGCCAGACCCGGTGCTGGTTTCTTCTCTCCTCCTTCCCTCTTCTAGCAGCCCCATCTCCTACCCTAAGCAATTTGAAGATATATCTAAATAAAACATTCAACAATAAAAACGAAGGGCCTAGAAAAAGCCAGTTGTGTACAAATGCTACTTCATTATTCGGAAACGTTTGAAATGATAAAGTACCCAAGTCAGAGTTTTGTAGAAAAGTCCACATTCTTCTCAATCTCCAGTCTAATAAAATGCCCCCGAGTCGTTTCCTGTTGCAAGAGTATGCACTGCAGTGTCATTCTGAAAATCATGGCTTGACATTTTATAGGGAGGACAGGGGTTTGGGCAACAATTTCATTAAAGAAAAGAACCGAAGGGGTTTCGACATCCACAGAACGCTGGTTGCGCTGCTGGGACTCAGGTAACTATCAAAGCCACTTAGAAAGAGCAGGTGACTTAGAATCACATGCTGTCACAAAACAAACACATACCGAATGAAAACTTCACAGGCTGGTTGTTTGGGGCTTAGGAAGACCTGCCTCTCCTGTCCCAAGGAAGAGAAAAGCCCCTGGGTAAGTGAGGTGTCCGTTCTGGCAGATGCGAGGGGTGGGTGAGAGCCCTTTCTCCGGCACCCACAGCTCCCACTGCTCACCTGCTCCATGGGTAAAGGCATGGCCCACACAGAAGTAAGGTCAAAGGTTATCTGGGAGATGCTGACCGCTATTCCTGCTCTTAACCGGTGCCCACAGCCAGCGCATCAGACATCTGGTGAACAAGCTTGGGGACCATGGTCCACCAGTTTACCAGCTCTCACTGGCCTCTGGGTCCTGATTTAGGAACAAACCTGATGGTCCCTCAGTCTCACCACTCCTGACATGGGCGGTTACACAGTGATCAGCCCTGGGAAGCTCATAGCAGCCGCTGCTGTGTAAACAATGAGAGGTTCAGAGTGTTCTGAGGGCCCTCGTGCTGTTCCAGCAGGTCCGTGTCACTGAGCCTGTGAAATACGAGGCCCAGGAGGTGAGGAAGATGGGAGCACATTGTGCCCGCCGCCCTGGTGCTGGGGCTGAGGGCCACATCGTGTACCCTGGCTTTGCAGCTTGCTGTTTCCCTCGCTGCCAGCCAAGGTCAGTGGTTTCACCCCTGGTACCATTTATAGCTTTATCGTGGCACCGAGGGCCACAGTGCCTCCCTCCTCGGGCCTATTTCAGTCCGGGCCTCCGAGTCAAGAGGAAAGGGAGCCGACAGTTGTGTGCAGCTGGAGCCCTCCCGGCAGATGTGTGAGCACACGGACTCGGCTCCGCTCGGATGCCACCTGCCGCGAATGGCTGCGTGCTTTGGGGGCTGACTTTCTAATCTTGCTAAGACTCACTGCCCCCTTCTCTAAATTGGGGATTAAAAGGACCTACCACACAGGGTTGTCGTTCAACTGAACTATATGTAAAAACAGAGCATAGAGCTTCACAGAACATGTGCTTGGTCAGTGAGAGTGTTCTTCTTCCCCCAGTGGGTCCTTCCTGGTGTGGGCAGCCCAGGCCAGTCTGGGAGAAGCTGCCTTCTCCTGCAGTCCTGGGAGCCACAGCTGGGCCACTTGTTAGCTGGGCTTCCAGAACTTTTCATGTCTTTTTATGCCAGAGGGAACAGGGGCTCCTCGAGGCCCTCTTTGCACCCAGCCTTGATGAGGCCGCAGAACCAATCTTCCGTAATGTATCACAGGTAAGATACCGACCGTAGTCTAGAAGTAACTGCTCTGGGGCTATAGATTCTCCCCAAGTTCTTTTTCAATGTTTATGCACGCCAGGGCTGGGGCTCCCAGACTCTGTTCACTGATAAACAATTGCAGGAACCTCAGCTTTTATTCTAAATGACCAGCTGCTTGGTCATTTAGATGTGGGACCCTGCAGTCATTTGCCCAGAAGGACCATTTTGGAAAAAAGGTCTCATGTTTCCAAGACCACAGGGTCTTATTGACCACCCCTTCCCCTGGGTCCCCATCACGTGCATGTGTACGTACACACACATGTATGCACACGCACGCATGCACACAATGCACATCTACACACACATGCACATCTGCACACACATGCATGCACACACATGCACATATACACATGTATGCACACACATGCGTGTGCACACACACATACACACACACACACACACTCCCCGGCTTCTCAGTCTGTGAAATTCCTAGCTCCAGTTCTTTGATCACTGGACTCTTGTTCTTGTTTGCCTGGTTTTGGTTTTATTGGTCCTGCAGGTTTGGGGGTAAATTGTCTTTTCTCCTTTTGAAAGTAGACAATGTATAAATGAATCCATATGGAAGTCCCCCGAAACACGAACTTGTGTTGCCAAGTTAGCTAGTTCCTGTGCTGGTCTCAGATTCAAGCTTTTCTGGTGATCTCTGTTTATCAAAGGGCTTCTGGAGATTACAGTAGGTTAAAATATACTTGTTACTGTTTGCAGTTATGTGTTCTAATCAGGATTCCTCACTGTGGTGCAGTCCATACAAAACAGAAATAAGTCAGATTTCTTTCCTCTTGCCTGCAGCTGAGAGGCATCATCACTGATTTTGTTTTTGTGTGTGTTTCTCAAGTAACCTTCTTTTTTTTTCCAATATATGAAATTTATTGTCAAATTGGTTTCCATACTCAAGTAACCTTCTTGTTACTATGATCTATGTCATAGATGAACTTATCATTGTAGTAAGTAAATATTATATTTACTTACAAAATTGAATGCCTCATAAAGTTTATGAAATACGTTTATACAAATTCTTTTAAAGTACATTACTGTGGGTGTATATTGTCAGTGTAGGCTAACTGCTGTAACCAACAACCTGCAATGTCAATGTCTTAATGTATGTCAGCATACAAGGTGGGTCAGCAGGGATACTATTCCACTGTCATTCAGGGACCCTGACTTGTTGCCCCACGGGCTCCAACTTCCTGTGGGTCTTTGCAGTCCTGTTCACTTAGCTCATGCATGGGAGATATATGAACCTGTTGGGGATTCTGTGGCCACGCCTGTAAGTGGGTTTGTATGGGGCAGGTCTGCAATTGTGCCCCTCACTTTATCACTTCTGCTTCTACCTTATTGGCCAGAACTCAACTGCGTGGTCATGCATAGGATGCATGTGTCTAGTAAGAAGAAAAGATGAATAATTGGTGAGGAGTGGCAGTGTCTGCTGTAAATATATAACCTCACCCAAGATGAGTTCCATCAAAGAGCCCATGGTAGGTGGAATGATGGCCTTCTAAAGACATCCACGTCCTAATCCCCAGAACCTGTGAATATGTTACCTTCCTTACCAAAGGGACTTTGCAGATATGATTAAGAACCTTGAGATGGGGAGATTTTCCTGGACATTCTGGTGGGTCCAATGTAATCAGAAGGGTCTTTATAAGTGGAAGAGTGGGTCGGGAGGGTCAGAGAGAGATATTTGAAGAGGCTGTGCTATTGGCTTTGAAAATGGAGGAAGAGGCCATGGGGCCTGGAATGCAGACAGCTTCTAGAAGCTGGATAAGGGAGGGAACGGCATCTCCCCTAGGCCCTCCAGAAGGAAAACAGCCCTGTAGACACCTTGATTTTAGGCTTTTGACCTGCAGGACTGTCAGAATAACTTTGTGTTGTTTTCAGCCACTAAGTTGGTGGCAATTTGTGAAAGAGCAAGAGGGAGTAAACACAGAGCTCATTCTACCTTGTCTCCCTACCATGTGCCTGACCCATAATAGGTTCACTTGGGGGCATTTTCACATAGCCTTCGATGGGGAGCAAAGCAACCCCCCGAAGCAGGAACTGCAATCATCAAGGAGAGCAGGCTGTGTGCTCAAGGTTGAGAGAGGCTTGTTGTGGAGCCGAGGTAAGGAAGGGCCTGGGCTTCCAAGAGGGCAGGGTGGCCTGGGAGCAGCAGAGGGAGAAGCAAACCTGTTCCTTTCCTTGCTCCTCTCGGGGTGGAGACTGGGGTGGCTTCGCAGAAAGATGTGGTGGTGTCAGGGGAGCCAAGCTTCCATTCTGGGGAGTAAGCTGAGGGGCATGGGAGTGAAGGGCTCGCCGAGGTAGAAAGGGCTCTGGAGTCAGACTGCCAGGGTTCAAATCCAACCTCATTCCCCTTCCTGCTATCCAGCTGTATAAACTTGCGTGCTTCCTTATTGTTGCTGTGGAAGAAACTACCCCAAACTTCACGGCGTAAAGCTCCCACTGTGTTATGTGCATGCCTTCTATGCATTGGACAGGGCGCAGTGAGGGCAGCTTGTCTCTGACTTATAATTTCTGGGCCTCAAGGGAGAAGATTCAAAGGCTGGGATGACTCAACAGTTGGGCGGTAGAATCATCTGGAGTTTGATAGGGGCTGCCTGTCAGCTGGGTCCTAGTGGGAGTAGGCAGCTGGGACACCCCCATGGGGCCTCACAGCGTGTCCTAGGGTTCCTCAGAGCACGGCAACCTCGCACAGAAGTTAGGACTTCAAAGACAAGTGCCCCAGCTCATAAAGTACCTGTAGCTGCTTTTATGATCTTGCCTTGGAAGTCACGTGGTGTCGCTCCTGCTGCCTTCTATTCGCTTGTAATCCAATCACAGGCCGGCCTGGATTCAAGAGGGGAATTACATTCTGCCCCTTGATGGGAGGGTGGCAAGGTTCTAGCAGAGCATATCTGATGGCAGATATCGCTGCAGCCACCTTTGGAAAATACGATCTGGCAAAGCTGGCCATTTCTTTACTTTCTCTGAGATTTGGTTTCCTTAGCCGTAAGATGGTAGTAATTCCTAACACTGTCATTCGGGTTAACACATCGAACGCCTTTGGCACAGTGCCTGGCACATGCTAATATTAAAAGAGAGCAGGGGCGCCGGGGTGGTGCGGTCTGTTAAGCGTCTGACTCTTGCTCTCGGTTCAGGTCATGATCCTACAGTTGGTGAGTTTGAGCCCCGCATCGGGCTTTGTGCAGATGGCGTGAAGCCTGCTTGGGATTCTGTCTCTCCTTCTCTCTCTCAACATAAATAAAGAAACTTAAAAAGAATTAGAGAGGGGCACCTGGGTGGCTCAGTTGGTTAAGCATCCGACTTAGGCTCAGGTCACGATCTCGCAGTCTGTGAGTTCGAGCCCCGCGTCAGGCTCTGGGCTGATGGCTCAGAGCCTGGAGCCTGTTTCAGATTCTGTGTCTCCCTGTCTCTCTGCCCCTCCCCCGTTCATGCTCTGTCTCTCTCTGTCTCAAAAATAAATAAACGTTAAAAAAAAAAAAAAGAATTAGAGAGAGAGCACAGAGACGAGGTCTGTTCTTTCTCATGATTGTATCCATAGTCTCCCACCCAGTGCCTGGCCTGGGAATGAGCCTGAAGGGATTGTGCCAGATTGGGGACCATCTGCCAATTCCTTGGTTAGCTATTGCTATGTGACAAATCACCCCAAAACTTAGTAGCTTAAAACTAGCCATTTTACTTGCTTGTGGTTCTGTGGGTCAAAAATTCAGGCTGGGCTCAGCTCAGTGGCACTTCTCCTGGTCTTACCTGGGATCATTCATGTCGCTGTTGACTAAGGTTGACTAATCCAAGAAAGGTTAGTCACAGAGCTGGCAATTAGTGGCAACTGTCAGCTGGAGTGCCTCAGTTCTCCTCTAGTGGCCTTTCCAGCAGGCTGCCTCAGGCCATTTGCATCATGGTCTCGGGCTTCCAACTGAAGCCCACAGAGCAAGCCCGACTTCCCTAGTGCTTCTGAAAGCTCTGCTTATGTCTCATTTGTTAATTTCCCACAGGGCAGGGCAGGGCAGGGCAGGGCAGGTCACATGGCCAAGCCTGGATTTAAGGGATGGAAAGATAAACACCACCTTGTACTGGTGGGGCAGCCAAGTCGGACTGGGAAGTGCACGGCTAGGAGGAACTATTACGGCCACCTTTGCAAACAATCTACCACAGTCAGTACCGAGATGCAGAATAGCAGTTGGAAGGAGGCTGGAGCCTCAGTCAGCACGAGGAGGTGGCAGGGAGAAGTGCTGAGCACATGTGACAGTTGACCCCACATGGAGACACTTGTGTCAGCAAGGAGACTCTGCTTCACCTTCTGCCTTAAACCTCAGGGAACCCCATCATCTCACGTGACAGGATGCGCAGAGGCTGGCCACACTCCGGCTTGGCTCAAATGGCAACTCAACAGGTCATCTGTCCCCGGTCCTATGCACGTACTCCCTGCCTTCCTCCGCGAGGGCTTTGCCTTTTAGGCTCGCAGTATGGTGGCTACAGCAATTCCTGGAGTCACCTCCAGGCACAGGCAGAAGGAAAAGTTGAACCTTTCTCAGAAACAGCCCAGTAGCCTCTCCTTACTGCTCTTTGGCCAGGATTGAGCCAAGAGGGTGGGATTACCATGGTTGGCCATTATTAGTTCCCTAGGTCTGCTGAAACAAGGTGGTGCAAGCCTGGCAGTTTTAAAGCAACAGAAATGTATTATCTCACGGGCTAGAAGTCTGAAGTCAAGAGAGCAGCAGGACTCTGTTCCCTTCGGACTGTAGGGGAATCCTTCCCTGCCTCTTCCTGGCTTCTGGTGGTTTGCCTGCCATCCTTGGCATTCCTTGGCCTGTAGATGCATCATTCCAAACCTCTGTCTTCATGTGGCCTTCTCCCTGTGTCTCCTCACATCATTTTCCTCTGTGCACGTCTCTTCAAATTTCCCCCTTTTTATAAGGACACCAGTCACACTGTATGACGATCTACCCTAATGACCTCATTTTAGCTTCATGATCTCTGTAAAGACCTGATTTCCAAATAGGTCACATTCTAAGGTAGTAGAGGTTAGGACATCAACACATCTTTTTAAGGGACTATGACCCATAATGTTGGCTTAGAAGACGAATCATCTGAAGTGGAAATGAGGCTAGGAGTGAGCCACAATGACCCCTACAGCCTTCATGTCAGTGAATGAGTGAATGAATGAACATGATGCATAGGGCTTCACGTGCAGTCAAGTGATAGCTTCGTGGTGAGGCTTGGAGCATAATTTTAGCCGTAGAACTCATTGAGGATATTTGGGCACTTGTGCCTTCTGCTTATGACAGATTGTTGATCACAGTTGTGATTTATCTCTGGCTGCGTCTTTAGTCAGGAACGTAACCCCTTACGGAGACCAAATGCTGTTCCTCTGAGAAATTTTGACAAACCACATTATGACATGGTTTCCAGGAACGCATCATGGTGGAAAAGTCCAGCCTGCTTATACAGACACTCAGCAAGGACCCAGGAGCACCCCCTTGTACACACAAGCCCTTATCACCAGGGCAACTGCAGGACAACAGCCAGTTGCCTAGCAACATGGCCTCCCACACACCCACCTTCAGGGGTGGGGGTGGGGAGGTCAGGAATGGGGAGGGGGCCCTGGGGAGCTCTCTCCCCTTTCAGGCAGCTCTCTGTGGGTAGAACAATTGGGTTTCACTGGGGGAGGGAGAGGGCACTCCTGGAGACCCTGCTGGCAAAGCACCCTGAAGTGGCCTTGTTGTTTTAGGATTATGTTTAGGTCTACCCTACTCCCACGCTTCTTAGAAGTCAAACTTAAAATTTTCACCCACCATTGAAAGTCCCAAGCACTACATAATGCAGATTAGGGGTTGTTTGCATGGTAGAGTAGGCGCCAAGTTGCTTCCCTGTGTACTTTGGAGGAGGTGGGGGGCTGGGCAGAGTTGGGAATCCTGAGTGCCCTGGAAGGATCCAGAGTTGAAACTAAAACACCCCCCCCCCCATAATCTGTTAATTAGAAACTCAACCCAGTAGTTCCTTTAAAAATATGCATCTATCTCCACAGAGAACTAGCAGTCAGTCACTCCTCATTGTTTTTCCCCCACTCTCCTCCACCCCTACACTTTTTTCCCCTTTAAGGAGGACTGGGTTTTTTTGGACTAGTAGAAAGGGAGCGCAGTGAAAACAAAGAAATCAGTTTGTAGTCTGGATGCTTTGAGGAAGTCAGACCCCTGTGGAAGTGGGTGATTGGGGGCTGCTAAGTGCTGGAGCAGAAGGGTTCAGAAAAGGAAGGAGAAAGATGCCGGAAGCCATTGTGCTTCTGCCCAGAGCAGGGACACAAGAAGCCATCCGCCTTTCTGCCCATGGTTGCCCTGGCCAGCCAGAAAAGAGTGATTTCTTTTTCTCCATTAGCAGCACCTTCCCCTGGATTTGTCTCCTCTCCTAGGTAACGGGGTCACCATCCACTGAGGTACCCAGGTGACCCTAGATACCTCCCTTGTCCTAGTTTCTCCTGTGAAAGCGTCATGACTCTTCTAAGTCCTCAATATTGCTCGAATCTTTCTCTTCCTCCCTATCTCCATGACCCAGGTTAGTTCAGACCCTTGTACTCTCTTCCTGTCCCTCTGCCTCTAATTCACCCTCCACTCTGCCCAAGATGGCCTTGTTGGACATCTGTCCTTTGCCCCTGCAAATCTACTCTGTCCTGCTCTTGGCCCTGGGGGGGCTGACCTGTATGGACATGACAATGGCCTCCCTTGGCTTCTGGCTTCTGGTTGGTTTTGGCCAATGGGGAGTACCAGCAAGAGGTCAAAAGGGGAGGACAGTGAGGTTGAGGATTTACACCCTGGCCCCCTCACTGTGGAGTCACCCCAACCAAAGGCCACAGCTCCTCTCAGGGAAACATTTGCATGACTCTCTAAGCAATGGCACCTGTCCCTCACCCCTTCCTACAGCCCTGATGCTGCTTATTCCAGGAATAGCAGTACACCTTGTGGTTTTACTACATGTTGCCCAAACCTTAGTAAATAACCCCGTACCTTAACACTCCTCAAATCATCCTCACTTGAGTGTGGGGGTCCCTGGATGGTTCCATTCTCCTACTTAATAAGCCACAAAGTTTTCCATCAGCCTTTAAAATGAAGTCAAAATTGATGATCTTAGGATTCAAGCTCTTTCATCATCCACCTCCCGTTTACCTTTCCAACCTGGTTCCTGACTTTGGCCTTCACTTACTCTAAGATTCTAATTTCAAGGAGGCCTTGGCATTTAGTCTCAGACATTTGCACCTCTGAGCAAGTTATTCCTTATACCTGAGTTGCTTCTCTTTCTCAGCCTCAGGAAAACTTGACTAATTTTTAAAGCCTAGTACAAAGGTATTAGAGGAATACATGGTAAACTCTCAGGAATTATATGATATGAATAAATGAGAATTTTTGAGAACCCCACACTAACTTCCAGTGTCATACAGAGGCATATCATATGACTCAATGCTTACGAAAAAGGATTTCATGCTAACATAACCCCCAGGCGCTATACGGTCCTCTTCCCTAGGTTTTGGGGACAAGTAGCAAGGGGGAAAGTGAGGGGGCTTCCAAGCAGAAATCAGCTCAAGATTGTATAACCCTGATCAAACCTTGGGAAGGCAACGGCATCTTTCCCAGCAGCCTGTCTCTCATGATCCCTGGATGAATCACCGTGGAAAAAATAGAAGATGTTCTAGGGCGCCAGACATATAATCAGTAGAAAAATCTTTCCCTTCAGGGTGTTCTCATTCAGTAAATATTCCCCTGCTGTCAGATTCCTCAGGAGGGGTGCCTTGGTAGGGGTGAGGCAGGAGCCAGGAGAGGAGGGTCAGTGTAGCCCTGCCCATTGGAGAGGCTACCTGGAGCTGGGGCAGGGGGACTGGCCAGAGAAGGAGCCAGAGGGTCTCCCCTCATTAAGGTGGGACAGCTAACAGAACGATTCTCCAATCCTTTACTCTGGGTCTGATGAAGAAATAATTTTTTGGAAAGCACATAAGAATCTGATTAGTGGGTCCCTGTGGAAAGGGGGAGCTAAAGAAGAGGAGTTTTGTTTTTTCATTGAATACCTTTTAGCATAAATAGCATGCAGAGGTGTTGTTTTTGAAAAACGCCAAGGAGGTTATCAGTGGGATTTTGGGCCAATTGGTTTTTACTCTTTTTTTTTTTTTTTCTGTATTAAACAAAACAAAACAAAAAACGAGTAGGGGAGCCTGGGTGGCTCCGTCAGTTGAGCACCCAGCTCTTGGTTTCAGCTCAGGTCATGATCTCATGGTTTGTGGGTTGGAGCCCCACGTGGGCTCTGTGCTGACAGTGCAGAGCCTGCTTGGGATTCTCTCTCCCTCCCTCTCTCTCTCTCCCTTTCTCTCTCTCTCTCCACCCCCCCAAATAAAACAAAAAAACACAAGTAAATATTATTAAAAATCAATGCAGTTACTGTACTTCTAAGATTTCTAAGACAGCCGAGTTCAGATATTTTCTCCTTTTGATCTCACACATCAGAGAAATGTCCCAGAAACGCTGACCACATGTTGACACCCAAATTTCCTCACCTACCTGAAAATAGTGCCAAATCTTAACTCAGACCCTGATTCCCAATTTCTAGTGTAGAAAATATATTCAAAATGTTCATGTCTAGCACAGACATTCACTTTTTCTTTTCCTGAGTACCCTCCCAGATGCTCAGCATACGTTACTTTTTTTTCAGGAATCTGAGGGTACAAACAGGCCTCTGTAGGGTTGTGTGAGTATGCTGCTCCCCAAGCGTCAGTGGTCCACTAGGCACTAGGAACACTCTGGGGACACCCACTGTATCCAGACACAGGGCATTGCTCCCCAACTCGCCCCCTGTTACAGATCCTGCTGAGACCTGGCTTCTGTGAGGTTTGCTGCGTTTTGATCCTCTTCTAGAATCTTGTTTTTTCTTTGGAGCTTTATCTTACTCTTCTTGATTAAGCTCCTCCTGAAGGCAGGCCTGTCATTATATTTTGTTATAAGCCAACAAATTCTCCTACTTGTTTAAGAGTATTCAGGTTGGGTTTCTGCTGTAATACAAAGGCTCAGAGGTGATATGCTATGCTGAAGCCAGTCCTGTCTCTGCCCCAGGTCTCTGGGCCTAGTGAGGGTCCCAATGTCTCCTCTTCCCTGCTTGTCAGGCCCCAGATGTGACAGGGCCATCCTGCTGCAAGCCCTGCTAAAGACCCCACTGTGTATCATCTCTTCTGGCTTCCTATCTGATGGCTGGGGTCCTACTACCCTTGGACTAACCTTCAGATGACAACTGCCTATCATGTCTTTGACCATATTAGTCTGGCAACCACAGTAGAGTGAGTCTGAGGTGGGAGAGTAGTGGGCTCACTATAGGGAGCTCCAGTCACAGAGGCTGGAACAGTGAGGCAGGGGCTGACAGTCTCCATCAGTAACATGAGGAAAGAAACGAAGGCACGCGCAGATTGATTTCTCAACTGAAGTTCTTCCTCCTGAAGCATCTTCGTGGGACCAGCAATTCTGGACCTGTGGTCTCCTCCCATCGGAATCACTGCTACAGTTATGCAAGAGAGGAAGAAGAGGTAAAACAACTTGGAACACCATTGGCTATTATTTCATGAAGAGGTGATGTGCACACCCTATGACCTAACAATTCCACTTCTAGATATAAAACCTGGAGAAATGCATGCACAGTTGTACCAGGATACACATACCTAGAATGTTCATGACAGCATTGCATATAGCAGTCGAGACCTGGAAGCAACACAAATATTCATCAACAGCAGTATCAACAAATAAATATGGCATATCAATGCAGTGGAATACTATACAGCCAGGAAAATGGACACACTGTAGCTACACACAACAGCATGGATGAATCTGGTAAACGTAACTGAACAAAAGAAGCCAGACACACAAATAACCCAACTGTGAGTCTATTCACAAATAGCTCAAAACAAAACTATTTTCTTTAGGGAGGCAAACTCAGGTAACATAATTAAAGAGACAAGGAAGTAGATGCCATAAAAGCCTAAGGAAGGGGTGGGTCTGATCAGATAGGGATATGCAAGGGGCTTCACTGTGCTGGCAGTGTTGCGCTTTTTGATGGGAGTGGTGAGTACGTGGGGGATTGCTTTGTAGTTACTAGAATGTAAAAGGTCCTATGTGCTTTTCTGGATGGGTGTAATTAAAAAATGGAACCAGGAAAGAGCTTCATTGTAAGAGGAGCTTAGATGAGGTTCTCACCCTCTGATGTTCTCTGCTTCAGAGTCCGTCGTCATGGTCCCAGAAGAGGGACCTCCTCGCCCTGCTCCTGGATCACCTACCCCCTGGAAATAAGTCCCAAGGCCTCCAGCTCTGGCCGAAGCAATCTCATCCTTGACTAAGTCTGACTCAGCTGCCCCTGACCACATCTTCTGGGCTCTGGCACTCACAAGGATATAACTGAGGGTGCTCTGTGGGGAGATAGTCTGTAATACATCTCCTAGATGGAATCTGAACAGAAATCAGAAGAGTGGTGCCAGATTGCTGGTGTGCCTCACAGATGTGGAGTGGCCCTGATATGCCTGGGTCTGAGCTGGCATCTGGCATGCTTGTCTCAAGTTTGAATTCTTTCTTCTCCACCACTCAGGGCCCTGGCATCCATGCCAGCTCTCTGAGTGAGACTGGAAGGTCCCATTTAGCCCAAACACCTTCTCACCAAGATGGTTTCTGAGCATTTGGAGTGTTTGTCTCCACAGCACTCGGCAGGCAGCTGGCACAAAGCCGTGCTCAGCGACCATCTGGTGTTAGGGATTCCGGTGCACCCGGAAGCTGGGACAGAGGGGGCCGCTGTCCCTGAGGAGAGCCTAGAGGCTTGTCTCTGAAGCCCTCAGGAGCTCTGTTCTCAAGGTGCAGGAGTGCCCTGGTTTGGGGCTTGTGGAATTAGTAAAGCTACACTTGGAAAGATGGCAGTCTGTGGGATGCCGGCCACCTGATGATGTGCTATGCAAACAGAAGCTCCGACACCTCCTCTCTACCTTTCCCTCTTTTGTCCCCAGCAAGGCAGGGTCAGGAACTTGAACTCAACTTCTTCGCTAAAGATTTGTAGAGGTTGATCAAAGCGTTCAAGGTGGCCAGCGGCTGCTAGGGGATGTTGGTGCCCCACTGAAGATCTTTAGCAGTGGGTACCCTGACACGTTCACCCCGGTCCAGTGTGTGCATCTCGGGCAAGGGAACCACATGAACAGAGGCATGGGAAGGTGAAGAGGCATGGAGGGCTTGGCTGCTGCCCTTTTGCCCACTCCCTTGCCTGAAGTTGCCTCTTCCTCCCCTTGGCCTCAGAGGTCGCTGCTCCTGGGCCTGTGAACACAAAAGCTCAGATCAGGGGCCTTTCACTCAGACGAAGCTGGTAATTTCCTGGGAACAAACATGTTTGGTGAGACCTGGGCTTGGAGAAAGCTCAGAGCAGCCTAGGCAGGCTCCAGTAAAAAGGAGAGATGCAGGGACAGGCAGGAGGAAGTCAGGAAGGAGCTTCTCACTGACTGTGAAGAGAAGCCTTGGTTTGTGGTGCAATGAAATCACCGTATATGGCTTGGGAGGAAATTCTCTACAAGGAGCTGCATGCAAATAGGTCATCAAGTAATGGCAAAAATATGTGTCCAAATGGAGGTGCCTCAGCGGAGTTTCCATGTCTCCAAGGGCTAAGCAAACTCTAGGAAGCCATAAGGACTCAGAACTTCATGCCACAGAGGATGGGGGAAAGGGGATGCTCCCTCTGCCTCCCTGCTCAGCCTGCTGCCTCCTACTTCCCCCCTTCCCCACAGGACCACCCTGAGTCTGACCATCATCCCTATTCCCTGTTGCTGAGATCAGGCAGGCACTCAGAGATTGCCTGAGACACTTTCTGGTGACTAATGCAGTACTTGAACAGGAAACAGACTGAAAAGGGCTTAGGAGGAGCTATAAATAGCCCCTGTCCTAAAAAATCTAACTTGGGAAGAAATGGAATTAACACACTGGAAGGAGAACAAGGAGATCACAGGCTCTAAGCAAGACCAGGACTTCTCCTGGGAGATGAGGTTTTCTTCCAGATGGAGCTCCATCTGCCTTGTAGGAGTCAACTCCACCCAGCATACTCAGTTCTGTTTTGGGGTCGACCAGCCAACCCAGGCTGTGTGCCAACATGATGCCCTGAATTGTTGGTGGTTCTGGGGATCAAGCCCTACAGGGAGTATGTGAGGGTATTTGTGTGTATAAATGGGGGTCACTGAGGTTCGAGGCTCAAGGACAGTGAATGATCCCACTTGTTGGGGAAATAGAATTTAAAAAGTGTCAGGAATATCGTTTATGCATGCCTTGGTTTCCCCGTGTCCACCAAGCTACCTCAAACTTCTCCTACCTTAACCCAGTGAAGGCCAGGGGGAATAAGTTAAGAGAGCTAGTCTCAGATTGAATGGTGGGTCAGCAGACTGGCCAGCCAAGACAGCCATTTGCTGAGTAATTTGGAGTAGACACTCAACTTCACTAAGACTTTTTTCTTTTCTCTAAGACTCAGAGGTTGATCTAGTTCAGAGGACCTCAAATCTTTCCTTTTATTTTTTTCAAAGCCGCGTAACATTTCTCCAAAGGAAATCACCAGAGAACAAAACTGGCTGATTTAGGTGGGGACATCACACTTAGACACACCCACTCCCCTCATAGTAGCTGCTGAGAAGCCACCAGAGAACCCCAGGGCTTTACGGAGCCCCATTTGAAAACCACAAGACTGGGGCACTTGACAAGAAAGGCTGGCCACCTAAAAGCTACTTCTCGCAGTCCTTTTCTCCTTACCTCCATGTAGAGGCTGAAAAGTTAAAATAATGATAAGTATTAGCAGGCAATGGAGATTTAAAGACACTAGTAAAAACAAAGGAAGGGTTTATGTCTTATAACCCTCAGCAAACTTCTTAATATCTTCATTAGATGCTGTAATAGATAACAGAAACAGCCACAATTCTCCACCCCTCCTATTATTCACATGCTCTGTGAATTTATAGACCCTCTCACCAAGACACGGAATCTTCTTCCCCACCCTTTGGATATGCACTGGCCTTGAGATTTGCTTTGAACAGTATTTAGGGGAAGTGATAGCAAGCCAGTTCCAAGCCTGTTAAGAAGCCTGTTAAACCCCTGATGCTGCCATGAGAACAGCCTGGGTTCACCTGGGGAATGAGAGATCAGGTAGAGAGAGCTGGGTTGACCCAGCTGAGGCCACCCAGGGCAGCCAGCCCCTCACCAACTGACTGAAGTCACATAAACAACAGACTCATGAGAAATAATACAGGTGGCTGGGGTTTTTTAAAATAATTTTTTAATGTAATGTTTATTTATTTTGAGAGAGAGAGAGAGAAAACACAAGCAGGGAGAGGCAGAGAGAGAGAGGGAGACAGAATGTGAAGCAGGCTCCAGGCTCTGAGCTGTCAGCACAGAGCCCGACACAGGACTTGAACCCACAAACTGTGAGATCATGACCTGAGCCGAAGTCAGATGCTCAACCTACTGAGCCACCCAGGTGCGCCCCTGTTTTTTTTTTTTTTACAATTAGTTAATTTTTTGAGAGAGAGAGAGAGAGAGCACGAGCAGGGAGAGAGGGGGAGAGAGAGAGAGAGAGAGACAGACAGAGAGAGACACAGAGAGAGAGAATCTTAAACAGGCTCGATGCTCAGCAGGGAGCCCAATGCAGGGCTCGATCCCATGACCCTGGGATCATGACCAGATCCGGGATCAAGAGTCAGACGCTCAACCAACTGAGTCACCCAGGTGCCCCACGTGGTGTTGGTTTATGGCATATGTTTTGGATATACTGTTTCTGATCTAGCTAGCTATTGTGGAGTAACAAACCACCCCCAAACTTAGTAGCTTAAAACAATTTATTATATACAAATTTATTATGATCTCGCATTGACCAGTCTCAGCTGGGCAATTCCCACCTGGGGTCTTTTATATGATCACAGTCAGATGGCAATGGGGGCTGCAGTTATCTGAAGGTTCGACTAGACCGGGGGTCTGAGATGGCTCAGGCAGATGGCTGGTGCTTGAGGCTGGCTGTCATCTGGGGGCCTGGCTGGGGCTACTGACTGCACATGACCCTTCCATGTGGCATGAGCCTCTCACAACACGGCCACTGGCTTCCAAGAGGCAGGAAGATGAAGCCGCCAGGCTGGTGAAGGGCTATGCCGGTTCTGGTACAGCATCACTTCCCTCATATTTTATGGGTCAAAACAGTCATAGCATCCTCCCAAATTCAAGAGGGCAAAGAAATAGATGTCGCCTCTTGATGGGGAAATGGCAAGATCACATTTCAAAAAACAATGCAGGCTGCGCGACATGATTGGCGCCACATTTGGGAGCCAGAAGCAGCCACAGCCGCGCAACAGTATTGTGGCAAAGGATAACAGAGATATTTGAATTTGGCAGATTTGGCATGGTCCCTTCTCCCCTGCACCACTGCTTTCTGTCTGTCCTCCTTGGCTCCTCAAGTAATCGCACAGGGATCGGCACAGGTTGAGCAATTGGAGAGGAAGAACTACAGAACTCCTGGGAGAGGAGATGTTGCTGCCCACCTGAGGACACACACCCTTGGCACATGCCAGAGATGCTTTCTGTCAGAGCCCCGCCCACCTGCCTGGAGCCCCTGCCAGGGCAGCAGCCAGTCCGTCACCCCTGGGGCCGGCTCCCACTACTCCTGTCCCAGCATGCCTTGTAGCTGAGCCCAGCTGCTCATGGCAGGAAGCTTGCAGACGCCTCCCATGCTGACCAGGGTTTTGGCTTGCCTTGGCACCAACATCCTGTCTGCCTCATTTCCTACCGAGGGGCAAACCGGAGTGGTTTCCAGTTAGGCCCGTACCCCAGGGATCTGGGGACAAGAGACGGCCTTCTAGAACTCCTTCAGGAGCCATCAAGAAAGGGAGGAGTTCTGGGGAGCCAGGAGCAGGGAAGAGGGAGGTAAAAGTGAATTCTAAAGTCCAGAGTGTTCCTTCCTGGCTGAGGTAATGGCCCAGTAACGCGCCTTATGGAATATGCACCTCACCTGAGCATCTGCTCCCAGGAGGCCAGCTCCTCCCTGCGGTGGCCTCCCCGCGCCCACAGCCACTCTCTCTGCTCACATACACCCTGTCCCTTCCATCCGCTGAGAGGTGGGATGATCTCTTAGCAACATCCAGCAAATGAAGCAAGAGAAAGAGAATTATACCCACTGTAATATCTGCATATAGTAGAATACCTGAACAGAGAAAAGAAAATTTTGAGTTCCACCCCTCGAGATACATGTTTCTATGTCTGGAAGAGTTTGTTTGTTTTTATAATGTTTAACCCAATTATACTCTTCAGATCGCCTCTCTAGTACTCCCTTCGGTCTTTAGCCGAGCCCCCCTCCCAGGCCACAGCCGTCATGGGTGGCTAAGGCTTTTCCGGCCTTGTTGCAAAGGTCAGGTTATCTTGCTAATTGGGTTCAGGACTCTCCTCTGCACCCGCCAGCCCTCCATGAACTGTGCCTTCCACTTCAGAGAGGGTCCTCGGCTGTGAAGATCTGTCCTGCCCCCTCCTTCGTCCTAGGGCAAACAGGAGCACTCTGGGAGACTGTGGTAATGGGGCTTCTAGGTGCACAGGACCCCCGGATGCAGACCTTGGGGGAGGAAAAAGAGGGGCAGGCCTGGAGCCTCCAACTCCACCAGCCTCCCTCCCTCCCCACCCCCAGCTTCCTCTTTCCCTCTCTTCCTTCCATTGTGTCTCCCTTTTCTTCCCTCTCCCTCTCGTCAGGAACAGGCGAAAGTGAGTTCATGGCACTGGACCTGGATTCCACGGCCACAGGTAGATTGAGCTTGGCTCCCAGTTCTCTCACCGACTGTCTGTGGGACCCTGGTGGGATGAGTCACTTCAGCTCCCTGCACCTTTTTTTCTCATCTCAAAAGGAAGATGATCGTGTCGCTGTGCTGCAGACGTATCTTTTAAGCCCTTAACCCAGTGCCTGACATGTGATGGGTACTGAAGACACGTTCTCCGACTGTAACCCGCGTCAGGTAAGCCCCTCCTGTGCACCACATGCAGAAGGTCCAGGGGGAGCAAGGTGGAGATCCTGAAGCCTCTGTTGTCATCTTTCCATAATAGACTGTAGTGATTTGTTTCCATAAAAGGTGTAAGGAAACATAAAGAGCTTCCACTACCAGGCATTCGGGGACCAGATCCCAAGGGCTTCTGCACTTACAAACACAGAGGAGCCTGGTAGCAGGAATGAGAAGTCAAAACCAGATCGTGTGGCAAAGTAGGCCCTTGTTCAGTCTACTCAGCGCTTTGGTTTGCCTGAAATCTACCATTTCTCCAGGGAGAAGCTCCTGGGTACTATGTGCCCGTACTTCTGTCTGTGGAAGGCAGCTGGCCCGGAGCCCCATGCAGGCCTGCAAAGTCCCTCAGAGCCACCAGTGCTGGGATGTCATAGGGTCCCAGCAAATGCCTCTCTGCTTTGAGAGATTTAGGCGGGGTGGCATAGTGGTTTCATCACTCGGCATCACCAGCTCTGATGGGGGTGGGGGGACTGCTAAAGAACCAGGTTGGAAGGCAGCTGAGAACCCCAGGTTTGGAGCACTGGTAGTATCTGCCACAGTGGGGTTAGGAAGCAGCCAAACCTTGGCAGTCCGTTTGAACAGCCTGCTCTCATTTCCTGCTGGCTGGGCTCTGCCCACGCCCGGTGATCGCTTTCTCAGATGCACTTTACTCTTCCATTGGGAATGGTGCTCCGGGGCTCATGGCCACATCCCACACAAAAGGAAACCTGAGAAAACGGAGAGCTTTACCTGACTCACGGATTGGAAAATTCAATACCACAAATGTGAGAATTTCTCTCAAATTAGTATGTAAATTTAGCAAAATGCCTACCAAAATCTCAATAAAGATTTACAAGCCAATTCTAAAATTCACGTGGGAGAGAGAAGGCCAAAGAATAGCTTAAGTGACTGTGAAGAAAAACAAGAAGACTGACCCTGCCAGCTATTAAGGCCTATGAGGAAGCCACTGATCTGAAGGAATTCGTGCAGGAATGGAATAGACCAATGGGATAGAGGGGAGAGCCCAGAAATAGACCCACATGTATCCGAATACCTGACATATGACCAAGGATAGCCCATTCAGTAAACAAGGTCGGATAATTGGTTTCCATACGGAGAAGTGAAAATTCAAGATGGAACTCAAGAAAAAAAAAAGAATGTGAGACTTTTTGGAACAGAATGTACATATAAAAGGCTATAATTATGGCATTCAGGTAAGGAAATATTTTTTAGAGAGAAAGAACAACAACAAACCCACAGACCATAAAGGAAACAATAAATTTATTGTAAATTAAGATTAAGGCAAACGTTCAAGGAAAGACACAACCAAATAAAAAGATGAGATGCAGACTATATCCCGAATAAGTAAAGAACTTCTACAATCAATAAGGAAAAGGCCACCTAGCAGAATATAATGAACAAAAGGTATGACTTGGAAATTCACAAATAAATGACACCCAAATGTTCAATAAACATAAGCTTCACCTCCACCGTAATTGGGAAAATGCAGATTAAAATAACAATGAGGTATTTTATCCCCATCGGATTGGCAAGACTTTTAAAGTCTGATAACGCCAACTGTGGATTGCACTGGTGCATTCTGGGTAAGACAGCACCGATGGCAGGAAATAGGCAGGATCCCTTAGGAGAGCAATGTGTTCCTACCTAGTGAAGATGAAAATAAATATTCCCTATGATCCAGCCATACCAATTCTACACATGTAGGAAAAACTCTTACACGTCCAGAAGGAGATATACACAGGATGTTTTCGTGATATCAATTATAATAGCAAAAAAAAAAAAATGTCTCTCAGCAGGCAAATGAGCAAATCAAATGTGTTACAGTCACTCAGTGGAATACTAATCAACAAAGCAGACCCTCATGAATAATTTTCAAATATCAACATGGATCAATCTCAAAGACAAAGGTAAAACATCATAATTTCACAGTATGAATTCATATCAAATTAATGTTTAGAAATATGAAAAACATTACAAAACCTTGTTTAGAAATATATGCCTGTATGGTAATGGTGTAAAAATATATATTAGAATGTTAAGCACCATGAAGAACACCATTCATGAGGAAAGGGAATGTATCCCTTCGGGGTTATGATTACCTATAATGGTTGTGTTTCTAAAAAAAAAGAAAGAACAACAAAAACATCTGAAGCAAACAGGGCAAAATGACAAGATTTGTAAAGCTGTATGGTGGGGATAAGACTGATGTGTTATGCTTTGTTTCCTTGTTCACAATACTAGAAGAAAGTCCCCAGGTCCCTGCTCTCTGAGTTTCCTTCAGATGCACAATTATGGCTTGGGAGAACACAGGGCAGAAAGGTGTTTGCCTTATATTTATACCCAGGAATTTCCCCAGAGACTGTGCCTCTCCTAACACGTTTCTCACTTATGGCATTTGATGACTTCACAATCATTAATTCAGTACCAGTTAAGTGCCATGCGCTGACTAATTCAGGTCTGCCCCTTCCTAATATAGGAGTTTACAGGCTCTTAGAAGAGACACACAGGTAAATGGTCATGCCGTGATCAGCGCTACAGCTGAGGTGTGTTTAAAAACATTGGGGTTAGTACAGTAGGAGCGAGCAGTTCTTTCCGTCAAGGTGTGGGTGCAGGTAATGCAAGACCTTGAAGGTTAAGTTTGCAAGACATAGGGTTTCAGGAGAGTATAGCATGAGTAAAGGAAATGAGGCATGGGGTCCCTGTCGTGTTATGGGGCTGGATATCAGCCTCCAGATTGGACATGTGCTTCATAAACATTTTCCCCACAGTGGTGGAAAAACCCAACAAAGCAAGGAAGCTGGTTAGGAACCCACTGAAGGGGTTTCAATGAGAGATGATGAAAGCCTGAACCACAACACAGTGATTTCGGTTATTGTTTCCCCCACGAAATTGCAAACTAACCAAGGGCAGGCACAATGGCTTAATCGGGTTTTGTTGATCTCTGCACCCCACAGGGTCTACAGTTGCACCCAACGTCTGATGGGAGCTCAGTGAATGCATGTTGATGGAAGGGAGGGAGGAAGGGAGCGGCCAGGCCCATAGTCCTACTCCCTCCTTTCACAGATAAGAAAACGGAGAGCTGCGGAGGGTAGTGATGTTTTCAAGGATGTCCTTATCTGGATGCTTACCACTGCCTCTAACACAGCAAAGAGCCCTGCAACCACCCTGCTAACAACGTAGAAGCACGTAGGATTGTAACGACAGAGACCTTGCAGGTGAAAAGTTCTGATACAACGAATCCTGTTATAAAGCTGTGCTCTTCTGCGGAAGTGCTTTCTCTTCCTCCCAGGCAGAAAAAGAGTTCCTTTAAGACAGATGAAATTCTCTGAGATGAATAATACAAAACAATAGCCCTTCACCTGGCCTCCTGCAAATAACAGGCTCTATTCAGGTGCCTCTGAAAATACCTGATTGTGTGCTGTTGGCATTGTGGGCCGGGCAAGCCCAGCAGCACTGGGAATTTTACAAGTCTTTTGTTCTGCCACCAACCAGTAATTGGCTCTCCACCCCCACATAGTAAACTTCCAGTCACCTGAACACAATTCACCGACATTAACAGACTGTAAAGGAAAACAACCTCCAAATCGCACACAGGTGTGAAGCCTTTGCAGCCTCCCTGGCCTCCTTACCTCCTCGCTGTGATTCCTCTTGTGTCTGAGAGAGACCCATCCTCCTCTGGTCCAAGGCTGTCCCTCCTCCCATCTCCCGTGGATCTGGCCACGGCAGGTGTCGAATCTGCCCCTCTTGACCCTTCAACATCTTTCTGCATCTAAACATGCTAAGGCTTTCAGCGGAGAAATGAAAACCCCAGAAACCACTCTCTGTTCTGCCTCTTCCTAGTCTGTGTGTCCCTTTCTAGTCAGGGGATTTTGCAAGGAGTCCTCCATATGTACTGTCTACCCCACCTCACCACCCATTCACTTCTTAGCCAACCCAGGGAGTCTGTACTTAATATTTATCTGGTGGGGGGGGGGGCACACTTGGGTGACTCAGTTAAGCGTCCAACTTTGGCTCAGGTCATGATCTCACTGCTCATGAGTTCAAGAGCCACGTCGGGCTCTGTGCTAACAGCTCGGAGCCTGGAGCCTGCTTCAGATTCTGTCTCCATCTCTCGGAACCTCCCCTGCTCACTCTCTGTCTCTGTCTCTCTCTCAAATATAAAATAAAACATAAAAAAATTAAAAAAAATTTATCTGGGATGGAAGGAGGAAGGGAGAGAAGGAGGGAGGGAGGGAAGGAAAGTGGGAAGGAAGGATGAGAAGAAGGAAGGAAAGAAAGGGAGGGAGGAGCTGACATTTATTGTAACTATGTACCAAACAATGTTCTAAGAATTTTTCATGTAAAAACTTATGAAATCCTGACATCACTGTGATGTAAGAGCTATTTGTATTTACATTTTATAGATGAAGAAAGGAGGCATTGGCAGCTGGGTATTTGCCCTGAGTCATATCAAGCCAGAATTTGGGCAAAGGCTCTCTGGCTCCAGAGCCTGAACATTCTTACTTTGTACCTAGTTCAAGGTGCCTTGAAGTTAAAAATACACCAGAAGATGGCATGGACTTGTCCCATTCATTCATTCAGTCAGTCATCTGTTCATTATTTAACTCTTATTGAAGTCTACCATATGCAAAGCAGAGGGATAAAGACACAAATCTGCCATTAAGATTCTCAAAGTCCAAAGAGAGAGGACAATAATATGGGGTGAAAAGAACTCTGGTTACTTGGTAGGCGGGGAGCTGGGGGAGCCCAGAGGAAGCAGCCTGCGTGGCTTAAAGCAGTGATTCCCAGACTTCACCATGCAGTGAAATTGCCTGAGATCTTTAAAAATGACTGATGCTTGGCTCCCACCCGAGATGTTAGGATTGAATTAGCCCTGGGAGTTTTAAAAGCTCCCCCAGGTGATTCTAATGTTCAGCAAAATCTGGAAAATACTGACTTGAAAGGTATGAGTTGGGACTTCAATTTGCAAGTAATAAAAAAACCTAATTCAAACTATTTTAAGAAAAAAAAGAGTGCGGAAATGTGTTGGCTTACATTTACAAAAGAGACCAAGGGTATATGGTTATGGGTAGGGTTTGATCCAGGCCCCAAAAGATGTCACTGGGGTGAGGTTTTCCTCTGCCCAGTGATGGCCCCAATCTGAGGCTCTCCTGGGTCACAAGATGCAGCCATTCTAGTCTCTGTACCTTCTTCCTTTATGTCCAGTGTAAAGAAGAGGTCTGATTTCCCCATAGCTCAAATAAAAGCCCAGAATTGTGTTTCATTGGCTCTGACTTGGGCCTGAGCCAATTACTGGGGCCGGAGAGGTGGAGACTGCCAGTTGGCCCAGACTGGGTCACGTGTCCCACCCCTGGGGCCAGGAATTGGGAGCAGCTTCACCTGAAAGCCCACCCATGCTAGAGAGTGGAGGATTTGTGATAGCTTCTAGCATATTCTGGGGGCTGAGGATGAGGAGTTTAACTGTATACTCTAGAAGACGGAGATACTTAAATAGGAGAACAACCTGATTGCTTTTGTCTTTGGAACATGGAATCCTGACAGTTATGGAAAGGACACATGTGGATTTTCAAGAGGTTGTTGTAGTTGTTGAGAGATGTTGGGACCCAAACTAAGACTGTGGCAACAAGGCGGGATAGGAGGGAGGCGACCCAAGAGAGGGTTCTGAACTATACCGACATGCTTTGTTATCTACTTGGAAAAGAAAAAGATTTAGAAAAAAAAGAGAGGAACCACAGAGGACTCTGAAAATTCTAGTTTGGGAAGTGGGGTCCAACGTTAGTAAGATTAGGAATATTTAGTGCGTTTTGGACAATTCAGTGCGCATCTGTTGAGTGTGAGATGTCTCGAGGACTTCTGGGAGGTCCTGGGGGCAGATGAACGCAGGGATCTGGAATGGAGGAGAAGTTGGAAGTGGCCGGTGTCCGTGTGATAGTGGGCACTGGGGCAGCGGATGTGATGACCCGAGGGGAGCTGTGGACGGTGAAGAGAAGAAGGCACAGAGACTGAGGCTGGGAGGCCAGAGGCATAGGACAGGAGGTGTCTGGGAATCAAAGGAAAGAGGGTTTTGAGAAAGGGGAGGGGGCAAGACGTCATGCGGTGCAAAAACATGACGGATGACGAGGATGACGGCTGGAAATAGAACATGAATTTGACAACCAGGAGGCCCCCCCACCCTCAGGAGAGAGCCAGGCGACAGCATTTGGGGTGAGGGAGCCTGGAGACAGACAAAACCAGCAGGGACAGAAAGTTCCTGATGGGACTTCTAGGGCCTCAAGGAGAGGAGCCAAATCGTTCCTCTGTGTTTGCTTGTAGTTTTGTGTTTGTTTCCCTTTCTTTAAGTTTGCTTTAGTTTGTTTGGAGAGAGGTTTGAATGGAAAGCTGTCAGGAAAATCTGAGGGAGAGACAACGGTTGAAGAGAAAGTGATTTTCCTTAGAGATTGAAAGCAGATTAGTGGTTGCCAGGGGCTGGGGCAGAGAGGAGTGGGGAGAGCCAGCCTAAGGGGTGTAGGATTTCCTTTTGGGGTGCTAGAAATGTTCTGGAAAGAGACAGTGCTGATAGTTACTCCACATTGTGAATTTACTAAATGCCACCGAGTTTCACACTTTGAAATGGTCGAAATGGTGAATTTCTTATTATGGGTATTTTAACACGTACATAAATGCACACCACAAATGGTGATTTTATATGTCATGCTTGGTGGACTTTCTGTGGATCATTTCATTTCATCCTTACAACAACCGCATGACAACTTTGTAACAACTTTACTGTCCCTATTTTATATACCAGACAACTGAGATTCAGAGAGGGATTAATTATCTAAGGTCACACAGATGTCAGTTTAAGGTGATTCAAATACAAAACTCAAACTTGTAACCCCTTTCTGATCTTGCCTATATAGCCACACAATTTCATAGGTGCATATATTGATACTAGAAATAGGTCCATATCCAGCAAGGTATTGATTCTCCAAATCTCTGGGTGATGACATTACTTTTTATATTCCTCTTTTTGATTGAGCACAGCTTTGATTAAAAAAAGGAAAAGCCTGGGGCACCTGGGTGGCTTAGTCAGTGAAGCATCCAAGTTCCGCTCAGGGCATGATCTCATAGCTAGTGAGTTCAAGCCCAGAGCCCGCTTCGGATCCTCTGTCCCCCTCTCTCTCGCACCTCCCCTGCTTGCCTTCTGTCTCTCAAAAATAAATGAACATTTCTTTTAAAAGGAAAAAGCCTACTTTTAATATAAAGAAGGAAAGGATGCAGGAGATACGGCCCTTCTCTGAAGACGTGACACATGTGTAAGAAAGAACTGGAGTGTCACAGGGACACAGTGTTCACAGGATGTGGAATGAACATGAACCAAGGCGATGAGGAGATGTCACAGGGTGGTGATCTAGACAAGTCTGAAAGGGAGTGATGGTCCTTGGTGGGAAAGCAAGAGGAAGGGCCCTTTGGAGGGAATAGTGGTATGAAACTCTGAGGCCAGAAGGGCTGGGGGAGGAGTGGGGAGATACAGGCTGGAGCCAGTGGGGTGATGTTTTATGTCACCTCTTTCCTAGTCCTCCCTCTGCCCCTCTCCCATGTCACTCTCCTCCTATTCTGCCCTTAATGAGCCATGCATGCCACATAAATTTGCTTTGCTCCATTCGGTCCACGGGACAGCCATGGCCTCATCATAAGATGCTTCCCTCGGTCCTCAGGGAAATGGAAAACCTTGAGGGCTGGCCTCTCAGGCATTCTTAGAAGGCCGCTTTGGCCATGCCTCCCTGCTTTGTGCTGGGATCCTGTGACTCTCAGGCACAGACCCAGAGCAGCCCTCACTCAATTGCTTCTTTGATTTTCTCCCAGTTGGACTGTCAGAGATTGTTGGCCAGTGGGAGGGTGTTGAGTGGTGAACTGTGCAGAGAACCAACTACTGCATTTCTTTCTGCCAGAAGTCAGATATCTTTTCAGACATGGCTGTACGGAGAGCGATCAGACCCCTTCAGCTGAGACACAGCCTAAACCCATGTGCTTAAGGTGCAACTTGTATGATGACCAGCAGACCTACAATGCATTTCCTCTTGGCAGTGCTTGTACACCTTTTGGGGTAAGTTCCATTATCTTTTTTTGTCACCTCTTTGGCATCTTGAGCATTTTAAACTGATAAGTCTAAGAGTCTTTCCTATTCCTAATGAGTATACATCACATTTGCAGCCTTTTATAATTAATGGGATAATGCTCCTGACGGGTTTCAGAGCCAGTGAGTGACAGGAGTTCAGGCACAAGAGTGAGATACACCAGGGTTTGAATTCTAGTTCTGCCAGTTACTAGGACACAGTATTTAACCTCTTTGGTTTGGGTTTAGCCAAGTGTGGTGGTTAATTTTATGTGTCAATTTGGCTGGCCCAGATATTTGATTAAACATCATTTCAGGGAGTGTCTTTGGGGGTGTTTCTGGATAAGAATGGGTAGAATGCCTGTTGCCCTCCCCAATGTCAGCAGACCTCATCCAATGCCTTGAGAGCCTGTAAAACAAAAGGGCAGTAGAAGGGGGAATTCACTTCTTAGCCTGACTGCTGAACTGGAGCATTGGTCTTCTCCTGCCCTTGGAGGAGGCACGACTCTATGACTCTTGCCTTCGGCTGGCTGGTTCTCAGGCCTTCAGATTCAGATTGGAATTACACCACTGGCTTTCCTGGGTCTCCAGCCTGCAAAGGGTAGATTGTGGGACTACTTAGTCTCCATAATCACATGAGCAAATTTCTCATAATGAATCCATTTGTCTATCTGTCTCTATATATCTCCTATTGGTTTCACTTATCTGGAACCCTAATATAAAAAGTGTAAAATAGCGTCAATAGTCTCAGTCAGTAATTCTCAGAAATTCTCACAGTCCTATGTGGATGTTGTGAAGAATAATAATGCATGTGCCCGTGGTCGGCTTACAAGAAGTGGCAGTTTTATTTACCATCATACCAGGGATTGATCAGGGAAGCAGGATCATGCATGGGATCTGGAATAAGGTATGATCATAGGGACTGGAGTTCACAACACAATGGTCTATGGAAAGCAGGCACCTCGTGTCGGCTGGTGGGCCCAAAGTTGTATCCTTTGGCAGAGCTGGTAAGTGGGAAGAAAATTTGGATGGGAGTGGGAGAAATTAAGAGGAAACTCGAACCCGGGCAACCCGGAACCCTTGAGGAGAAGCTGGGATTTGTATTTATTTCTCACCACTCACAACCTTAACGATGCAGTGACCCTTAGAAGCAGCTTGTGCATTTTGCCAAATTGGTGCATGAGCAGGGGCCCCGGATTCAGGGTTGCTGGAGGAAGCTACCGCCAGGAGCCCAGCTACTGCCCCCTACGCCATCAACAACACGCATGCGCGGCAGTGGCGCCTGAAGCCCGGCACTGACCTTCCCGGCGCGCCCGCAGCCTGCTGTCCCTTTCACCTTCCTAGTCTCCTAGGGGCTGGTGCTTGCTTGGAACCCTCCAGGAAAGGGTGTTCTGGGAACCCCAAGGGGGTTCATGGCAACCCCAAGCAAGTTGCCATGAAATAAAATCGCCACACTCACAAATAGGGGAGAAAGCAACTGACATTTAATGAGGTCAACAATAAGCCTTCACGTTTGTCATCTGATTTGCTCCCTACTCTCCCCTTATGAGTAAGGGCTATTCTCTTCATTAACTGGCTTGCTGGAAGTCACACCATTATGGACAGCAGAGGTTGCAGACAGGTTGCTGGAGCCTGAACACTTTCCACCAGGATTTGACCTGTGTGGCTTGCTCAGGCTTTTCTGTCCCGGGGCTCCAGCTCCATCACGGTGATACCGAGCGCCCCTGCATACTGCACTCCTCTGACAAGGGGAGAACAAGCCGTTCTGAACCCATCAGGGGTCAGGTTGCACTGCGCAGTCTAATGCCATCTGAACTGCATTGAGGGGAAAGATTTGAACAGAAAAGCAGTTGGGCAGGAATTCGATTTTAATTAAAATGTATTTACTACAGGATGCACTGCACTTAGAAGCTTAACGGGGGTTGGTATGTGGGGCAGGTGGGGGTACAGTGTGGACGGGGGGAGGTCAGAATGACATGACTCTCTGAGAGACAAAAAGCACGAATTCATTCTGAGAGTTCATATGTGCCCTGATCTGTACCAACCCAGCACATGGCTGTGTGTCCCTCCTTCCCTTCCTAACTGTACTCTGCTTTCGATCAAGCGACGGCCTCCCTCCCGCGCAACCTGGTGTCTCAGGGGAGGCTGAGTCCCCCCAGAGCTAGGCAGGGGCCCCGCCCTGCACAGCCAATCAGCACATTCCAGTCCTCTGCTTACCCTAAGAGTTCAGGTGGGCATGTGATGCAATCCAGGCAGAGTGGGTCTTAGGACTCCTGCTTGGAATGCTGGGCCGGAAATGTTCTCTTTTGGATAAGGTTGCTGGTGGCAACAAGAGCTATTGGCAGTAGCTACAATGAGGAAAACCAGACTGAAGACAAAGCCAACTCAGAGGAAGGCAGAACCAAGAGAATTGCAAAGAAAGGTTGTTGGGGATCTCACTTCTGGTCTCTGCAATCATAGGAATCTCTTTCTCTCCTATTGTGGTTGGGTCTCTTCTGCATGGGGAACAGGCTGACAGCTAGCCTTGACTTCTTCGGAAAGAGATAGCTCTATCTACACACTGGTCCTGAAGGCGAAATCCGCTTGGACCATGGGCACATCTGTTGGACCAGTCACCACTGGGGCTCTGGTGTTGGCCAGGCCTGGGAGCTGTGCCCAGTCTGGTAGCCGGGAATATGTACAGAGCACAGGCTCACACGTCAGCCAGTCAGATTCACCCTGCCATATGCTGGTTCCTGCGAGAGCTTGAGGGAGTGACTTCACTTCTGCAAGATTCCATTTTTTCATCTCTAAGGTGTGGATGATAATCGTACTCTCTTCAAACACACAAGTTTAGAGATGGGAGTGGCTGTGTCCCTGATCTGGAGTTGCTTATAATGATGCCTCTTAGAGACTCTAGTTCCCTACATCCTTATTAATATCACCCCTCATTTACTTTATTTAAAAACATTTATACATAAATACTATGTACCAGTCACTGTAGTATGCACACATCTCTCTATTACTATTCCCCTATTATAGGTGAGGAGCCTGCTGTACAGAGAGGTTAAGTCACTTGCCCAGGGTCACACAGTTAACACATGGCAGAGCTGAGATTCAAACGCAGGCATCTTGACTTCAGAGACTATGTTACTAATTACTTAGCTAGAACGTCTCTTAGAATAACTGCACTGTACATATTTATGGGGTGGATATATGATGAATGGATGGGTGGGTGGGGGGGTGGATGGACAGATAAACTTGAGTGAGTCCCCTCCATGAGCTGGAACAGAGAAAAGTATCCCTGTCCTTGCTCCTTGCCAGCTGCACTATGGAGGATTTGGAAGCGGCTTCCCTAGCTCCGTGCAATTTCAGCAGTGTGCTCTAGAATGGGTGGCAGGTTTGCATGAACGCGAGTCTGCCTGAGCTGCAGGTGTGGCCCAGCCTGCCTGGAGGATGCAATGGGTTTTATAGCATTGTTTCACCTCTTGTGTCTCTAAGGACCAGACTTATGTCCTTGTATTTCACAGTTGGCTTTGAGCTTGCACGTGTGCACACAGACACACAGGCATATACACTCCCCAGGGTATCTGGGCCTGGGGATAGACAACTTTCATAATCCCATGTCTCACCCTCTGCACACCCACTCTCTGTCTCTATTTGCTCTGGTTGGGATTTCATCTCCTTCCTGCTCTCAGCTCTCCAGCACTGACTTTCCCATCATTGCTGCCAACATGCACACAGTCCCCAAAGAGCTACAGGCATTACTGATTTTGACAGGTGCCATTTCTCCCCCAAACTGTCTCTGGAAAACCCACCGAAAATGTGGTAGGCCTGATGAGTTCCTACGGACCTTGAAAACATTTATATGTCTTCTCTATGGAAAATGGAGCATTCAGAGCCCTATCAGGAAGATAACGGGCTAGAACAAGGACCTAGTGATCTTGCTTCTCATACACTGTTTGAGGGAGGCACAAATGTTTCCACTTCCTGGCTTAGGAAGTCCTTCTCCAAACATAGCTCCTAAGGTGGCCTGGGACCAGTCTGCCTTTTGTCATCATTTAAGAAGGTCATTGGACTTTGTATAGATACCAGTCTTCCTGTTTCTTCTGAAAGCCCAAAGGCTTTTGGTAGCAGTGTGGGGATGAAGCTGATGAGAACCAGCTTTCCTGGAACATCAGTACAGGAGGAAGAGGTCTGAGGTCCTGGACCCTTTTTCATTTGGACGGGGAGACACAGGTGGTATATCTCTTTTTCCTGCCATTCAAATGCCGTGAGAGGCACCTTGGCTCCCCCACAGAAAATCTCTGCTTCAGGAATCCAGGTAATGGGGAATCTAAGAAACAAAACAGATGATCATATGGGAAGGGGGTGAAGAGAAGAGAGGAAAACAAACCACAAGAGACTCTTAATGACAGAGAACAAACTGAGGGTTGATGGAGGGAGGTGGCTGGGGGATGGGCTAGATGGGTGATGGTTACTAAGGAGGGCACTTGTGATGAGCACTGGGTATTGTATGTAAGTGATGAATCACTGAATTCTACCCTGGAAAACAATATCGCACTGTATGTTAACTAACTAGAATTTAAATAAAACTTTGAAAAGGAAAAAAAGGAATCCACTTAGTTCAACTCTGACCTTCAAGCAAATTGCTAGGCTGGAAATAAAAAGAAGCCAGCCCTAACACCCCCAGAGCCTTTTCAGAACCCATCAGGTAGATAACCAATGATGACGGAGATCACCAGCTGAAGTTTTTTCCAGGGAGGCACGTATGTGCTGGTAAACCCATCGCTTCCAGTCTGAGATGCAGATATTTTTAGGGATGAATCTGGGCCTTCCTTCTCTCCCTCCCTCTGATGCTAATGTGGCCATCTGTATCTCCCAGACAACCTTCACCAGCACACATTCTCCGTCCTGACAGAGTGGGCTGAGGAAGAGATTATTATTAAATATAGCATACTGAGCCACGGCACAAGGAGTGTGAGCTTGCCTGCGTGCTAGGAGTGAGGCGGGGGCGTTAGAGACCTGGAACCCACTCCCACGCACCGTGACACTCACGAGCACCTTCCCTTCCCTGCAGCTCCGTTTATTTTTCTATTTCTTTAATCTGTTAAGTGAGGGGCTTAGCTGATATTTCCTCCATGGTCAGCTCTAACATTGCATGGCCTTCTCTTTGAAGAGCTCAGTTGTATAAACTCCCAGACACCAGTCCAGCAGGATATGCCATGGTTACTGCTCTGTCCAGAGGGGGTGGCATTGTCTCCTGTCTCTTTTTCTATCCACCCTTTGGGGAGATGGCCAGGAAGGGTGTCTTGTGTGTGGTGGTGAGGGGCCCTGGCCACTGGCTTGCGAAGTCCCGAGGCTTATCCTCATCCACGCAGTTAGCCCCCATCAGCTCCCAGCTTGCCCTAAAAGCTCACCTAGCAAGGGTCTTTCTTACCCAAGCCCCAGAGTTAAAGAGATTGGGTGGGAGTAGGGTGGGGGAGAAGAGAGGAAGAGTCTAGAAAGGCACTGGTAAGTTTCAGTTTTTTGAGCTAATCAAACTTCTATACTGAACAGTGCTATCTTGCAAAACTTGGTTGGCCCAAAGTGCTCCTGAAGTAGTGTTAAATTTAACTTGGAGAACATTGTGCTAGAGATAAGGTGATTGGAATTATAAAAAAAAAAACACATAAAAGTAATATAGAATACAGTTCCCATAACACCTTGTACTTATGCTTATGAAGCATGAGTTACATGAATGCAGGAAACACATTCAGCTTCAGCTGGCAATAGCATTTGTGAATTGAATGAATGACTATCTCCAGCTAGATCCCCAACATGGGTGTCTCAGACACAGGCCAGAAGGAAGAGGCCCTGTGTCCACTGAGGCTTTGTGGTGAGGGTGTCTCCTGAAGCTCCTCTCTGTCTAGGGTTTCCTATATCAGTGTGTGAATAAAGCAGGGCCAGGCTGCTCTCATCTCTCGCCCTGACAGTGCCCAGGCCTGAGCTCAATGGAATGTTTGGGCAGGTCAGGCCCCAGAGCAGTTCCTTTAGAGATAGACGTGGCCTGTCCAGTGCTCCAGAGGCACGGGCAGGACTGTAGCGGCCCCAGCGCACTGTGGTTAGGCATGCACATTCTGGAATCAGATAGCTCTGGGCTCAAATTCCAACTCTGTTACCTATTAACCATGTGACCTTGACAAGTTACTTTGCCTCCCTGAGTCTCAGTTTCCACATCTGTTAAAGGGAAGGATAATAAAGATACGTACCTTACAGAGCCATACTCAGGATTCAATGAGAAAACGTGCCCAGAAAACACTCCATCAACTGGCCTCACAGGGGGAGTTCTTTCTGAGTGGAGAGCTGCCCCTCTGGGAGCCACTGCTGTTTTACACACGGAGCAGGGGCGGCTTTTGCTGAGGCTTATTTGCAGGAAGTTGATTGAACTCGAAAGATGCCAAGAGAACTACCGGGTAGGACAATCCCTGGGAAAACTCAAAAGGCCTGGAGTAGGATCACCTGGTAAGGAGCAGAGAGAACAAAATAAACCCCGGGTTTGATGGGGGCCAACTGTTCTGTTGGTACTTGCCTGGCAAGGGAACGTAGTGTCTCTAGAGGGTGGTCCCGTGCTGTGGAAACTCCAGCAGCCTGGAGCCACAACACTGTTTTCTCACTGCCCAAGCTTGCCTGTTCTCTCCCTGGTCAGCTCAGTTCCAAAAACCTTTATTGATGCCTACCTGGGGCCAAGCCAGTGATAGGCCCTGGGTCTCAGAGGTGACCAAGATATGGCTCCTGCCCCTGGGATCCCTGTTTCGTGATCTCTGCTATACTGGAGAAGTCCTGCACAAGCTATGTGTAGTATTTGCCGCTTACGGAGTCGCTTTGCACCCCTCGCTAGGCCCCACGCTGTTCACACTGTATTTTCTGTGGATGGTGCCCTCTGGAGCTGAGGGGGTCTGGGCAACCCAGGAGCGTGGGCAGAGCAGAGATTAAGGTAGTCATCTGACAGCCAAGAGAACAGGGTGCTTCGGTGATTTTGACGAAGGTAACACAGGTGGTCTGTACTACCCTTCCTCTTCCCACCAGCTGTATTCGAAGCAAGGCCAGTCCAGGTGAAAGGAAGAGCCTATTAGCTAGGACGTTTGCGGAAGCCCAGGGTAGTCAAGGAGCAAAGCAAGAAGGGAGGTCCACGACCGTTACAGGAAGTGCCATGCTGCTCCCGCACTTTCAAAAGGGGAAGCTGAGGCTTGCTTTCCAGCTGCTCAAGCCAAGGAGCAGAGGCCCAGCCCCAGCCTCTTCCTTCACACTAAGGTTCTAGCGCCCAGGTTTTCATCTAGCAGCACCATCACGCCCTGCCTTCATTGGCCCTCCGCTGGTCTGGGTGGGAGCGCCCGGGGCTCCCCGCGCTGGGGGCAGGCTACAGCCCACGTGCGCCCGCGGCATACTCGGTGACAGCTGGCCCCATGGGGGCGGAGCGGGCGTGGAACGGGGGTGGGCTCCACGCCGCACTGCCATTGGCCGCGGGCCTCCGATCGCGGGCGGGCCGCGCCCCCGGCTGCTCTGTCATTGGCCGCGCCGTCGATGGGGGCGGCTACCAGCCGGGTTGGCCGCGCCGAGCAGAACTGCAGGCGCTAGCCCGGCTAAGCCTGCGCGGGGCTGCCTCGGTGGCTCCCAGCTCCGCAGGCCGCCTGCGGGTCCTGAGCGCCGCGTCCGCGGCTCGAGGCGAACGCAGAAGCTAACCCGAGGCTCGGCGGCCGGCGCAGATCTCGGTAAGGGGGTGGGGTGGGGAACCGGGCTCCAGGGAGGGTGGGCGGGTGGGGACCGTGGGCAGCCGAGCCTGGACTCTGCGCCCTGGCCCGCGCCGGGGAGAGTCAGGTGCGGCCGCAGCATCTCTTGCCTCAAACCCACCCCGCGGGGAGCCCGGCAAGCAGGTGGCCCTGCCCCAGGGAGGCCGGGGCTGCCCGATAGGTCTCGGAATCGATTAGAACGCAATTAAAACTTGCCACTCTAGCCCGAACTACCTCTTACTCCTCCCCAACAACCAAACCTTGTAATTCTAAGCCTAGAAAATCCCCAAACGTCAACACAGAGTGGGCGCCACGCGCCCGTAGTACCGCATGACACCGGGGCAGATCATTCCCAAACTTTGCTTTCCCATAATTTGGGCTCCGCTCTGTTCATGCTCTTTCCCGGCTCTTCACTGGGCACTCCCCTACCCAGCCCCAGTTCTCCTCCCTCCTTAACAACAGGAAGTTAGGTTGGGCCAAATGGCAGTGGCCTGCCTGGCCTCCTGCGGGCTGGGTTTGGGACTGAGTCCGGGGCGGGTGGTGGAGGTGGCCAGGGGGCCGTGGCGCAGTCCTCTCTCTGCCGCATACCCTGCCCCCCCCCCCCCCCCCCCCCGCCCCCTGCAGCCCAGGCGCAGCCCAAGCGCACCCAGGTTCGGGAGCACCCCACCGGGCATCTGCCGCGCCTGCCTTGCTGTTGCCAGACTGGCTCTGAGGGGAAGTGCGGTCTTGCCCGAAGTCCCTGCCACAATTTACCTGGCTTCCAGACTGGAGCGGATAGGGTTAACTTTATCCTAGGCCGGCCTCCCTCCCGGCAGAGCAAGGAATCGCCTTTGCTGGATGGGGAAGAGGCGTGTTGAAACCAGAGTAAACGTGTGTCTCCTTCCACATTGTTAATTCTGTAACCTGGTTCTTAAGGCCAAGAGAGCTTTTCTCTGGAAGCCTCTCAGGCCTTAGGGGGCTTGGGGTGGCAGTGTATGGACCCTTTTGCTGTCAGTCCCGCTTTCTCACGATAGTCTTCTGTGGTTTCAGTGAAGGGTGAAGTCACTAACTGGCCCCCTTCTGGGCAGGTCCCTCAGGAAGAAAGCCAGTAGCTGGCTGGCCCTCTGATGTTTATGTGCCTGGGGGCTCTGGCACCTGGGCCAGTTCTGTTCTTGTCTTCTTGGCAGGGGAGGCAAACCCAGCAAGGGGGCCTCAAGTCTCCAGGGAAGCCCCCGATATTCTGAAGACTCTTTTTGCAGTAGGAAGTTGCCTTCAGGCAGAAGGCAGATTTACGAAGTACCTACTGACAGATCCTGTCCTGTGGCACTTTTGCAGCAGATTGTGTGGTTGCTCTCCAAAAACTCTGTTTTTCTGTCCTCATTTTAGACTCAGGTAGGGTAAGTGCCCAAGGTCCCACCGAAAGTGGTTGAGGTAGGATTTGAACCAGGCTCTGCCAGAACTAAACCCAGTGCTCTTCCTGCTGCCCTGTGGCTGTGGAAAGTGAGGTGCTACAGAATCACACCTCCACTGTGTGCCGATTGGAGCCTCGTGGCCTCTGAAAAGATTCTGTCCAAAGATTCGGGGGCTCCTGCTTTGGCAACGCACTTGAACTGACCCTGGTTAACCCAGGTTGTTCAACCTGCAGACAGCTTGCTCAGTCTGTCCTCCAGTCAGGGATGAGTGGCTGGTGTTGGTCAGGTTGAGATGGGGAGGGATTAGCGGCTGGTGTTTGGGTGTTATCTGGGGGGGGGGGGGGTGTGAAGGAGGAGAGCCTGCCTCTGCCACTGACTTGGTCTCACCCCTGAGAGTTGGCTCCTGGGACTGTCTAGGAGGGCTATTACCTGGAATAACCTCTACCCCAGATCTGATTCTAGTTTTGTTTGTTTTATTTGCCGGGGCGGGGCTGGGGGGCAGTTGTTGAGGTTATGGTTGTAAGATGATTGAGATCCTCAGCGTGAGCATACCTTTATAAAAAAAAAAAAAAAACAATGACATCACTCTGGTCCCTGACTCCTTCCTTCCTTCAGTCCCAGAGCTCATCCCAGGCTTTCTGCTCATCCCTCTCCTTAAAAGCAAATCATGATTAGCCAGATACCAACCAGTTGTACTTTAGTAAAAAGCATCTTATGGACTAAGGTTGGTTTTAGCTGTGGTCGTCGGAGGCCCATTCCCAGGAGCTGGAAGGAGCAGAGGAACAGCTGGGTAACCCTCCCTCTGCCTATAATTGGGGCATGTCTTCTCTCCACCCAGGTCCCTACCCTCATCTGGGTGTCTCTCAACCACTGACCTGCCCCTTTCACTGCCTGCTACTGAAGGGTAGAGGTCTTGCCTTGTTGGTGGAGAGCCTTGATTCTGGCCAGAAGGGTAGGGTAGGAATGTAAGAAGGTTTGCTAATCCTAGAAGCCCTGCCAGGGCTAAAAGTATCTGTTGTTTAAAGTGCCAGGGAAGGGAATACTGGGATCGTCCCCATTTTATAGATGAGGAAACTGAGACTGGGGCAAATGAGAGCTCCTCCCCCCCCCCCCCCCCCCCCCATCGCTTGGCTAGTGAGTAACCAAGCTAGGATTCTGGTCTCTGTCTATATGAATGAGGTTTATATGGTGAATTAAATACTGAAGAAAGCAGGAAAGCTGGTGGCTGTGCTCTGTACTTGGAGGGCTGGTATGTGCATCTCTCTTTGCTATACTTCCTATTCCCCAACTTCTGTTGTAATTATTTGTGAGCGAGTCTTCCCACGCCACTAGGACATGGCATTGAAAACTCTTACAAAACTTAACCCACTTATTTCCTGGTTCTCCTTTGCTCAGTATTTTGTACTGAGCCTTCTGTACCGGAGCCTTTTGTACCGGTCTTCATTAACCTATCCACCACAATGTACTGCAGTCCTCTATTTTAAAATATCCATGAACATTTCCAGACACAAAAGGAGAGAAAATAGTATAATGAGCCCCATCTACTCATTATCTAGCTTCAATCGTCAGCAAGATTATGCCAGACTGGCTTCATCGCTCTCTTTTCTCCCCTTCTATCCTGAATTAAATTTTTTAATTTATATTTTAAAGTGTATTTATTTATTTTGAGAGAGAAAGAGGGAGAGAGAGAGAAAGAGCTTGCACATGTGCAAGCAGGGAAGGGGTAGAGAGAGAGAGAATCCCAAGCAGGCTCCGCACTGTCAGCAAGAGACATCATGACCTGAGCTGAAATCAGGAGTCGGACGCTTAACCAACTGAGCCACCCAGGTTCCCTTCTTCCTGAAGTATTTGAAAGCCAATCTCTGGTATCCTGTCATTTTGCCCCTATATAATCCAGTATAGATCTATTTTTAAAAGAATGTTTTCTTTCATAACCACATTGCTGCTACTGCATGTAATTAAAATTAACAGTACTTTGCTCTTATCTGTCTGTATTCGGATTTCCTTGTCTCAGAAAGGACCTTCACAGTTGGTCTGTTTGAATCAGCATCCAAAGTCTGTATGCTGCATTTGGTTGCTAGTCCTTCTATGCCTATTTTAGTCTGGAGCAGTCTCCCCTCAGCCTTTTACCCAGCCGTTACCCTCCGTTTTATATGCCCACCTCCTCCCCCCGGCCACCAAACCCTCTGAGACTGGGATCCACATCTGTGCCGTGCTGGATGCCCTTGTGGCATCCGGGATGGGGCGGAGCCTTGCTGAGCATCCGTCCAGTGGTGTAGCCACTCAGGAAATGCATTTTGAGTGAATGAACCCCGTCCCGGGCTCGCGTGGCTGCCTGTGACTGTGTTTAGATAAGAGGTTTAAAAAAAATAAAAGGACTTGCTCGCGTGTGGAGGTTTCCCCAGCAAGCGTCAGTCTGTAAACCTCGTGAAATAATAGGAGAACTATTTTCTGGGCTCACCGCGCCGCTCTGGTTTGTGGTGGGGAGCCCAGACGGCCGCCTTTGTGCCCTGGTCAGCAGTTGGGCTTCCCGGATCATGTGTGGGGCTGACAGGCTCTGAGGTCATTTCTGCCAGGGCTTGGAATCCCTACTTAGTCAGCTGCAGGCACCACTGCATTCTCACCCGGGCACTTGGTGTTCGGGCTGCACAGAGACCTCTGCCCACCTCTGTCTGCACAGCGCTTCCTCTCTGTGCCTTCGCCAGCCACCTCACCTGCCCCACACCTGGCCAGCTGTGGAGCCTTCTCAAGTCACTCTTCGTCTGCAGCTGGCTGGTTGGGACCACCAAAGACGGACGCTTGGGACCTTTCAGTGTCTTGTCTGAATTTGTACCACCTCTGGCACCTTTGTGGGAATCCTAATGAAGGACACTGGAGGCTCCGGAGGGAAGGAAAGGTGTGCGTCACTTGTGGATTCCTTGTCGAATCTCCAGATGGTCTGATGCACCCAGCAGGAGCCCCCTCTGCAAACAGCCCTCAGAATGAGGAGGTTTTTCTTCTTCGTGTTTTTGTTGTTTTGTTCGTTTTTCTTTTCTTTTTCCCCACGTAGACAGTCTTTTCTGCTAGGTGGAAATATAACAAAATTAAAAATTTTTAAGTCCTTTTCTTTTGATAACCGTGCAAGAGTCGATTTGTTTCCCTTTATCTTTAGTAGTCTTTTTAGCATTTTCTTCAAATTTTTAACACTAAAAATATTTTATTTTTCTAATGGAAAATCCAAATATTTGGGGTTTTTTTCTTCTTAAAAAAGAGAATTTTCGGGGCACCTGGGTGGTTCAGCTGGTTGAGAGTCTGACTTCAGCTCAGGTCATGATCTCCTGGCTCGTGGGTTCAAGCCCCATGTCAGGCTCTGTGCTGACAGGTCAGAGCCTGGAGCCCGTTTCAGATTCTGTGTCTCCCCTTCTCCGCCCCCGCCCCTGCATGCTCTCTCTCGCGCGCTCTCTCTCTCTCTCTCTCTCTCTCTCTCTCTCTCAAGAATAAATAAACATTAAAAAAAGTTAAAAAATTTTCTTCAACGTGGATGGGTGGACAATGTTATACATGCATTTTGTACAGCTATGTGTGTGGAAAAGGTCACAGAGCCATTGGCATTTTGATATTTGCTTATTTTGTTTTACGACATTATCTTAACATACCTGGGCTGCCTCATTTAGGGAATAAAGCTGGGGCTTAGGAGACAGGCAGCCATAGAACCCACGCAGCCTCACCCTCTCCCATTCTACCTGCCCCCCTTTCCTTCCTGAGAATTTCATTCTGGTTTCCCTAAAATGAAATCGTTCTAATGTTAGGCTCTGATTTCGACATTTCTATTCAGGGAGGTTGAGATATCAGAGGAACACAAAATAACATGGTTGTTAAGGTAGGCAGGGCAAAGCTTCTGGCCCCAGTGGCCTGTCTTGTCCTCTGGGGAGAGCGCCTGACAGTCAAACACCCTGCTCTCCTCACTTTGGGAGGGGTGGTGGGTGGGAGTGGTGGGGGGGGGGGGAAGCTGACCACTCCCTCCACCATTTCTGTTTTCCTCCCTGCATTTTCGCCGGAGGTAGAAAACATGGCTGGTGTGCCCTGATAAGTCTCCTCCTTCCTAAAGCGCTGATCATCTGGTCTCACAAACTCAGAGCTGGCAGGGATGATAGGGGACATGGGCCCTCTGATCACAAACAAACTTTCCCTGCAAGGCTGGATCACCATGGAGTCTGATGTTTGAGACCCTTCCCTTCTTTGTCAGCTGTTGAGGAAGTGTCCACCTCTGTGTCCCCTACGAAGAGCCTTTTTGATGGCCAGGTGTGGCCATCGTTTCTTAAATGCAATTGCTCTGTGCTCTTTACACACCTAGATATTACTGTAGCTCATTCTGGGAAAACCTGGCCTGGCTGTATCTGCATTCCTTCCAAGGCTTGGTCAGATTTCTCTTTGGGGAATACACACGTAAAGGCAAGTCTCAGAATCGGGACTTATTTCCTGCTGGTTTGGGGCTCAGGTTGTTTTCTCCTTTCCGGGCCGTGAGGGATGTGCAGTGCAGATGTCCTTCCTGCTGGCACAAGAGGAGGGTGGCAAAGAGTTGGACAGTGGCTCTTGCTCTCCAACCTGCCACAAGAGAAGGTTTACGGGACGTTTTCGGGCATGAGCTTCTGACACACCCAGTCCAGAAGCCTAGCCACGCCAGAGGCAGGAGTGGGAGTTTAGGAACATCCTGTTCTGGCCTTGCTGCCGAAGCATCGATGTGTTATAACAGATACGGAAACTACTTCTTTGCTCTCATGACTCTGAAAGGCTGGCCTTGGCTTCTTATCTGAGTGCAGACGGTGACTGGTAAAGATTTGCAGGATCTCGGGGTTTAACTTGTACCGGGGGCCAGGAGAATGAGGTGTCTGGGGGGGGGCATGAAAAGGTTCTAGGAAAAAGCCACTTGGACCTTTTGGTCACCAGGAGAGATGTTGCCTGGAGCAGAGTGGGCCCAGGGCCTTCGGGGGGCTGGCAGAGCTGCTGACCTACCCTGTTGGACAACTGTTCATCCTGGACGAGCAGAAGGGGGTATTGACGTGTTGTGTGTGGAGTTCGTGGCCACTGTAAAGTCAGAGCGCTGATGGCTCCATGTGTCAGGACAGCTGGGCTTTTGCACAGCTTGATACAAAGGTCAGGAGGCCCCTGCTTGAAGGAGGTAGGGGTCTGATAGCAGATGACAGAGATACAGAAGAGAGGAATAGACAGGGGTATTGGGGAGGCCTCTTTCCAGACTTCAGAGAGAGGACTCGGTGTATCGCTTTCCTCAGGGAGTGTCCTGTGGGGCTTGTGCAACTGGTTGGGGCTGTGGGGGGAGAGCTCCTCGGCCTTCTGCTGGAGCCGCAGGACATGACTGTTGTGAAGGAAGAGGAGACTCTGGATGAGATCTCCAGCTTCCTCTGGATTCCAGGTTTGTGGCAGTTGGAGGCCCAGGAGTCCTGCTCACTCCGGGTTTCCATCTCCATCTTGGGTGTGTCTGTTATCTTGTACCTGACATCACAGACTCTCTTAAAAAAAATGACTCACCCGCCCACACACAGACACACACAGATGCTCAGCACTCGCTCCCACACACATGAGTACATGATGGTCCCATACTCACTCAGGACAAAGGTAATTCAATGAAAAGTCTCTCTCCCTCCTGCCCTCCAGCCCTCAGTCCTCTTCCTCGATGGCATCGGCTGTCGCTAGCCTCCTGTGGACCCCCACAGACAGAATCTAGGCATCCGTTTGTGCCTGTTCTCCCCTTTGCTCCTCTTTGGACCTGCTGGGAAGCAACCAGGGTGTGAAGAGGCAGGGCCCACGGGGCCGCTGAGCCCCAGCGGTTATTTGTATTAGCCGAAGCTTAACTGTTGTCCTTCCCCCTTCCTGTGTCCCCTCTCCCCTTGTGGAATCTCCTTGCGTGTGATTCGTGGGTGTAGAGAGCCTGGACATTGAGAATACACCTCGGGGGCCTGTTCTGGATACAGGTGATACAGGCACAAACAAACCGTCCTGCTAAGACAGATCTGGGCTCGAATCATAGCCATGTGGCCTTGGGCAAGTCCACGAACACTAGTGTATTTGAGTCTATGTGAAGGAGGACATTATACCCATCTCAAGGGGTAGATGTAGAGATGAAATTGGAATATTTGTGAAGCACCCTGCATACATAGGTAAGCACTCAAAGGGGTCTTTACTTCCACTTTGAAGGAGCGGCCCATTTTCAGAATGAATGACACCTGCATGGAATCCTCTGGATGGCTTCCTGGAAATCCTCTCCGTGGGCTTCCTGAGCTTTTCTTTCCCTGCAGAAGAGGACTGGCTCTCTATTTTCTATCCAGTTGAGGTCCTCCCCAGCACCTCCTCAAGCCCTGGGGAGCCCAGCCTCTCTGCACCACCTCCTTCTGGGCCCCTCCCCACCCCCACCAGTGAGCAGGATGTTGCTGGCTGCCTGGAGAGGGCTCTGGGCTGTTTATGGTTGCTCTCCAGGGTGTTTATGTTGTGATCTCTTCAGAAGCTCCTAGCATATGTCTGGTTATTGCTGAAACTTCATCTTTATCTTCAGCGCAAGAGAAGAGAGAGGCTATTTTTAAAGATGTTTAATTGGCATGGCTGCACAAAGCGGCCTAGATTGCCTCCAAGCTCTTTCCCCATTTTGAAACCTTCCGATCCAGGCGCAGAGACCTTATATGTCCTGATTTTAGAGCAGCACTTAAATTTGGCAAGCGGTTGTAATCTCTTAAAAAGGTAGGTCAGGGAAGCAAAGGCGACCAGCTGTCTTTTTCCAGGCTGGGACGTGAATGAAAGTAGCATTTCTACGTCCATAGAAACCAACACCTGCCCCCAGCTCTGCCCCTTCCCTCCACCTGTGGTGGCGAAACCCCCTGTCCCCACATGCTGCCTGCCTATTGGCAAGGAGATCTTATCGTTACGTTTCCCTTTGGACTCAGGTGGGGCTCAAAGTGAGGAGGGAGTGGAACTAGGGTAGTTTCAAGTGATACCTCCCAGGAGGGAGGGAGAGAAGGAGGGAGGCCGTGAGTCACAGGACCTTGGGATGTCAGACTGGAAGGGCTCTCTGAGGTCATCCAGTTCTCACTCACTCCTGCCACCATGGTTTTTACTTATGGGGAAACTGAGGCTCAGAGGCTTGTTGGTACTGAGCAGAGGCCAGGGAGGGGCAGTTCTTTGCTCAAAGTCACCCAGCCAGGTGGGAGCCAAATCTGTTCTCCCTCCACCATTTCTGCCAGGCTGTGATCCCTCCTGTGGTTTGTCTTGGGCAGCTTTAATTGCAGTTGGCCTTCCCTTTTGAGGACGGGGCCCCACCCCCTTTCTCAGTTCTGGCATGCTTCGAATTTAGGATGCATACTCTTGCAGCGCTGGCTTGCTCAGTTGCTGGGTGCAAGATCTTTCCTTATCAAAAATACCTCCCCCAGAGCCTTGGAGCCTAGAATTCCCACCTTTGTTTTCAGCCCTTGTCTGAAGTCCAGAGGACTTTTGTTTAAAAAAAAAAAACAAAAACATACATAATTTAACCGGGAAGGATAGTTGACAGATTAGTCGATCTCTGATTAGCTGTCAGCTGAAGGCTGAACCTAAGGAGATGAGTCAGCTGGGAAGAGGTGGGAGGGGGCAATCAGGACTGTAAATAGGACGCTGCTAGGGCAGGTGTGGAGCACCCTGGCCAGGGCTCTGGAGCACCGTGTGCGGCTGTCGTGCTGGGGATGTCGTGCTGAATGACAGGTGCGGAGCCCTCATCTAATGTACACAGGTGGTCTAGACAAGCGACTGATGCCCAACCGCCAAGGTAGAGTGTGGAATGTGCTTTGGAGAGCCTCACAGTGTGGGGGAACCAGGGGAGGTGGCACTTGGTGGCACTTGATGGGCCTTAGGAAAGAGGATTTCCACAGGCAGAGGTAGCCAGTGGTATAGCACACAGAAAGGTGGAAGAGTGAGGCCACGTTAGGGGTGCTGTGCAGTGGCAACACGGGAGCTGCCTTGGGGGACCGTGGAAGGCTGGAGTCAGGCCAGGCCTCAGTGCTGGGGGTGGGGTAGGGGGGTTTATGCAGGTGTCCAATGCTCGTGGAGCATTGTGGGCCAGCCTCTGAAGTGACCGCGTCTCCCTTGCTTGTAGCCTCACAAGCACCTGAGTATCCCCTTCAGGTGGGTGCCGCCCTGGGTTTCTGGCGCACACTTTGAGGTCACTTTCCCGGTGAAGGAGAAAGCTCGGGCATGCAGGTGTGGCTGGCTTGATGTTTCCAGGCAGCTGGAACAGTGGGAGCTTGGCTGACCCCCCAGCCTCTGGCCAGCTGGCCATGGGGAAGGGGACAGAGGCTGAGCTTCTTCCAACTCCGGTGTTAACCTGGCAGGTGGGAGACATGGTAATCTGGTGCACTTAAGGCTTTGGCATTCGAGCAGGGCTGCCGGCACTGTTCTCTGCCATAGATGTCTCAGAAACACCCTGGCTGTATGTGATGGGATGAATTGGTCCTGTGAGCAGCAAATGGCATGAGTTTAGTGCCTGTGGGAGCTGTTGATGGGGGTGGCTGGGGGGTGGGGGAAGGGAGCACTGAACCAGCTTTCATGTTTCTTTTCTCTAGTATCAGTGCTACCGATATGAGACCACATTGGTTCATTGACGTGACTGATCAATTAATTGTTCCATTTATTCATTCTGCAACCAAGACTTCTGGAGTTTCCTTCACGTGAAGCATGTTGCCACACTGGTGGTGGTCTTCAGAGGTGTAAAACCTTTGGCAAGCCCCTTACTTTCTCTGAGCCTCAAGTTTCTCTTCCGTAAGAGGGGAGTGATAATATCCACCTGTCAGAGAGGCTGTGAGGATTATATGGGGCGATGTGCATGGCACACTTCATGGTGCCCGGCACATGGTGGGCACCTTTGGTGGCTCTCCCTTCCTCGAGCCTATTTCTGAATTGGCCCACAGGAGTCCGAGAGCACAGATGTGGGTGGGGCTCCTCTTGGCTTCTGGCTTCCCATTCGGCACTGATCCCTGAGTGGCTTCTACCTTTAAGTAGTAACTTTTTAAGAGAACGGCTCAAAGCACCTGTGTGTGCAGCAAAGAGAGATGGGGGTGCCTTTCTTTCTCTTTCTGGTGACATCTTAGACCTTGGAACTGCAGGGCTGTTCCTTCGGTGCCTGATTTCTCCACCGTGGTGGTCCAGCCTGGGCCTGCACGTCAGAGCTGACCTTGGCCATCTTTGGATGGCTCCCCCGGGCACGTCCTTGATGGCTCCCTGCAGCTTCCAGCATTTGGTCTCAGGCTTCCTTCTTGAAGCCACAGAGAATGAGTCTCCTCTTTGTCTCCACATGTCAGCTCTGCAGATACGGTTTTTAAATCCAATCTGTGATACCACCATTTGGAAGATGTACCACTATTCTGTGTACCTTCAAGAAAGAAAAAGTGCTTCCAATTAAATTGTGGAACACTGCTTTGTGACTGTCGGAAACTTTTATATTTACTGAAAGAATCCTTTTAGGCCTTAGACATAATTTTATATTCCATAACACTTGCATGTACATAAAAAGGAAACATGGGGCACGTGGGTGGCTCAGTTGGTTAAGTGCCCAGTTTCGGCTCAGGTCATGATTTCGCAGTTCATGAGTTCGAGCCCTGCGTCCGGCTCTGTGCTGACAGCTCAGAGCCTGGAGCCTGCTTCGGATTCTGTGTCTCCCTCTCTCTCTGCCCCTCCCCTGCTTGGACTCTCTCTCTCTCAAAAATAAATAAGCATTAAAATATTTTTAAAGGAAAACAAATTAGTTAAGGCATTTCTAAAATATTTTCAGTTTTGGACTCTGACTCTTGCATTTCACTTTTTGACTCCCCCATCTTTGTGGCTCTTTTGGTACGTTATTATATTTTGGTAAAGTGATGATCCATTTCTTAATCTTAATTAGATGTTAAGGGGCTGTAAGATACATTCTGCGCTCAGACATTTTATAATTGAAGAATGTGCATCTGAATGCACATCTTCTAATTAGTAAAACATGATATTTAAAGGCAGCCCTCTTACTTTCTTTGGAATCTTCTTCCATATTAACAATCTGTGGTGTGGGTTCAGTTCTTTTTACCTTCCCTGTGGTTCTCCTCTGAGCAAACTCCCATTTGTTCATATTCTTCTAATACACTGAAGGTAGTGCCCACGCCGTATATGGTATTCATGGTGTGGTATGACCACAGCAGAGGAAGGGAGCCATCACCTTCTTAGTTCAGGCCATTCTATTTCTATTAATGCAGCCCAAGATTGCATGAACTTTTCTAGAAGCTACATCACACCATTGATTCACTGACATTACCACAGACTAGATCTTTTTAACATGTGGTGTTGGTAAGCAGCATCACCTCTGTCCTAAACGTGTGTGGCTTTAGAATTTAAATACAGAGCCTCCTATTTTGTTCCCATCTGATTCAGAACAGCCATTTCTGTTAAATTTCAACTTGTTAATTTCAGGGCAACCATGTTTCTTTGGGCTTTTTCAGGATCCTATTTGAGTATACCTTCTATAGCACATTACCAAAAAAAAAAAAAAATTAAAAAAGGCAGGGAGCCTGGGTGGCTCAGTTGGTTGAGTATCCGATTTCGGCTCAGGTCATGATCTCACGGTTCTTGTGTTTGAGCCCCGCGTCCGGCTCTGTGCTGACAGCTCGGAGCCTGGAGCCTGCTTCAGATTCTGTGTCTCTCTCTCTCCCTCTGTGCCCCTCCCTTGCTCACACTTTCTCTCTCTTTCTCAAAAATGAATAAACATTAAAAAAAATAATAATGATAAAAAATATGCCTTCTATAGCATCACCCACATCCTGATAAATTGCTTATCAGGAGACAGCCCTCTGGCACACTACTAGAGACCTCTCCCCTCAGACATTAAATCTTTGATCAGCTTGCTTGGGGAACGGCAGTGTGGGCTGCCCCTTTCCTAAGTCTCTTTACTGCTTTTCTGACCTCTGGCCAGATGTCTTCTTGAATCTGGATATGCCACGTCCATTGGCAATTTTCCATCTCCCACCAAGTATCCTATCACAGAAGGAAGTGAACTCTGGTTGACATCACATAGTCTCAGTTCCCAGAGGGCCCCCAGACTGCTTTCCTGTGTCCCCAGGCTGCCCCACAGTGATGCAGTAGGAAGTGCATCCGTCTCATCTGCAAGAGTTTCCAGCAGTCACTGACAGTATCTAAATGTGTGTATTTTAAAAACCAAGCTCATCCCTGATCTGAGCTCCCTTTGTCATCTCCGTGTTGATCTGTACTTGTCAGTCTAAAGACCCCTCTTTTTGAGAGGGGTCTCTATGCATTTGGAGTGGAAGCCAAGGTCAGACTTCCCGGGGCCCCTTTATATCCCTGGACCTCTTGGTTCAAGATGACCCACATGCCTTCTTGCCCTCTGCCCTCTGCCATGTGGCCACAGCTCATCCCAGTCTTGCCTCCTCCGGCTGACACGGGGCCAGGCCTCGCATCACTGTCTCTTAAGATCTTCTTGGTTATGCATCCTTCATCCAGTGATGGGATGTGGGCCTTTTGACAAGGAGCCTTGTCCAGGCTTCCCTCTGCAACCACATGGCTTCTATTCTGCAACACTTCATATAGCGGTTACCTATGTGCCAAGCTCTGGTATAAGGGCTTTGTAAATATAAACTCATTTAATTCTTGTGCCAACCCCATGAGGTGAATATTGTCATCCTCCCCGCCCCCCACTTACCAGTGAGGAAATTAAGGCACAGAAGGGTTAATTGACTTGCTCAAGATTTCACAAGGGAAAAGGGGGGAGTTAGAATCTAGCCAGTTTGTTCCCAGAGTCTAGCTCCCATTCTCTATGGTGAGCTTCCCGCTTCCCCTTCCTAAAAGGCCCTCCTCCTCTCCTCCTCCTCCTGCTTCCTCCCCTTCCCTGCTCCAGACAGCACCCCTCTCCCTCTCCACTCCACTGCAGAACTAGAACTGTAATTCAGAGTCTGAATCATTGACTTCCTCGATCTCAGGTCCTAGAGCCCTTGCATTCTCCCAGCCACGTGAAGTCTGTTTTCTTACAGTCTCAGGCACCAACTTCCCCTTCTTGGTCTCTCTCCAGTTTCAGAGGAAATGATTGCTTTTCCTCCACAGTTCCTGTGTCCTCCTGGTCACTAACCCATTCTGCTATTGTTGTGGGGATTAGGTTAGTCCTGTCTCTATGGATACTTCCGTTCTCTTCTGGAAGGTGAGGCCAGTCAGAGACTTCAGCCAGTGGGGCTTCCACACTTCCCTGTGGTGGTTCCCCTCTGCCCCCCACAAACCACCAGAGCTCATCTCTGGCTGGCCTGAGATCCTATCAGCAACTGACCTTTAGGTGCCCGTGGGGACCTTCCCGTTATGCCCCAGTTCTTCTCTGAGCACACCTGTATCCTGCAGAATATTTTCCTCTTTGTTTCATGCATCTTTTTTTGTTACATAGAGATTCTCTATCTCCCCATCCCAAATCTGTTCCTTTAAGAGATAAAAGCTGGGCACTGAGAAGTGTGTGTCCTTTGCCATCAGTTACGTAAAGAAAAGAATAAATATTTATATTTGTGTGTATACACGTAAACGTTGTCAGGGATGAGACACAGGCAACCAATAATGGTGGTTCCCTGGTTCAGAGTGGGGACAGGGGTAGATGCAGTAGAAGGGACACATTTCCTGTATACTTTTGTGTGTTTAGATTTTTTTGTTTTTTTAAATTTTTTTTTTAACGTTTATTTATTTTTGAGACAGAGAGAGACAGAGCATGAACGGGGGAGGGGCAGAGAGAGAGGGAGACACAGAATCGGAAGCAGGCTCCAGGCTCTGAGCCATCAGCCCAGAGCCCGACGCAGGGCTCGAACTCGCAGACCGCGAGATCGTGACCTGAGCTGAAGTTGGATGCTTAACCGACTGAGCCACTCAGGCGCCCCTGTGTGTTTAGATTTAAAAAAAATTTTTTTAATGTTTATTTTTGAAAGGGGGGGAGGGGCAGAGAGAGGGGGCGGGGACAGAGGATCCAAAGCAGGTTCCATGCTGTCAGCACAAAGCCTGATGTGGGGCTCAAACCCACAAACTTGTGACATCATGTCCTGAGCCGAAGTTGGATGCTCAACCTACTGAGCTACCCAGGCACCCCATGTTTCGATTTTTTTCAATGTATTTACTATCCAAAATTAAAAACCAAAAAACAAAAAAAAACAAAATAAAACAAGAAAGCCCACAGATAATCTGGGACCCCTGCTCTGCGAACTGTGGAAAGCGTGTGACTCACCTGGTTGAGTCAGTGCTCTGCCTCCTGCTACCACACTGGCCTCTGTTCCTCAGGTGCGCACCGGGCTAGTGACAGCCTGTTCACCTTACAGGGGGGATTGAAGGGGACCCTCTTTTAGAGCCTGGCACACGGAGGGCCTGCAGTAAACAGCCTCCTCCCTGACTCTCTTCAAAGGTCGGAAGTAACTTGAGACTTTGCCGCCTCTCATAATCACAGTTTACTAAGAGCTGGTGCTCAACAGGTGCACCTGGGCCTCAAGTGTTGGTTTCCTTTTTCTTTTTTGTTTAAAATTTTAATTTATTTTTAAGAGAGGGTGGAAGGGCAGAGAGAGAGGGGGACAGAGGATCTGATGTGGGCTCCGTGATGACGGCAGAGAGCCCGACATAGGGCTTGAACTCACAAACCGTGAGACCATGACCTGAGCCGAAATCAGACGCTCAACCCACTGAGCCACCCAGGCGCCCCTCAAGTGTTGGTTTTCTGCTGTGACTCACGTAAAAACTCGCACCATGGTGTTTTTTTCCCCTTCTGTTGAATTCCAGTATTTGAGGAAATTGAAACACTCTGAATGTCTGGGTTTGTCTCCAAGAACTATGCACGTTCCTTTTCCAGACCTGCAGGACTTTACAGACCATTTCCTTTCCCATCATACTCCTCTGCCCAGCTCAGGGGGGTATAATTAGAATGTGTCTAACACCCTGTGAAAACACAAGCCCACGACTGGATTTGCAGATAACCAAAGTCAGAGCAGACCCTGAAGACAAAATGTAGGGCACTGGGAGTAGCCAGTCCAGGCACCTGTAACTGAGGAAATGACCTGATTGGAAGGTGATTTGTTTACCTTGGGCAGTTAATGGCAAAGCATGCTTTGAGCACCTACTGTGTACCCCAGACCCTGTGCTATGGGGATGGCAATGTGGGTAGGGCCCAGCCTCACCTCCCAAAGCATTCACCACACACTTGGGAAAATAAGTCCTACATATTCAAAAAAATTAAGTAGGAGATTTTGGTAATGGTTCAGATCATAGAAGGGAAATCACAAGGTAGTTCGTGACTAATTCCATATGACTGGTAGAGATAGCAGTGGGTGTGGGGAGTGCTCTCTAGGGGCTGGAGAAGGTCTAGAAAGCTTGGAAAGGAAGGAGGGAGGTCGGGGAGAGGAGGAGGCTGCATTGGATCTGGATCTAGAGGGGTCCAGCACTGATGGGTACATGGGAGGAAGAAGAGAGCATTTCTGGTGAATGTAGCAGCTTGGGAAGATGAGAAATGGCTTGGTTTGAAGGTGAGCAGAAGGAGATGAGGCTGGGCAGAGGCATGTGGCCTTCAGGCCTTCAATATGCAGGGATAGAGGGAGTGTGTGTGTGTGCACGCATGTGCTCCAGTCCAAGTTCAGGGATAGGAGGATACGGGCCCAGGGTCTCTTAGGGAACTCTTGTAAATCCTAGGGGGAATGACGAAGAATTGGTTGACGGCCGTACATCTTAATCTTAAGCAGAGGTCTACAGCCTGTGCTCCAGAAATGTCCTCAGGAGCAGGAAAGGAAGTCAGAGGAATGCTAGCCATTCCCCCACCATTGTTCTATTTGAACATTTTTCTTCTTAGGCATGTTAAATGTCTGGCCATTCAGCAGGTATTTATGAGTTCTTATTCTGGTCCAGAAGCTGTTCTAGGTGCTATGGTTACAGAAGGGCAAGAGAAAGGTAAAATCCCTTGCCACATAGACCTTCTGTTCTGGGAGAGGGGGAGGGACCATAAACAATCAGGTTATGTATGGGGCCAGGTGATAAGGTGGAGGTAGAGCCCTAAGCAGGTAAAAAGATAGGATGTGCTGGGGGCAGGTGGAGGGAAGCAGTTGAGGGGAGGGCTGGAATTTTAAATGGGGTGGTCACTGACTTGCCCTGCCCCTGGGACTTAAAAGGCAGCAAAAGAGAGGTGTGGGGCCAAAGGGAAGGAGACCAAGCCAGATCCTGCAGGATCTTGAGTCCCAGTTGATCCTCTTCCACCCACTGGTGGCTTCAGCTCTAGGCAGCAGGGAGCCTTTGAGTGTGCTTGAGCAGAGGAGTGCCATGTATGGTAAGATATCCCTGATGACTTCGTAGAGGATGGGATATAGGGGGCTCCAGCAGAGAGGCTGGGCGGGAGGCTGAGATTCCAGATGACCAGGGCCTAAAAAAGCCCACTAGTTTCACACCTCTGACTTTAGTACAGTGGGGCAGGGCTAGGAAGTAAGAGCCGTGGGGCAGGGGTGAGGGGGATAGCAGGTACTGGCAGAAGGGGGGTGATGGCAGAGTTTAGGTTGGAGGGGGAATGATGAGAAATGCACTGAAGTGTTCTCAGAATTTAGGGCATGGGGTCAGTTCAACATTCTTGCTGTGACTTTTCTTTATTTTAGAATAATCCAGCGCTTAAGAGTGTGGGCTCTGGGTTTGACTCCTGCCTAAGTGACCTTGGAAGAGTTACTTAACCTCTCTGTGCTTCAAGCCCCACACCTGTAAAATGAAGATAAAGAAGTATTTATCCTATAGGTGCATTTTTGACAGGATGAAATCGGCTACTGAATGTAGAATGCTTGGAACATTACCTGGGGTACAGGAAGTACCATGCAGAAGGTGATTTTCCGGTGGAAATCCTTTGTAAAGTCATTCATTCAACCACTGCTTCTGTGTCTATGGTGTGCCAGGTGCTGCACTAGCCATGCTATCTTATTTCATCTTTGCAACAACTGCCCGAGATAAGCATTGTCAACCACATCTTGTAGATGAGCAAGCTGAGGCTCAGAGACACTAAGATCTGCCCAAGGTCACACAGCCAATAAGTAGCAGAGCCAGGATTTGAGAGGTTTCCCTCCCCCCGCCCCCACCGTCTGACATTAAAGTACCTTTTATAAGAACTGTTATCCCAGGAGTGATCTGTTATGTAAATGTATACTGACATATAGGCTACATCAGTCTCCCTTGGTATGTGGTGCTGACATGGAGCCTTGGGGAACATAGAGGCGTGGCCAACTCCCCAGGTCCGCCAGGGGCCGCGTCAGAGGTGAGACCCTGGGCCGGAAGTCAGAGTTGCACATGGGTGAGTAAAAGTTAGCACCTTCCCCCAGTGACTCATCCTCACAGGCCTTATCAGAGCTTTTCAGCCACCTGGAGAGTCTGTCTGAGACCTGTCTTGGTTGACTCAGCCCCTGGTGTGCTGGAGGAGCAGAGTCTGATGGGTTTAAATCCCAGCTCCACCACCCCTCAGCCATGTGAGACAGAGATAGGAGGGAATTTCTCTGTGTCTCAGTTATGTTCTCTGCAAACCCTTGTAGGGATTTTGTGAGAGTTAAATTAGGTTGGCCATGCAAAGACTCAGAACTCCCTGGCCCCAGCAAGCTCTAAGAGTTAGCATTATGTGAATTATTATCTTATAATGTTATAAAAGTCTCCTGTGACCTCTGAGGCCAGAATAAAATGTCCCATCCCCTCTGGATGATCCCTCCAGTCACATTTTGTTTTGCCTTGTTATGTAAATGTGAGTGTAGCTCTTTGCCAGACTGGGAGTGCTTGAGACCAGGGAATAGGTCTTCGTGGTTTTTGTTGTTGTTGTTTGTTTGTTTGTTTGTTTGTTTGTTTGTTTTTAAATCCCTGGAGACTTGTCCCTTGTCCTAGATGATGTTGAAGGAAGTTTGCCAAATGGAAAGGGTTCCTAGTTTTCCACTTCCCTCGCAGCCGCTTACTCTGACCTGCAGACCCCACTTCCCAGGATTATGGACAATGTCTGATATTTCGAAGGGTGCTTTACGGTTGGCCAAGCACATTCACATTCATACTTTATCCTGTCTTCAGCGTTTTTCCCTGTGACCATTGACTCTTATCCCCATTTAATGGGTAAGGAGACCGAGCCTCTGCAGGGTTGGGTAATCTGTCCACAGATTCTCAGGCAGAAGGTAACAGGTGTCTCCCTGCCCATCCCAGGAAGCCTTGGTCTGGAGGCTCAGATTGACCAGGCCTCTCCATGAATTCCCCTGTGCCCTTCTCCTGAGGAGAGCTGGGAGGAGAACTTTACACAGTTTCCTCCTCCTCCTCCTGCTCCTCCTGCTCCTGCTCCTCCTCCTCCTGCTCCTCCTCCTCCTCCTCCTCCTCCTCCTCCTGCTCCTCCTCCTCCTGCTCCTCCTCCTCCTGCTCCTCCTCCTCCTCCTCCTCCTCCTCCTGCTCCTCCTCCTCCTCCTCCAGGTCCTGTTACTTCCAGAAAAGCACGCAACAGTGGGCCTGAGCTGAGCCAGCGATCGGAGTTGCTTAAATCCCCCCCACTCCCATTTCCCTTCCCCGTGGGTCTGAGGCTCAGCTGGGGCTCTGGGCTTGCGGGGAACAGAGACAGTGGGGAGGGCGTTGTAGCTTGTAGCGTTTGGAGCCATGCCTAGAGCACAGACAGTCCTTGGAGGAACCTGCAGCTGGAGGCGGAGGAGGCTGGCACCTGTGCTTCTCCCAGGAGGAGGAGTGGGGCTAGCTGCAGGGCCCAGAACCGTGTTCAGGGTGCAGGGGAGCCTCCCGGGGGTGTCACAGGAGAGATGCTGGGGGCAGTGGCAGCGGCACTTCCTTTCTGGGAGGCAGACAGGCAGATGATCCTTCCAGCAAGGTGGGACGAAGCCCAGGGCTCCGGGACAGACTGTAATCCAGACCTACGAAACTCCAGAGCTATTGCTTAAGTGGAAGAATCTTCTGTTCAGTTTAGCCTAATAAACAGTTATTGAGAAGTACCTATAATGTCCCAGCCGATGTGGGGAATACAGAGTCAGTGAACCAGGGACCCAGCCCTGTGAGGAGCTCAAGTCCTACAGCTCCCTTTTCACCTCTTCTCCCTCCTGGGAGCCTTGAATGTTGGGTGGCAGTGGGGATACTTCCGTGCACGAGGCTGCATTCAGATTCCTGGCGTCCCAGAGCTGAGGCTAGAGTTTGGGCCTGGCCGGTTGGCAGGGCAGCGCGGGCAGGGAGCTGGCAGATCACCTGCTCGTCGAATTGGGTGCCAGGTCTGCTGTGGGGACAGAGGGGTTATTGGGCCTTTACGGTTGGGATCCCTGGTTCCCTCCAGGATTGTCATATGACCAAAGGAGCAGACACAGGAGTGTCTCTGGGGTGTGGGTGAGAAAGATTGTAGGTGGAATGACTTCTAAGACCATGGCTCCGGTGGCCCATCCCTCCCTCAGGCCAGTCCCCCTTCCTTTCTTCCTCCAGCCTGGTCAGTCTCTGCTGCTACGCGCTGCCCACCTGCCTGGTCATCTGCGCCTCCGGCTCCTTGCTTCGGTTTTTCTGGTCTGCGTCTCCATCTCCTAAGGCCTGGATCAGCCCTGCCTATTCCAGAAAGGCTTTCTAAACTCTCTCAGCCAAAACTCCCCTTCCTTTCTCCATGCGCCTCCCGGGTGGAGAGCCAGCAGCCCCAAGCTGAGCTCCGCATTTACATGTCATGTAATGTGTTCTGAGCACCTACTAGACAGCAGGCAGCACAGCGAGGCCAGGACTTCGGAGTCTGACCGGCCTGGGTGTATGTTCTAGCTGGGTGACTTGGGGCAGGTGCTCTGATTTTGGAGTCTCAGTTTCCTCTTCTGAGCTTGAGGATGTGGTCCCCACGTCACAGGGAACTTGTAAGGTTCTGCTGAAATAATCCGTGCAAAGTACTTAGCATGCAGCTCTTGGCTTGCAGTAAATGGCTCTCACGTGGCAGCCTTTAACAGTCTTTGCCATGTATTGTTTTGTTTAATCCATACCCTGACTTTAAAAGGTAGATCTCAACCCAGAAAGGGGGACAAATGAACCTACGTGCTGAAATGAGTCGTCCAGCGTCTCAGGACACATGGGCACTGAGGCTGGCATTGGGGGGGGCCACAGTGTTCTTTCTACTGTCTCTGCTTCCCACGTCCAGCCCCGTTTCCCTCACTTTTGGGTGTTCTTCACAGCCTCTGCCAGGGCACTCAGCAAATGTTGATTGAATGGTTGTTTTCCTGGCTGGTTTAAAGAGAACCAGGTTGGGGTGGGAGTGGGGGGAGGGGGGAAATGGGACCCTCTCGAGCATTCCAGCCCCTTTCAGATTTGTAGCTGACCCAGCAGAACCCTCCAGTGTACTGCCTGCCCCTCTAACACCAAGCAGAGCTGTGTAGCCTGCACCTAGCCCAGTGCGTGCAACCAAATCATGCCCTGAGGGAAAATCAGCCGGTTCCTTCTGATTTATTTATTTTTAAATAGCAGAGCTATTTATACGGCAAAGCTTTGAAAAGAAAAAGAGAAGTAAGGGAAATACCTGCCTGGATAATCCCCTGTGACTTGGGGCTGCTAGAAAACAAAAAGAATGGCCATTAGCTGGCAGATGGGCTCCAGGCAGCATGTGGCGTTGTGAAATGTGTGCCTGTGAGGGTCAGTGGGAGAGGCCTCTTGGGAATGGCTTAGCCAAGCTCCCCCACGCCCACAGGTGCAGCCCTCACCTGGCCAAGGCCACTCTGCTCCACCTTACTGTAGTCAGGGCGACATGTTGGAAGCTACCTTCTCCGGCTGAGTCTCCGTCTGAGTCTCCGTCTGTACCAGCTGGCGTTTGTGTCTCCATAGTCCTCACTCCGCTGGTTGTTTCCTTTTATTGCCTGTGCCGACTTCGGTGTCGGGCTCCGGGGACCTCGCGTGCTGGTGTGCGTGTTCACCCCACGGCTAACGGCTGCAGGAGACGGGGAGGCGATCAGTGTGTTTTTGTTCTTTGTTTTTGCTCCCAGGCCGGGGTTTTGGTTTTTGTTGTTGTTGTTTTCTGTTTCTCTAAAACTCTTGAAACCGCATGTGGAGATAGAGCTTCCTTTCCTGGAGGGAATCGAGAGGCTGCTGTTAGGAGGCCTGGGGTACAGGAGACTGTCTTTGGTGATGGCCCAGAAGGCGGTGAGACAACGGGACGGGGTTTAGCACAGGACTGCACCTGTAGCTGCACCTGGTAAGCCAGCATCTCTTGGGAACGGTGACTGAGAAAAAAACAAAAACAAAACCCCAGAACCCACAGAACTCTCCCCGGGATCTAACAGGTGTGGCCTGGCTAAAACCCCCGGAGACATGCTGTCTCCATAGCATCGCACTGCGGCTCTTGGAGATGAAAATAACTAATGTGCAGAGAAGGAAACGTGCCCAGGGACTCACTCCGGATATCCACGATGCTACCTGTCCTGTCAGTACCTTATGGCAGCCCCTTCCTCTGGGAAGCTGTCTCTGGGCAGGGGTGGAGGACGGGTGGTAGATGAGGGGGCAGCGGCCCAGGACCATCTTGCTTGGGTGGTCTTAGCACAGGGGTGAGAGGCAGCAGAGGGGCCTGTGTGGGGAGGTCTCAGGCTCAGGACCAGAGCGTGCTGAGGTGGCGGCATGGCGGGCGGACCAGGCATCGGGCACGAACACTGTGACCTTGCTGAGTTAGACATCCAGCTTTCTGCGTCTCCGTTTCCCCAACTGGAAAGTGGGTCAGATGAGCATCCAGCTCCTAGGACTGTGCTGAAAGTTCAAGGCGATTGCACCAGGGAAAGAGCCACATGTTGAAGGACTCAGTGTGGTTTCCCTTCTCTTACTCCCCTTCCTTCCTCCTCCGAAGAGTTGTTTCAAGCAACTGCCTGGTGTTGTATTTTCCCCTGAACCACAGTGAAGCCCATGAAAATGCTCATGGCGAGGAGGACCCACATCTGAGCCTGGGTTCCCATCCACGAATGCCAGGACTGGGCTGTTCACATGTTTGGTTCTGGCATCTTCCTCTGCCAGGAAAGGCATCGGTCCAGGGGCTTGCAGAGGCCTCCTTTGACCTCAGTTTGCAGAGACACCTTGCTGCACATGTTTGCTTTTCCTTGGCTGCCTGGGGCTCCCTGAGAGTGTGCAGCTGGCTTTACTTCCTGGGTGGGATTTAGCGATGATAAAGCGGCCAGTTGCTGAGTGCTATTGTTAGTTGAGACTCTTGGTTTCAAGTGACAGGAGTCCAACTTGAATGAGCTTAAGCAAAAATGGGATGCCTTGGAAGGTTCTAGTGGAGATTTAAAGACCCAAAGGAAATGCTGCAGAATCCAGCCCTAGGGAGAGAGCAGGTGACCTCCAGCATCCCTGCTCAGCAGTCCATGGCTGCAGGCAGCTCCCAGCTGACCCTGCACACACTTCCACGCATTCTGAGGACCGGGCCTTTCCCAGGTTTTTCAGATTAGAATCTGGCCCAACTTGGAGCAGGTACACACCCTTTGTACTCAAGATTGTGGCCAAGGAGTAAAGGTTCTCTGATGAACCTGTCTTGAGTCCCATGCCAATCTCTGTGGCTGGGGAGTGGGAGGTGGGGTGGAATCTGTATTGGAACAAAGGGAGAAGGATGCTTGTAATATTAGTAATTAAGAATAATGCTAACTTTTCTTGAGTGCTTACTTTGTGCCAGACATTCTTCTAAGGTCTTTACCTACATAAACTCATTTAATCGTTGCAATCAATCCCACTTTCTATGCTAGGGAGCTAAGGCACAAAGAGGTTAAGCAATCTGCCCAAGGTCCCATGATGAGCTAGTAGGGAGAGCTGGCATTGCACCCGAGCAGAGGACTCCAGATGTACTCCTAACCACCCGCTCTAACCCAGATGATACAATGCATAGACGTCACCTCCAAGCACTTTGAACTACACACCTGGGCCACATTGTTAACAGCAATACCTCACTTGTTCTTCACAACCACCCTGCGGAGTGGGTACCAACAGGAGTCCCATTTTTAGATAGGAAACTGAGGCTCACAGAAATTATGTGACTTGTCCACGACCATCAGACTCCTTGAAAGTGGCAGAGCTGGGGTAGGAGCCCAGGCTTGCCTGGTTCCAGGATCTGAGCTCCTGGACCACTTCCCTGGGCAGTCTTGGCATTCAGGTGCTTCTCTTGCTCCGGTGACTGTGATGGAGAGCGGACCTGGGTCAACATCTGAGCCTTCATCCTTTGTCCAGGGGGTGGGGGTGGGGCTGGGGTATGGAGACCTTGGCACACCGCTGAGGGGCCACCTTGGTGGTTCTGGGCCAGCCAGTCTTGGTGCATCTCACACTAACTTACCCCAAGGGGTTCTTGGACAAGCCTTACATGCCTCTGACCTCTGGATTTCTTCATTCCTTCATTTGACAAGTATTGATGGAGTGTCTGGTGGTCCCAAGTGCTTGGGGTCCCCCAGTGAAGACCCTGACGCGATGGAGCTAGAGCAGAGGGAAAGGTCCCCTGAGGTATGCTCATGTCCCTTGAGATCATGAGGCTACTCGAATACGGCAGGACATCTTTGCTGCACCACCCAAGTCAGGTCCGCAAGGGCCTGGAGACTTCGTGCCTCTGCTTGGGACTGGTGAGGTGGCAGGTGTCAGAGGAGACGTCGTTCCCTCGTTCTGTTACAAAGGGACGCTTGTGTCAGGGAGCACACATGGGCATGGCATCAGGCCAGCTCCCCTGGGAGTCCCAGGCTGCTGTGGCCAGTGCTGATCGCGTCCCCAGGTAAGGCTCTTGCCTGTGCCATGCCTCAGTTTTGCCCTCTGTGATGTGACTGTACTTCCTGCCCCACACGGTGGCTGGGAGGATTGTCTGAGATAGCACGTGCTAACTACCCATCACAATGCCCGGGCGCGGATTAATCCTTTAGATTCGTCTTTTAATAACCGACTAGCTTTGTAGGTGGCTCTAAAAGTCAGGGCCCATAGAGGGGGGCAGCTAAAGGGTCTTTGGTGAGGAGTCACCAATTAGGTCCAGTTTCTCATTCTACAGATGAGGAAACTGAGGCCCCTTGAGGGGAAGGGAGGTGCTTGGCCCTAGGACCTTCTGGTTTAGTGGATTTAAGGGGAGTTCGAAGTGTGTTTAACTGTTGGTCAGACAGAGGGTTTGAGTTCGTCCTTGGGTTGGCTGGATTGCAATGTGCCCAGGCCTGTGTGGGAATCTGACCCTCACAGACTGGTCCAGAAATGCCCACCTGCATCCCACTGTGTGGACAGTCCAGTGTGCTTCCCTTGAGAAGCAGGTGGCAGATAAGGGGAGCCCTCCGGCCTCTCTGAGCCTACAGCTCAGGCTGATAGAATGTGGGTGAGGCAGGCTGGCCTGTTTGCCAGCCGCCATGTTCCAGACGGCCCGAGAGGTGTGGCTTGATAACGATGATCACGATGGGCATGGTTGTAGCCTCTGCCCAAGTGGCTGCCCTGGGAGCTCACCACGGCTGTCCTAGGACCCCTCCCACCTCGGTGTGGTGGGAAAGACCACGAGCAGAGGGTCAGCCTGCCCTGGTCTTAAATGCCACAGAGCCATGGCAGGGGCTTTCTGCTCTCCAGACCTGTCTTCCTGTATGTGAGGAGCTACGGAGACGGACCACGTCTAGTCGAACAGTGTGCGTTCAATGCATGGCCAGTGCTCAGTACATAGTAGCTACTTTCCTGTTCATAGTCTGAAAATTCCCGAAAGTGAGCTCAAGTCCCAGGTGCTTAACACAGTTCATTGTGCATAGAGAGAACACATGTGTGATTATGGGGGCAAGGAGGTCCACACCCCTGTTGAGCGAAGTGTGCCTCTGTCTCTGGAGTATGTGTGTTGCCTCTGGCACATCTCAAACTTCTCATCTTAACTTTTGAGGCTACCTCTCAGGAATTTGGAGTAGTCAAAGTAAATCCTTAGAAATGTTTTCTAACCCTGGGCTCCATTTCCAAACAGGTGTAGAGGTATTTTCTGCAGAAGCGGTAGGATGTGACCAAACCATTTGGGTGGTCATCGGAAGCCAAGATAATTGTTTAGGAAACTCAGCCATGATCAGATGGTCCACTTTTATAACTTCCTAGTTTATGTAGTGTTTTGGATCCTTTCCACCTTGGGAAATGTGACAGATTTCGCGCTGGTGACTTATTACCAAGTTTTTACACCAGCTTGACTTACTTTCAGCGTGTCTTCAGCTTAGAAATTCTGGCACTTTCTGTTTCTACTAAAGTAATCTTTACCATCTTACTTTCTCTGCAAGTCTTCAGGTAGAGATGTGATTAAACCCTTAGGGTGCCCAGACAGTGGACACAATGGAATTTGTTTAACCACCTTGCAATTCCTTTATTCATATGCAAAACTTGGAGCACAGAGAGAAATCCTCTGTGCATTTCCTCTAGTTGGGTAGTGTTACTACAGGGCAAAGTACACAAACTGGGGGACCTCTTAGCAGGGAGAAGATATGAGGCTGTAATGTAAGATAATGTAACTGACATTCATTGCCGGGCTCTTGTTTTTAAAGGAACATGGCAACCTGTGCGTGGCTCTTCCTGCAAGATGACTTTAGTCACTGCGATGCCTAAGGATCAAGTAAGTCTCTTTTCTACCATCGGGTTGACCTTGGGGAGCTGGCGTCAGGCTTCAGAAAGGTGTAAGGGCACCTGCACTCTTTCTTTAAACCCAAGTGAATTGTGATCTGGTTTGGAGAAGCAGTGGCTGGTGAAGGCCTCCGTTCCCACACCCCGCCCCCCCTCCCGCCCTGTCTCTGTCTTTGCCCCACAACCGACAACCACCCCACCATTGCACAGCCCTCCATGCTGTCAGAGGAGGGAGGGAGGCGGGGCTTGAGACTGAGATGTGGCTGGGACCTAAGTCAGTGGTCTTTGGTCAGGGGGACACTCTGCCCCTTCTCCCCTTAGTCAGAGCAGCAGCTCAGATGTCCCGACTCCAGTCCCAGTTCTGATGGCGTTTCCGTCTCCTGCTGGCCCAGATGTGTGCCAAGGCAAGAATCTGGCTGGGCAGCTCCTGCAGGGAGTGACTGCACAGCACTCCACCACTTGTCCAAGATTTGAAAATGTGATTGCGGCATCTTCCTCTGCTTGGCTTCCCTTCTTAGGAGAACAGACCTGTTTACCTCTTTCTGTAGATTTGGCAAGTCTACGGAGGCAGGCTTGGGGGCCTGGGAGGCTTGGTGTGGGCAGGAATCAAAATGACTGATTGGCATAGTCACCCTCAGGAACTGTCTTGGGAGCCCCCACTGCTCTCCCCAGCTCTGCTCTGTTCCCCTGCTCTGTCTCTATGCGCTGCCAGAACCTCCCAGAAGACAATCTGAACATCACTGTCCCGGTGGCCTTCAAGGCCCCCTCCTGCTAGACCTCAGCCTCATTTTCTGCCTCTCTCCTTTGCCCTGACTTCAGTCCCACAACTCCTGGAATAGGCGTCCACATCTGGGACATGCCATTCCTTCTAGAAGCTTCCCTCCCTTCTCCAGGCAAAGTTGGCGCCTCCTCCTCCTCTCCACTCCCATAGTGCTTTGTTCAGACTGCAGGTGCATGACCGGCCAAGTTAAGGTTTGCTCACTTGTTTGTCTCACTCCCTAGCTGTGGGAGCCTTGAGAGCAGCGACCCATCCTCCAACCTTCCTGTCCGAGCCAGGCAGTGCCATCCTGGAGGCCCAGTATTGGGCACGTGGCAGGGCGTCGGCAGCTGTTTGTTGACTCAAGGAATTCAAACCCCAAGATTTCTTCAGGGCTTTGTGGCTCATGAAGCTCGACCGCAGTGTCTGGTGGGAACCTCACTCCCTGGGAGGAGTGGTCCAATCAGCCTCACGTATTTTATAGACCTGGAGACAGAGGTCTGGGCAGTCAGCTAACTTGCTCCCGCCCTGGCTGCAGCACATAAGAACCAGGACGCTTGTCTCCTATGGCCAGGCTAGTCTGGTTTCTGTAATACTGAATTTTATAATTAGAGAGAACCCAAGAGCTTATTTAGCACAAACACCTTATTACCAGATAGGGACACTGAAGCCTGGCCTGAAGATACTTTCTCAAAGTTACCTACCTAACTGGTGCCAAATGGAGAATTGGAACGTGGGCCCTGGACTTCCAGTCTGGCATCTTTCCTCTCCTCCCCCTTCCTCCTCGGCCTCCCTTCCTTATGTAGACACCAGAGAACATTTTGGGACTATCATTCTGCAGTACCAGGATGGTGAAGGACTTCTAGAATGCCCTGAGTTAGAGGGAACATAGGGAAGAATAGAACTGGCCCTGCCTCTAGGGGCTTCCCTGGAGGTGTGAGACTGGGGTGGGTCCTGGTGGAGGGGGAGGAGGGGATCAGAGAGCATCATTGCCCAACCCAAGGCTGGAGCAGGGTGGGGGAGGGGCAGCAGGCAGCCAGGTCTGGGCATTTAGAGGCTGGCCTGGGGGGCACTGAGGAGCTATGGGAGGTGACATCCTAAACAACAGACCAGGAAGGGGTTGGCTGGACCTGGGAAAAGCTACTGCAGGAGTTCTGATTCTTAGTGTCCTGGCAAAGAGGTCCTGATAAGACCATCTGCTGTGGCCTGAGAATTCTGCCTCTTTCCTAGAGAAACAGAATATAGAATGTGTCCCCAGAGAAGGGTCGGGCAATGGGCAGTGAGTTCCATCGTTGTCTGAAATGTATATGGGGAGGGATGTGTATGCCAACTCATTCCTGTTGTGCCCAGATGAAGTTTTGTTTCTGACTGACCACACTTCCAGGTGGCCTTTCCCCCGCTCTCAGTCATAGGGCTTTCCTGGGTCTTTCATTTACCCAGGCCAGATACAGGGCCAGGCAGGTCCTGAGTCCTCTGTTTATACTCTGCCCCTTCTTGCACCTTCTGGGGCATACCGACCGGAGACTGGGACTGACCACAGGCTCCATCTCTGCTTGGCAGATTGAAACATAACCTTTGCCCAAATTACAGGAAATGTGAGTTTTGCCACAGAGGTACCTCGGGTTATTTTCCAAATATGGCCAGGTCAGAAGCTTCTCTAGGGCAGGAAAAGCATGCGGCTTCTCTCATTATTGTTTACACCTCAGGTTTACTTGGACTTTCCATTTTAAAAAGATCAATTTCACGTTCATAATAAGGCAGGAGGATTCATTCCCATTTTGCAGATGAGAAAGTTAACTTAATTTTCTACCTTGCCCAGGGTAGTATAGCCACCTAAGGTCTGAGCTGGGACACTGCCCGGGCCTCCTGTTTATAAATTCCATGATCTTTCGAAGCTGCTAAGCTCCAGCCATATGTAAATCCTTGGAGGGCATAGGACTTCAGAGGAGCCCAGTAACTGTTTGTTGAATGAATGAACTTTGGCTCTTTTGGGGAGGCAGGCGGGAGGCACTCTCCACCATAAACGGATCCTCTTGGGCAGCAAAGGGAACACTACCCAGTGAAGTATTTGCATTTCTTGCCATGATAAGGAGCTGGTGAGTTCTCTTCTCACTCAGCCTCACCTCCAGGAACTGGGTCATGCACACTGAATAATTAATTCCTTGAATCTTTTACTCTGAGCTTCCTCCTCCTGACGTTGAGGTGAGCTGTCCAACATGGGTCTTTGAAAGGTCCTTGGCAGAGGCAGATCCTAGCGTTGTAATAAACATTCAGATGATCCATCTAATTGCTCACAATGACTGTTCTTGACCTAATCAGGCCAGGTTTCCAGTGGGTTAATTCCATCTGCCACTTTTCCCCACTGACCTCCTTTAGACCGAGGAAGAGGGAACCTTGTGATCATCTTAGATATTCAGGTTTCTGTAAGACAGGAGGGCTCACCCCTCCCTTCTCACTGACCTCTAAGCTCCTCAAGATTTTGTGGCAAGGGCTGGAGAAAGAACAATTAAACCGTGTCAGCTTGGGAAGGAATGCATGGGGGGTCAGGGAGACAGTTATCAAAATATCTTCTGGGCCTGCTCTTCCCCTAAGTGGCACTTGGGTCATGTTTCTTAGAGTCTGTAGGGGATCCAACTGGCCTCATTAGAGTACCCTAACTAGGTCTTGAGGTCGACGGAGTCGAGTGGAAAAAAGAGTGGGCTGAGGCCAAGACCCACGTTCTAGTATTGATTGTCCACAGCTTAGCTGCATGGCGTTGGGCCACTCAGAACTTCACCTGTCCCCAGAGTTATTAAGGAGATAAGGGAGGCATCGAGGGTTGGGTAGCATCTTAAGGAGCTTCCTGGAATTCTGTGATTTTTCAGTGCTCTCTCTGTCCTTGTGATTAGCTCTGTCACCTTCTCCAGGTCACCTCCTCCTAATGTGGCTGGAGATTGCTTCTGTAGACACTTTTCTCCTGGCCTTCGTAGCCTCTCCCCTACCCCACCCTGGGACATACCAGAGTACAGATAAGAACTGCCTATTGCTGCCCTAGTCTCTTGCCAAGCACCTTGGGGAAAGTCTAATGTTTTGATAGAGAGTCGGGAACCCAGGAGGTGCAGGTGGTATTAGAAGGGAGTGAGAAAAATCTTTGAGTGGAAAGAAGCCAGCCCAGATGACCAGGGGTTGTTGGGATAGCCAAGCTCTGAATGCCACAAGTTACCTGGAGTTGAGTTGTTTGACCAGAGAGATGAGTCCAGATGAGTCCTTAAGAATACGGCCTCAAGCGTCTCCTCTTCTCGGCCAGCCAGGCTCTGTGCTCAGGACTGACCAGACACTCTGGAGCAGTAAAGTTCTAGTGTTGGTAGAAGCCTGCTCAGTGGGAGCTAAGAGATGTCTCAGATGGATAACTAGCACAGAAAGGGGAAGGGCTGAGAAAGGTGGGGTTGCCTCTAGGATTTGTGATCTTAGTGTGTTAAAGCTGGGAAGAACCTATAGAACATGGAATCGAATTCTTCTGTTGTATGGGTAAAGAAATTGAGGCCCAGAGAGAGAACTTACCAAGACCCAGAAAGCAAGCTAGTGGGAGAATGGAGATGAAGGCCAGGTCTCCCGATTCCCAACTTTGGGTATCAAAAACATCATATGAGGGGCACCTGGGTGGCTCAGTCAGTTAAGCGTCAGACTGGCTCAGGTCACCATCTCACGGTTGGTGGGTTCGAGCCCCGCGTCGGGCTCTGTGCTAACAGCTGAGAGCCTGGAGCCTGCTTCGGATTCTGTGTCTCCCTCTCTGCCCCTCCCCTGCTTGCTCCCTGTTCCTCTCTCTCCAAAATAAATAAACATTTAAAAAAACAACATCATATGAAGTGGCTTTCCCCCCAGCGCCCTGCTGCCTCCTCACATGGTTCCAGCCACCACACTTTCCACTTCTCTCTTTGACCCTGCGCTTGATTGTCTAAGGTGTGAGCAGGGCCCCACTGCTGCCACCTCATTGTTTATTGGGGGCCTAATAAAACCTGGGTGCAACCGCTCGGGGAGGTGGAGGCTTCTTCTCATGTGCGGGCTGTTTGGCTTGTACTTAGTGACTTACCACTGTTGAGCCAGCATTATTCTGTTTTATGGCGTGTCTTGGGGTGAAAGGTTAATTTAAGACCGGAAACGAAGGCTCGGATCTGCCAGCCTCGGCAGGAGTGGCCTCTTGTGGGTTTGCCACTCAGATGTAAATCACCTTTGTTGCTAAGCAGGCCTCGTCCTGAGATTCTGAAGCTAAGGGTGTGGATTGAGTGTGCAGCCTGCCCTGTCTCTTACTCTGAGAGAGGCCACTTTGGGTGGCAGGCTGGCCACCTTGTCACCATGTTAATGGCCCATGAACCGGCGCGGAAGCCATTCACTTTTTTAAAGTAGGACCCCACTTGTTTTCACGTTTCCTCCTGAGCTCCATGACACGAGTGGGCACAAAGTTGTGTGTGTTACCTTGTCTGTTCCCCTCGGCAGCCCTCTGAGAGGTGGCCATACTTGTTGTACTGAGAAGGAAACTGAGGCAGACACAGGCTACTGAACTCACAGGGGCCAGGGCTCAGAGGCTGACCCCGCCACCTGTTCTCGTTCCACATCTCAAGTGGCCTCTCTGTTAGCACCGAGAGGGGAGGGCTGGGGCTAAATGGGCCGGGCGTTGATTGGGGCGACCAACGTTTATTATGCGGTTTCTGAATGCTGGGTCCTGGGCTGGGTTGTGGGGATGCAGGGGTGAGTAAGCCCTAGTCCCTTTATTCCCAGGAGCTTGTGCCTTGGCCTGACAGCAGGACAGGTGCATACGAAGTTACAGCCGCCATTCTAACTGTTGTCATAGACACATCAAGTGTTCTGGAAACACTGAGAAGAGAGCCTCACACAGAGTACCTGCACTGAGCACAAGCTGGGGGACTTGGGAATTGAAGGATGAATAGGAGATTACTAGGTAGATAAGAAAGCAGGCTTCCAAGAAAATGTGTGGTGGTATGAAAGGGCTTGATGCAGGACTCACAAGTAAAGAAGAGTTTTCTTCTTCGCTGAGGGTGGAAGGGGTGGGACATTTAACTGAGAGATAAGCTGGGGGAGGAGGGGGCGTGGTTGGCACCAGAAGGTTAAGGGCTTTTGTGAAACACTTGCTAACTCTGTAAGAGTCATTGAAAGAAACCTCAGTAGGGACCAGCGAAGATTCTCCAGATATGAATTCTCCAGGCACCTGAAGTACCTTTCCCTGTAGACACGTGCACGAGGCTTGTTTTCAGACTGTCTGTGTCCATTTTTTACCTCTTGTGTGTCACGCACCAGTGGAGGTGTTTATTGATAGGGCGAAGGCATCAGAGTGGGACCGGCCACACTGACAGTTCATGTGTAAAATGTCTCAGATTCCTCTTGCCAAATAAGCTGATAACAAACACCCTTGTGAGTTCATGCGCAGACTGTCTCTCCAGGGACTGCTTTGCATTCCAGACAGGGCCACACAATCTTTCTGCAGGAGCTGGGGCTGGAGTGAGAAGGCTACTTAAAAATAAAGACCAATGAAAATATATTGCTGTTTTTAAAGATGATATTTACAAGGCAAAAGGATCCAGGAAGCAGATGATTTGCCATGAGAGAGAGCAAGAATCTTTAAAAATATCAGCTCTTTAGAGTGCGAGGAGTCACGGAGAGAGAGAGAGAGAGAGAGAGTGAGTGAGTGAGTCCTGTGGGAGCCCTGGTCTCTCTCTCCATGGATGAATCCTTGTGGAGGTCTGTCCCAGGAAATCCATTTTGGAAACAGAGCTTTGAGCCTCACTTGTCCTTCATGTGAAAAACCGGAGAGCAATGTGGAGTCGAAGCCTTCATGCCTGCATCGGTCTCTTCTGTAGCTCCTGGGTTTTGTGTTTTTTTTGTGTGTGAAGAAAGAGAAATTCCTTTCTGAGACAGCTGCTGATTATTTTAGCGAATGTGTTTGTCAGAGAGGAGTCCAATATCTTTGTTGAGCCAACCCAGCTTTCTTATGTTGGGATGGTAGGACACTGTCTCCCTAACCTCCACAGAAAAATCAGCAGCATGGTCCCACCCATGATCTTCTCCCTGCACTGATGTCTGTTGGGCTGTGGGGCAGTGAGGGGCAGGGGTCAGGGTAGTCTCTGGTCCTGGAGCGCTAATCCCAGCATCTCTGAGCTCACAGACCATGGCCTTTGTGTGTTCACTGGGAGAGCTGGGCGTCCGTGTCCTCAGAGCCATGGTGCCCTTCCACACAGGTCCACATTGCTCTCTCTGCCAGCCTCGTGGTCATGTGCCAGTGGTGTGGAATAACCTGTCAAGCCAATAATCTCAGGTGCACCTGAGTGGCTCAGTCACTTAAGCATCTGACTCTTGATTTTGGCTCAGGTCATGATCTCATGGTTGGGGAGTTCAAACCCTGCATCACGCTCTGTGCTGACAGTGTGGAGCCTGCTTGGGATTCTCCGTCTCCTCTCTCTGCCCCTCCCCAGCTGGCATGTGTGCATTCTCTCTCTCTCTCTCTCTCTCTCTCTCTCTCTCTCTCTCTCTCTCTCTCCCTCCCTCCCTCCCTCCCTCCCTCCCTCCCTCCCTCTCTCCCTCTCTCTCCCTCCCTCTCTCTCAAAATAAATAAATAAACATTAAAAAAAAATCTCAGAGGTCAGTTCAGCAGTTTAGTGTCTTTTAGGGACTTGTTCTGCCCTGTCTTATCAGAGAGACCTTTCTGTATTTACTATCTGGAAACTTCATTGGCTTTATAGAACTTTTGGGAAAATAGTTCCCAGGAGGCCTCAGTTCCTCTGCACAAATGAGGAAATGGACCAAACTCTCTCTCTCTCTCTCTCTTTTCTGCTCAGACATCTAAACTGCTCTCTGATAACAGTGTATTTGACTTGGACAGAGAACCCCCTTGGGTGGGTCCTGCTGGAGTAGAGAGAAACTTTCTCAGAGCTTTCTTGCTCTGCCTCTGGCCCATTCACTCCTCCAAGGTCACATCTGAGAACTTTGCAGCTGTGTTCATTTTCCTGGCACATGGTCATCAGTGTCTGTGGGGAAGGTATGGACAAATAAGTAGGCAGCAAATAAATCCTCCTGCTTTCCAGCAGAAGCGAAAAGGAAGGGAACAGCTCTCAGACTGGGCTGCCAAAGTGCTTTCCACGAAGGAGCATGCCCTCCAGGGAAAACCCCTTTGGTCCTTGGTGCAAAGGGCATCACAGATCTTCCCTCCCTAGACTGAACCTAGAGGGAGGGCCAGATGATCTTTAAGCCGCATCCAGAAGTGTCCCCACTCAAGACCAAGTCTTGTTTTTAGGGCGTAGAACAAATAAACAAACAAACCACAATGACAACAGCATTACCACTGGAAATGCTGGCCCCAAGGAAAGCAGAGTCTGTCCATTCTTCTGGTCACCCCAGCTTGCCCAGCCCACTCCCGCTTGGTGGAATGTCCCGTGCTGGGGCCTCCCAAGAACCTCCTGCTGAGTGTCCCTGTTTGGTCGTGTGTCTTGTCTACAGCACAGGGGATTTCACACTGAAATCACAGATCCTGGCTTCTCAAGTGCGTTGACATGTCCGTAGGCTTTGAACAGCCCATTGGGCTTTTCTGACTCAGGCAGGGCTTACCCAGCCCTGCAGGTGCACACACCTGCTTATAAAGGCTGAATGCAGTTTACAGGTCCCTGTGTGGAGACTGGGGTCAGGGGTGTGGCTGGCTGGTCTGCTAGCTGGGTGGAAGGCTTAATGAGAGGAGTGGGCAATCATGTCCTGTGCCCCTGCCCTGGGCATAGCCACACGGAGGCCGGCTGACTGCCAAGGTCCAGGGAGGTGTTATTTACATTGCTAATAACATTCATGACAGTATTAACAACAAAGCAGTATAATTACATATCAGGAAATTGATTCTGAAATTCAAGGTCTATAATTCAAATGAAAAAAATTTGGGAGGCTTTCAAAAGCTAACTCTAAAGGTGTTATAGCATAAGCTGTTCTGTCCCTCCTGAAACAGATCGTTGACTGCTAGAGGTTCATTTATTCAACAAATGTGTAGTGCCTACCTACCAGGAGTGGGCACCTCACTGGCACCGAAATGACAAAGGTAAAAATGAGTAGACGGCTCGTTAATGGCTGAATTCGTCAAATAGGGGCATAATATAAAAAGTCGAATTGTTTGAATCTTTGACACCGATTGAATGCCAGTTGTGTACCCAGAACTGAGCTGGGTACTCTGGGAAATGCAGGGAACCAGACAAAGGACAGTGGCCTTTTCCTTAAGAAGTTTATACATGAGTCACCCAGACAAGATTAATGCACAAAAAATGTGTTGGGGTTCAAGGCTAAATGAAGTGCCAGATAGTCTGGTCTCTGCCCTGTGTACGATCCCTGTGTTATGACTGCTTGTCTCCCCCTGCCCCCACCCCTGCCCGGATAGCAGTTTCTCAGAAGCTGGGGGCGCAGAACTTGTCCACCTGCTCTCCAAAGCGCCTGGCGATGCCCCAGCTAAAGCAGGTTCTCAGTGAATGGAACGAGCAGAACTCTATGTGGGTAGTGATTCCCAGACCTGGCTGGGCCACAGAACTCCCTGGGGAGTCAAAAGCATTCCCCTCCCCCCCACCTTGGCCATCAGGCTACATAGATTCTGTTTGGGAGTGGGGCCAGGAAGCTGTATTTGGAGACCCTTCCTGGTGAATCGATGGTAGAGCCAGGTTGGGTGGCCTCTGGCGTGGACTCCAGGAGGAAAAGAATGCATAGGAAAGAAAGGTCAGTAAGGGGCCGGGAATCTTCTGTGCCTCTGGTGCCACTTCTCTGAGGTTTTCTTCAGGCCGCCCGTCACTCCATCCTGTGTGTCCACACCGCTCAGTGTCACGGCAGCCATTACCCATAATTATTATTGAAATGTGATCCCCTGAGTGGACTGTGCAGTTCCTTTGGGAGACAGGGCACGGTAAGTCTTCAGTTAGCATCGTGGGGCATGCCCCCACTCTAGAGGATGGGCAAGATTGGAGCAGGGCTGGGAGGAGGAGGGTGGAGGCTGGATGTGGAACACTTCAGGGGCCCACCTGTCTGACGCAGCCACAGGGCAGCGCTAATACCTTTGGGAATCGAGCCTAACAAGGAAATAGGGGCCGCACCGGAGGCCTGGTGAGCCCATCAAGGGGGTTTACACAGAGGGGTGTAGGGAGCCCTGAGGGCTTTGGGAACAGGGTGGGGGCGGTTCTGGCTGAGAAGTAGAGGCTGGGTGGGAGGCCCCTGCGGTAATCCTGGTGGCCGTAAGATAGAGCAGTCACACTTCGAGCCGCCACATAGCCTGGGTTTTGTAGCCACTCTTGCTTGGGTTTTACCCACAAGCAGTGGTCACTGGGCACCTACCATTGCTAGAGGCACAAATCCCAGGCTCGAGAGCTCACAGTCCATTGAGGCAGGCAGACCTGTAAGTGGATCCACTCAATAGGATATGTGAAACGATCATCGGAACCTCCACAGGGTACGGTGTGGGGAAGGGGGTGAGTGGAGGCCCGAGCAAGACTTCAAAGGAGAACAGTGCAGCCTAGAACACTGCCTAGCCAAGCATCATTGTGTTTCATCCTCACGTAGCCCAGTGGGGTCAAGACTATTATTATCCCCATTTTATGGATGGGGAAACTGAGGTTCAAAGAGGTTTGGTAACTCATCCAGGCACACACAGCTAGTAAATGGTGTGTCGTGTTTCTAATAAGTCTGCCTGACTCCAGGGTCCAAACTGGGACCCCTGGTACTGTGCTAGCTTTGGTATTTCAGCTCTAGAGCCCCCCAGGTTTTCACCAGATAAAAAAGAATGTGCATGGGCATGTTAGAGACACAGCACAAGCTAAGGCACAGGCGGGGAGTTGTGGAAGAGCCTGGCTTACTAGGGACTGCAGGTGGCTCAGTAAGCCAAGAGTACAGGGAAGGGGAAGCATTGGGGGGCAGGCCAAGGGCAGGCAAGAGGTGAGTCACAAAGGTGGTTTCTGTTTTGCTCTGCTAGGATGTTCAGATTTGGCCCTGAAGATTGTTGGGGGGGGTGGGGGGCTGCTGCTGAAGGATGAAAGAGGAACAGATCCTGAGCAAATGTGCGTTTTTGATGTAAAGGTGTCTTTGGTGGTAGCTTGAGAAATAGGCCGATGGGTTGGAGGGGGTTGATCAGGAAGCAGGAACAGCTTGAGGAGGTTTTGAGGGCTCAGATGAGAGCAGAGAGGAAGGAGGGTGGTAGTGGATGGGGCTGCTAAGGCAGGACTGGGTGATGGGCCGCTCAGGAGGTGAGGGACTGGGGCAAGGAGGGGACTCTGACAGTGTGACTCGGGGGTCTGGATGCAGATGGTGCTGTTCGCTGAGGTTGGGGGTGCAGGGGAGTGACAGGGGAGGTCAACTGACCACACGTGAGGTCTCTGTATGGGAGTCATTGAGGAAGTGGGTATTTGGCAGTTGGCTTACAGACCTGGAGATCCCATGGAGGGATAGCTTGTTGGGTCGTAAGGACATAGATATTGGTTGAACTATAGGAGTGTCTAAGGTCCTTGAGGGTGAGAGGAGAGTGAAGATTAAAATCTTGGGACACAGCAAAATCTCAGGGGCATTGAGAGAGAGAGGAGCCTGCAAAGACTGAAAATGGGAGAGGCAGTGAACAAGGTAGGGTCCCAGATGGGATGGTGGAGTTGGTGTGGCAACCTTGGGTGTGAGGCCAGGCCCGGACTGTGTGCATGGGTGGGAAGCAGACTGCAGTGGATGGAAGGGGAGGTGGAGGTGAGGGAGTGGACATGGCCGGGGAAGCCAGGCTGGGTGGGAAGGACGGAGAGTGCCATTTTGTTTTCTTAGGCGAAGGCAGTATAGACCTAACTATGATGGAGTTTGCGCACATTTTTGAGACTGACTTCATGTTGATAAATTCACACGAGAACAAAAAACCCCACAACTTTTGTCAGGCAATGAAGAACAAATTTTTTGCCTGGGGGGGGGGGCGGTTGACAAATGCATTAACTTGGCACAACTCTTTAAGGTCTGGGGCCTTTGGAAGACAGGCTCCGTGAGACACTGCTGGGCTGTGAGCTTCTCAGGGCGGGGACTGCTCTGTGGTCGTCCCAGGCTCCTGGCTGGGGAGCTGTGTGTGGAGCGAACAGGCGTTGTTGAGAAATCCTTTTCATGTTCGCTTTGCTATGGCTTCCGTCTCCTCCTCGGCATCCCCCTCTGTCCTCCGGACCAATTACTGGAGTCCAAGTCCCTGAGACCTAATTTCAGCAAGTCAGGAGATGTAATGCGATCCAGATACAAAGGTTCACCACAGGGAGTGACCTTAAGGGCGTGCTAGAAACCAGCTCAGTGGAAAATACACGTTTAGCTCTCCCATCCCAGCCTAAGTTAGATGAACGGGAATGAGCTACCCTTTCCATTTGTGTGAAAATGCACCAATTTCTACCTTAGTTTGGCTTGGGCTGCCTTGAGCTTTGAGGTAGTGGGAGTCATTCCCCTGCAGGTGCTGGAAATGACACTTAGCACATCCGTGAGAGCGCACTATGAGGCACCTCATTTACGTTTCACAGAGACGCTCTGTTTATGACTTGTTCGGTAGAGTGCTCAGTGAGCTAGAGTCCATTCGGTTTCCACCATAGCACATCGCTTCCAGGGACTCAGGGCGGGGGACACGGGGGCAGGCACTGAAACCAAGGAAATGACTAGCTTATCTGTCCTGTTCTCCTCTATTATTCTCACGTAGAGAAAGGATGTGGATTTTCAACCCAGGATATATATATATGGGACGGGAGTGCTTAAATAGAGAGGTGGGCAGGCGTATTCTGAGGGTCAAGCAACCTTTTTAGGATATTGAGGACCTAGTGGAAGGTAAGATATAAAATGGCGGATCTGGTTGTTTTGGAAGTTGACCACAACGATGGTGGTAGTGAGAGAGATGCTCATTCATGTGACCAACATTCTTTTTTTTTTTTTTTTTTTTTTTTTTAATGTTTATTCAGTTTTGAAAGACAGAGACAGAACATTAGCAGGGGTGGGGCAGACAGAGAGAGGGACACAGAATCTGAAGCAGGCTCCAGGCTCTGAGCTGTCAGCACAGGGCCCGACACGGGGCTTGGACCCACGAACCATGAGATCGTGACCTGAGCCAAAGTCAGACGCTTAGCTGACCGAGCCACCCAGGCGCCCCACGTGACCAGCGTTCTTACTGGGAGAGAAAGCTTTCTGACACAGGCCAAATCTGACGTACCTACCACACTGTGGTTTACCTCCTGTATTACTTAAGGGGACGTTTCCCACCTAACAGATAAACCCTCAGTTCTCAGTGACTTCATATACTTGCAGTTTATTTCTCATGTATGTGAAGGCCAAATGTTCCTCATCACAGAGGGCTTTCCTCCCAGGGCACCCAGGGAATCTGGCTCTTTCCTTCTCCTGGCTTTGCCATCTCCCACCTGTGGTTTCCAAAGCTGCTGTGCTCTGGCAGAAGTGAAAAGAACGTGGACGGTCACCATGGGAGGTTCTTATGGGGCATGCCCGGAAGTTGTATATATCACTTCTGCTCATAGTCCGATTACCTAGAGCTGGTTGCGTGGGTTCACAGCTACAAGGAAGGGCTCAGGAGGAAGGAGCAATGCGTGTGGCAGTCAGCTAGCCTGTCTTGGCCATACCCACCAAAGCCTGAAAATTACCTCCCAGCTGAGTTTTTATTGGCAGATTAGCCTCTGTCCTCATCTGATAGTGCACCAAGATCTCATTACCCAGATCTTAGCATTTTGGAGTTTGATGGAAGAAAAGGAGTCCCCGGCCTAGACCAGAGACCCTGTCTGCTGTGGTGTGCCGGGCAGCACTTGTATACCTTTGGCTGCGTTCACTTTGTGTGGGAGCAGTATGGGTATAGTGGTTAAGGATATGGGCTCTGAGCTCTGACTATGGGGCTTCATGTTACACGTTCATGACTTGTGACCATGTGACCTCGGGCAACTTGCTAACTTTCCTAATTCTTTACAAAATGGAGATAATGGAGAGTCTAACAATGCCTGGGTTTGTTACAGTGATTAACTTTAATACATAGGAAGCTTTTAACACCTTGCCCAAGACTTCATAGATGCTCATTTAATGTCAACAGTTCTTACGGTCCCAAGGATTGTATATTCATTCATTCATTTAGCACATACTATGTACAGAGGGTCTTGTGCTAGGAACTGGGCATAGGGAAATAAAAAATTCACAGAAGAACTTGCTGTAATTGAGGCAAGTAAGGATGCAGTGGGAGGGAGCCAACCCATTTGGGGCTAGGGAGCTAAAATGTCTGGAGGGAAGGGGCCTTGAAGAGGAGGAGTTGGTAGGGCGAGGATTTGCTTACATCCACATGCTTAAGAACACCAAGGATGCTATATGATATATTGGACCTAATGTTTTTTGAAATGGGGAAGCTTTTTTGTCTTACAACAGGATTCTTCAAAAGGCTTCTTACCCAGTGTCCTTGAAGTTGATGTTAGCCAATGAAAAATATGCCCAGCCCTGACTTTGAGGGACAGGAGTGTCATCTCATGACACAGCCGTTATTTCCACTCATTCGAGCCCAACGGCATGTCCACCTGATCTGAGCTGATCTGGACCTGTCGCCAGGGAGCTTTTAGGGAATCTGTACACTGCTGGGAAGAATGTTCCCTGCTTTCACAGAACTGCAGTCTGCTGGCCTCACTGCTTGGGGATGGTCAGAATGCAGGAGCATTCTCTCTGGGCAATGCATGGTGGGCTCAGGGAGCAAGGACCAGGGAGCCGGGTGTTGAAGGAGATGTTACTGGTGCTGAGCATACGGGGGCAGGGGTATTGGTGGTGGTTGCCTGGGGGAAGCAGAACAAGACATAAAATTACAACTTGTCAGGACTGAGCTTCCATAGGCTTTCTGGAGTCCAATAAGATTTGGAAGGAAGAATGAGTCTAGATGACCTACCAAAAAAAAAAAAAAAAAGGTGAAAATGATTTCACTGAGCCAAATAAAAACAGCAAGATTCTTTCATTAGCCCAATGATTTCTTTTGCGTATTACATTTTAATTCAAAAGTATTTTAGAAAATTGACTTCAGCGTTAATTAGGTCACAAATTCCATACTCTGGCCTTGGACAGCTCCTACTGTTAGGTGGTGATGGTGGTTTTGTTTTGTGCATTTTATTTTTACTTTTGTGGGAAAATACATGTGACATAAAACTTACCATTTTAACCATTTTTAAATGTAGAGCTCAGTAGCACCGAATACATTAACACGGTTGTGCAGACATCCGCACCATCCACCTCCAGAACTTTTTCATCTTGCCAAATTCAAAGTCAGCACCCCTTAAACACTAACTCCGCATTCCTCTCTTCCCCCTGCCCTCTCATCCACTGTTCTGCTTTCTGTCCCTGAATCTGCTTATTCTCAGTACCCCCACTATCAGTTCTGAAATAGGATGGCCTCCTGGAACTCAAAATTGAGAGTTGACAGTTTTCCTGGGCACCCAGTATGTCACCAAGATGATTTGGGGCACACGTAGAATGGACTGTTCAGTTTTTGTTGTTAAGATGAGCCCAGTGTGTGTGTTGAGATCCACGTAATTTTGTCACCTCTTGGCCCATAAGCAGGTATGCAGGTTTCCTTCTTGTGGGTTCACGGGCAAGGCATCCTGCAGGCCAGGCTGAGATGGGCTCAAAGGCATGGCTTCTTGGGAAGGGGCCTGCCATGCTGGACCCAAGGACCTGAGATCCAGAGGGCAGAGCCATGGGGGGGAATACAGCCTTGGGGCCTTGTCCCACCCCTGTCCCTTGCTGGCTGGAATGTAAACACATTCACCAAGTTAGCCTGGTGCTTCTTGCAGGATGGCCCTTTGTTTTCGGGAAGAAAAGTACACTGCTGGTGTGGTGGAGGCCTGCAGGTACTTGCTGGCCCAAGGAAGGTACAGTCCAGAAGCCCACCTCCTGTGGCTAAGACCAATGGTCTGATCAGGGAAAGAGGCTCCTGGACTTGGAATGTGTGCATAGGAGGGGTTTATACAAGTTGTACATGCTCTTGGTAGAAAATTTGGGAAATGCAGAAAAGTATGAAGCTAAAAATAAAAATAATCTGAAAGACCATCTCCCCCCACCCCATGCGTGCACCCCCCCCCCCACACACACAATGATGTTCATGTTTAGCTTGTTTTTCTTCTTCTATAGATATTGCCTTATGGGGTTGGAATCCTATAGCGTACCTGAAACTGTATCCAGCTCTCCTCACTCTGCAGTAAGGCACAAGCATTTCCCCATGGATTAAATGTCTTCATGAATACTATTTTTAAAGAACTGCTGAATACTTTATTATTTGGTTGCACCGTAACTGATGAAACCACATCCCGTTGTTGACACCTGTGAGATCCTCAGAAGCTCTAGAACTGGATCATTTCCTGTATACGGTGGCTGCAGCAAAAGCTGGTCGTGTTAGCTCTGTCTATGTGGCCCCTATCCAGTGGGTGACTAAGAGTGTGGATTTTGAAGTGAGATGGAGTGGGGCTCCTTTCACGGCATCCCTAGTCACTGCCTATGGGATACTGGGGAGGTTACTCTGTAGTCTGTCTTGTCTTCTGTCCAACAAGGATGGTCAAATGAGATCACAGATGGAGGCATCTGGGACAGGGTCTGGTGCACTGTCAGCAGCTGAGCCACGCTGCTGTTGGTGTCCTCATGAGGCTGGTGTCAGGGGCCGGCCCAGACTCCTCATGCCCAGGCCAGAGTTCTGTCCACTCAAAGGCTTTGCTTCTCTGGAAAGGTCCTTGAAGAGAGGCTTCGTGGTTCAAGCAGAGATGTGGAGCACTGGCTGGAAATCCTTATTGAAAAATGTTTAAAATAGGTATGTGTGTACACATGTAGATATACACACATGCGTATTATACATGAACATATACACACGGGCATATACGTGCATGCATGTATATGCATACACAATGCACATATATATACACACACACCTGCATATACATATATACATGTGTCTTATACACGCACATGTACACGTGGGTATATACACACATGCATATATAAGCATACATGAATACACAATGCACATACATATATATATACACTTGTGTATATATACACTCATGCACACATGCATGTATATACACACACATACACACACAATAGGAAGCACATATGGCAGACTTACACTTGCTTTATAGAAAATCAAGATGGGGGCACCTGGGTGGCTCAGTCGGTTGAGTGTCTGACTTCATTTAGCTCAGGTCATGATGGTTTCGTGGTTTGAGCCTCACGTTGGGCTCTGTGCTGACCACTCAGAGCCTGGAGCCTGCTTCGGATTCTCTGTCTCCCTCTCTCTCTGTCTCTCTGCCCCTCCCCCACTTGCACTCTTGTCTCTCTCTGTCTCTCAAAAATAAATAAACACTAAAAAATAAAAAAATTAAGATGGATGAGTTCTGGAATGGCCCCTGGCCCCCAGGGCTCTTGTTACAGAGCAGAAACAGGAAAGAAAAATAAGGACCACCCCACCCCACAGACTTGTTGTGAGGACTCCTTAGGATAATACTGGTGAAAAAGCCTGGCCTGCCGTGGGCCTCTGGTCACATAGGTCTCTTCCTGGCATTCTGACTGGTCAGCACACAGCACACTGGTCTCTGGCCCACTGGAGCAGGGAGGGAGGTCATCCTGGGATCTGCTTCTGAGATTGCAGGAGGAAGTGGATGGAGGTGAAGACATGGGAGTGTGTGAGGTCACTTGAAGCCAGACCAATGGAGAAAACTCACTGTTGGAAAAGAGTGAGGAGAGGGCTGGGGCTGGAAGGGCAAGAGCCACATGGCCTTGGGCTCTCAGTGAGGGGGCAGCATAGAAGGTAGAGTCTGAGCTCCCCTCCCAGAGCAGTGTAGACAGAGGGCACTATCTAGACCCTTGCGGCAGGCTGGGAACTTGTTTGGGCTTTCACGGTATGTCTCTTGAATGCATTGCCATTGGCCTTTCCTATTAGGGCTTCAGATGGCCTGCGTAAGAAAAGTTGCATGTATGCGTTTAGCCTGCATGTAAGAAAGGGCTTTGACTTCCTGTGGGTGATCTCTGGGGTTAAAATAAGGAACAGAAAGAAACCTGTGGAGAGACAGGATCCATCTCCCCGGGGAATGACTGAGAAGACTTGATCCCACTGAGGCTCTCCTGGTCAGAGGAGGCAAGGGTGCAAGAGGCCGCCCCAGGAGGCAGTGTGATGTCCATCTGGGAAGGTGAGCAGGGCAAGGCTGGGACCCCTGGTTGGAAGGACATGGCAAGGACAAGGGGGCCCTTTCAGTCTCTTCCCAACTCTGAGGAATGCCCCTTTTGGTTCTAGATGGTTGTTGTAAGTCCTTGTAAGATGGAAAGCCAGGCCTCCTTGGGCCAGGTGAGAAGATGTGATCACCTGTGAACCTGGGCTCTGCAGAGATGCAGTGTATGTGGGAGACATTCCCCTGGCTTCCTCTCGCCTCAGCTCAGGTGTTGGATCCAGGTGGCTGTGACTGAGGGTCTTCTGTGTGTGACACTCGGAGCTGGGGCTCCTTATCTTCTGACCACCTGTGAGTGCGTGGGGGTGAACGGCTTCCTTTCATTGCCTCTGGAATGGAAACTGGTCCTGCGTGGGGGTCTGTTGGCCAGGTACCTAGGAGATGGTAAGTTTGAATGAGGAGCTTGACAATGTCAATGGTAAGAGGGTTTGGTTTTTAGTTTTGATTTATTTTTTCTATTTATTTAATTGAAACATAAGTTGATATATAATGCATTAGTTTCAGGTGTACAGCATAGGGATTTGACAGCTCTATATATTATGCAAGGTGCATCACAGTAAGTGTAGTTACCATCTGTTGCTGTACAAACTTATTACGGTATTACTGACTATATTCCCTGTGCTGTCTTTTTTTTTTTTTTTATCCCTGTGACTTACTTCATAACTGGAAGTGTGTACCTCTTAATCCCCTTCACCTGTTTATCCACCCCCACCCCACCCCAAGGGTTGGTATTTACCTTGAAGCATATCTTGTCTGTGAGCCTTGAGGGTGTGGTTCAGGGCTGAGCTTTTCTCCTGGGCCAAACAGCTGCTTTGTTAGAAGGTTCTGTCTGGTGTCCCTCCAGCCCTCAAGTTTTTATAGAACCCTGTCATTTATCCAACACGTGGTCATCCTTTGTGATGCCATTTGGCAGATGATGAGGCCCAGGGAAGACAGAAGGCTGGGGGTCTTAAATATGAGTGTACTAGAGAAACTCTTTGGCCAGAAGGTTTCTTCTTTCATTTGAGAGGTACTTAGGGACTCTGTGTAAACCTTGAACTTGTCCTTTAGATGCCCTGGACTGAGCCCATTACTCATGCTATCACTGGCAATCGGAAGCCCTGAGTTTTTGGTTTTTGTTTTTAATTTGTATTTATTTATTTATTTATTTATTTATTTATTTATTTATTTATTTAGAGAGTGCACGCACATGTGCATGAGGGGCAGAGAGAGGGAGAGAAATATTATTTATTTATTTATTTATTTATTTATTTATTTATTTAGAGAGTGCACGCACATGTGCATGAGGGGCAGAGAGAGGGAGAGAAAGGTTCCCAAGCAGGCTTCCTGGTGTCAGTGCAGAGCCTATCTCAGGGCTCAAACTCATGAACCATGAGATCATGACCTGAGCTGAGATCAGCAGTCAGACTCTTAACAGACTGAGCCACCCATGTGCCCCTGGAGCCCCTGAGTTTTAATTTGTAGCAGCCAGAGACAGGGAAAGGGGGTTGTTTTGTGACTTATGAAGTCACACAGGCAGAACCACAAATAAGGGACTCCAGTTGGCAAAAACCAAATTGCTTCAAGGCTATTCTTAGAAACTAAAGCATCACGTCCTGTTTCTTCCCAGAAAATGCAGAAACCTTTCATATTTCTGGGTAGTTGGTTTTATTTATATTTCATATCAAACTCTAAAAAGCAACAGCTGGGGAGTGGTTGACAAGGAAAATTTTAACAAGAGCTTTTATCCAGGATCCTCTGATTTAACTAACCCTTGATTTTCTTTTGGGGAAGGAGAAAGGGTATCCACCAAAAGAATTACACACCAGTCTCTGGAAGAAAGGGCTTGGAACGCGGACTCAAAGAGTTCTCCTAAGTCAGCCTTTCTAGTTCATTAACAGAACTACCTCATACCAAGGATGCTTTCAGTTCATTACTGAAACTTCCTTGTTCCCCAATTTATATTTGGGGAAACTTAAATCTCAGAAGTTAAAGTGAGTTGTCCAAGCCTCCATAACTACAAAGTAGATTTGAACCATATATTCTGAATTGAAAGCCCATGGCTTCTAGTTTTATAACATATATAATTCCTTGACCCGGGAAGCTAGTCCCTTCCTTCTGGTTTGATGACCTGTGCACCATTTGAAGAATAGTAATGAATGCTGGTTATCATGTAGCTGCTGGGTGCTAAATACATCACATACATGACTGAATTTCTTCCTTGCAAGCCTATGGAGTGGGTGTGATGATCTCCTCTTATAGATGAGAAAACAGGCTGAGAGATACGCTAGATCAGGTGTGCCTAGCAGGTGCGCGAGACCAGGTGCACGCCCCCATCTGCCAGACTAACCCCTCTGAGGCTCTTCCTGAGGAAACCTACCCCACGTGGGTGTTAGAGTCATTTTTAAGGTCTTTGACTTCAGTGGGAAAGCTGATTTTATAGCCTGAGACCAGACCCTTCAGACCCAGGGATGCAGGTCTAAGCCTTGTGTGAGCTGCTAAGGTACAGTCCAAGGCAGCTCTGTCTGCCGTCCTGCCAGCTCTTTCCACCTCTCTGAACCTCTCTCTAGATAGCAGTGCATTCCTGAAGCCCCTACACCCACCCTGTGCCCTCTGTACCACCTTCAGCTCTCCACTGGAGCCCTAAAATGTTCATTTCTCTTTCGGGGGGTGGGGGGAAGGAAGGGAGGCAGCTGGTGTTGGAAGGAGACAGGTTCTTCCAGTTTGTAAATTATTCTCTGGGAGTCAGGTTCAGCATCATTCTAGGCAAGGAGGAGTTGGAAACTTGGAGACTCCATCTTGCAAAAGTATTTTTCAAACCGGTACGTTCCCCAGACACAAACCTGCCCGCTGTGAGGGATGTGGCATATGTCTCCACATCGGCCGAGAGCCACCCGGGGCCAGCTCTGCCTTCACACACGTATCTCACCCTCTGCAGCAACCCTGCAAGGTGGAGACTGTCACATCTCTTACAAAAGAAGAAACTGAGGCTCAGAGCTTACGTGGCTTGTGTGAGGCCACGAGGGCAGCCAGGGGCCAAGCTGAGCTTTGGACTTGGGCTCTGATGGCCTTAAAGCCTGTAGTTTTCTCTGCACTGCCTGCCCAGCCCCAGAAAGGACTGCAAGATACTGGCTGAATTCAAGGGGTTTCGTATTTGTCCGTCCGCTGCCACATCCTTCATTCGGCGCTGGGCAGAGAAGTGGATCCAAGGATAGAGAGAAACAAAGTGTTCATTCGCTCTGAAAAGCAAAGGAGTCTTGCTGTCTGTTTAGCTGTCTTGGTGGCGAGTCTTGTACCTGGGGCAGAGCTAAAGCAGGAGGAGGCCGTGTTTATGTGAGCGGTGCCAAAATTGAGCACTGCAGATGTCACAGGAGCCGAGAGTGCATCTGGGAGGGAATCCGTGACTTAGCAGCATCTGGCAAAGCACAGGGCCAGCTCTCCACGTCTGCGGACTTGGTTGGGCTGCAGAGAACAGAGCGGCCAGGTCAGTGCTCGCAGAGGAGAGGGGCCTGGCGAGAAATGGAACTTGGCGAGGCCTGGAGTGGAATGTGCCTTCAGCTGAGCACGGTGCCAAGCACGTTGGAGGCTCCTGGGGCAGAGTGGGGGTGGGGGTGGGGTCCCATGCTGTTGTCAGTGCCCTCTTGGCTGGCAGTGTCTGGGTGTCTGCCCCCGGCAGGCTGCCCCCTACAAGTGGTGCCCGCCAGGCTGCTGTACAGCCTTCTCGCGTGTGCTTCTGTCTCCCTGTGCTCTCCCAGCTGCTTTGGTCCTCGCTGCCTCCCTCTCCTGTGCCTCCCCACCATCTCCTCTTCCCAGAGACTCCTCTCAGCCCGCTGCTCTGTCTCTGCACCTCACAGCCCGTGGGAGGAGCAGGCCCCCTCCATGATCTGCCCTGGATGCCCCTACCCCTTGTCACGAGTTCTGAACTCCGGACACCTTGACCTTGCTGTCATTCTGCAGCTGTACTGGCTCTTTCCAAATTCAAGCCTGTATGGTATTTCCTTTGCCTGAGAGCATCTACTCCCTGGTCTTCTAATGAAATTCACTTTGTTCCTAAACTTGTAGCATCTTGGACATTTTGCCCCCATGGCTCCTCTGGCTACCTCTAGGCTCCGTTGGACACCTCCTGATCTGGCTTCCATGCACTGAGTTCATATTCTAAGACCACTTGCCTATTGTCTTATAACCAACTCTTTATGCACCTGTCTTCCTCACTAGGCCCCATCTCTGCATCCCTAGCACCTAGGGCAACCCATGGCTTCTGCTTAGGCACCAATAATTGTTGCTGAATGAATGAGTAAAGGATTAAGGAAGAAGACAAACACCATTCTCTGCTTTTAATATTATAAGGCCAGCCCACAATCCACATGCACCCACAATGGCATTTCTGTCTAGAGTGGGAAGCCGCCCAGCCCAAGGGCCTTGTCTGTGTGTTTGCCGACCTCCTCCTGCCAGGCCTCTGTCTGGGGGACCTTGGTATGCTGTATTCTCTTGTTTACAGACCCTCTCGAGCCCTCGTGACAGCTGGGCCGGCCCTAGTTCCTCGACGCTTGTCATCTTGCACTAGCTTTGGATTCTGGAAAAACAGCTATTGCTTTGGAAAATCAGCCCTAACTTATTTTTGTTCCTTTGAAACTTAAATGACTTTCCAAAGAAATGCCTGAGGTTAGAGTGGTGCACAGGGAAAGGCTGATGGCCAAAACCCCGGCGAGCTATTTTCGTGATGTGAATGAATACCCATCGCGTTTTTCCTTCAATCAGCCTATGCACTTGTTCCAAACAGCTCACAGCTTGGGCTCACAAAGCACAGACTCCTTTTGTCCATCGGGAGGAGACCCACATGTATCTGTGACTTTCTGTATGTCTGACCCAGGTGGATCCCATGCTTCCAGCAGGTACTGGCAGTAGAGAGAAATTTTGAGAAGTTGCTGTCTGTCACCTATGTAGGGGAAAGACCTCTGGTGACTAAACGAAGGAAGACTTTAAAGTTTGGTGTCTAAGGACAGGTGGGAAGGTCATGAAATCTAGGGAGGCGTGTGCTTTGAATTTTTTGGTCTGTGCACTAATGTCATGTGGCTAGATTACAGTAATATTAGTCATCTAATTTGCAGCACCACGAACTAGATGTTTTTGGTGGTGCTAGCTAAATCTGTTGTGCTTTTCTGCCCCCCCCCCCCCTTTACCAGTTATTATTTCTAGAACTACAGTATCTGGCTCATAGCAAGATCGACCAGGTAATGCTGACATCAGCCAGGGTGTATCTTTGAACAGTCTGTATGTATTTCTTTTTAGCCAGTGAGGGGAGTGGGGTGTTGGTGGGGAGGCAGAGATTGCCAGCAAGACAGGATTGCCAAGTCAGAAGATATGATTGTATGTCTTCTATAGATGATTTATGTTTAGCACTCATTATTACGCTTAGGGTGTTTAACATCTTAAAGGAATTTTATTTTTCGCTCTCGGCACCCATCCCCCCTACCCTGTCCTCATTGCCACGGAGCTCACCTCTGCCTCCACCTACCTTTGCAGGTGTGACGCTTCTCCAGGTACTTGATGGTGTTCTCCTGCATCCTCTCCTCACCACTGCTCTACACGGCTCCTAAAACATGGGGGAAAACGAGGACGAGAAGCAGACCCAGGCCGGGCAGGTTTTCGAGAACTTTGTCCAGGCTTCCACGTGCAAAGGCACCCTCCAGGCCTTCAACATCCTCACGCGACACCTGGACCTAGACCCTCTGGACCACAGAAACTTTTATTCCAAGCTCAAGTCCAAGGTGACCACCTGGAAGGCCAAAGCCCTGTGGTACAAATTGGACAAGCGTGGATCCCACAAAGAGTATAAGCGAGGGAAGTCTTGTATGAACACCAAGGTAAGGAAACACCCTGGGCGGACATCTCTTACCCGAGTGGGGTGTGTGGGTTGGCTCGTTGGGAGGTCAGGAAGCTGTTGCCGTCTTGCCATCCTGAGGTTCCTAAGAGGCATGGGTGTGTATTCTCAGTTTGCTCAGTTCAAGGTTTCTTTTGTACCTGCACAGCTTATCCTGGGTGGGAGCTCGTGTCTTACCATGGTGGCCTCAGCTACTCTTCTTGTGCCCTCTCCAAAGCAGACGGAATAAAGGCATGCCTGGCATTATCCTCCTTCTACTATTACCATTTCCACTACTACTTTTAGTAGTTACTATTTATTGAGCAACTTTTTTGTGCCGGGCACTTTATAAACGTGGTCTCAATGAACACTACATGGTCCTTTGGGTCATTTTAGAGCTATGGAAACCAAGAGTCCATTATCTTCCCCAAGATCACACAACAAGAAGGCAATCTTGGTCTGTCTGATTCTAGAGATTGTGTCCTAAATTCCACTCCCCTGGGAGCCAACATTGTAGAAAGATCCCTTGACTTTAATTGGCTAAGAAATAGGTCTTTGGTCCTTACTGCCTTTTCCTCCCTCTCTCTTTCTCTACTGCCTCCCTGCCCTCTTCCCCAGGATGCATTTCTGTGCTCAGGATCTCACATGCAGTTAACCCTCCACAGCTGGTTACTTCCCCCATTGTTTTGCCATAGGCAACCTCGGTGAACATGGCCTAGGAAGCGCATCACCTCTCTTCTAGCACCGCAGTGCCCATTGCCGAATGGGCAGCCGGAAGTCATGACTTCCCGGCTGGCCCCTGGGGGCTGTCAGCCCCGGGCAGTGGTCCAGGCCGTATGTTTGGGTTAAAAGTGAGCGTGCTGAATTTAGACCTCACAGGAGGTGGTTCAGCCAGAGCCCTTGGAATTTTAGTCGGTGCCAATCCCAGACAAGAGGATTGAACTCTCCATGGCGATCAGGACTGTTGTGTTTTTGTTTTGGTGATGAGGAGCTGTTGAGTGTACCGTGGGAGATGGCTGCTTTCTCCTGTCCCTGGGGACATGGCTGCCAGAGCTCCTCCAGGTCTGGGGCGCACTGACTTTATGGGGCATAAGAAGAGCATTGCACCAGGCCAGCACTCCAGCCCAGAGCTCTCGCCATCCAGGTGGTGTCTGCCCGTAACCCGCCAAGCTTCAGCCCTGTGCAGAGGAGATGAAAGCTTTAAAGAAAAACGAGAGCAAGGGGTGTAACTGGTATCCGAGGCAGCACCCGGGCCTAGCTGCTGTAACTTCATGGCTCTGGGAGGCTCTTCAGACACAGAGAGGGGGGAACTGTTTGTTTTCAAAGCATCACCCTTTTCAGTAGGTACATTTGGCGGCGTTCTTTTAGAAAGGTCCCAGAGAGGCCAGGTGACCGAGCTGCAAGATGTTTTCTCAGGGAGATTTTTAGAGGCCTTATTTTATTAGGAAATGCGGTGGCCTCATGCACTCACGAGTTTCTAGCTGTTGAGGGGACTCTCTTGGAGATCTGAAGACAGACCTTCAGACGGAGTGAGCCAGCAGGGGGATGGGATGGAGACTTGACCGCCAGGATGTTGGGCATTTTTCAGAAATCACCGGTCGGTTGCCTAGCCTGTCTGGCCGGCCCCTATTTTACAAGGTTTGATGGGTGGAACGAGAAGAGTCCTTGTGGACTCTTGTGGTTGGCAGGTCACCCCTGGGGCCTGAGGTACAAAGGGAAAGCACTAACATCTGTAGTCAGTGATGCTGGGTGAGAGTGTATCTTGCTCAGAATTTTATACCTTGTGGGAGGAGGAACACAGACATTTCAGATGTGTGGTAGCCAGATGACCTAGATCCTTAAGTGTGGAAGACACATTTGAAAATGTGCTCTAGGGGCACCTGGGCAGCTCAGTGGGTTGACTGTCCGACGTTGGCTCAGGTCATGATCTCACGGTTTGTGGGTTCGAGCCCTGCATCGGGCTCTGTGCTGACAGCTCAGAGCCTGGAGCCCGCTTCGGATTCTGTGTCTCCCTGTCTCTCTGGCCCTCCCCCACCCGTTCTCTCTCTCTTTCTCTCAAAAATAAACATTAAAAATTTTTTTTGAATTATATAAAAAAAAAAAGAAAGAAAATGTGCTCTAAGTATGGCTGTGACTGTGTGAGGTCACTTGAGCTGCACACTTCAGAAACCCAACTCAAATCTAAACAAAAAGGGAAATCATTAACTTGTATAAACAGGGAGGTCCAGACACTCAAAGTCTTTCCCATCCTCTGTCCTTCCATGTATCCCTTGGATGTTTTGCTCTATGTTGGTTCCATTCTTCCCTCCTGCAAACACATTTTCTCCATGTTGGTGGCCTGTACTTCATATCTTTATAGGTGTGTGACCCAAAGACTAGATTCTCTGTCCTCCTGCCTAATGCTGATTACAATCTCAGGGAAGGATTCTGATTGGCCCATCTCTGGACCAATTATTGTGCCCAAACTGAGGGAAACGGCTACTGTCTTTGGTGGCCCTTTCAAGCATCACATGATTGATATGAGGGAGGAGCAGGTTCCCAAGGTCATAGAGGTGTGAGACAGATAAATAACAGGTGTCTTCTGTGGTGAATATTTATTTGCATTCCGGTCATGGTATAGTCTCTCTCCGTACTGGGTTCATGTGGATGGGTAATGCCCTGCTCTAAGAGCATAGAGTTTATATCCTCCTTGTTGTGAGTCAAACAAAACACAGAACGTGGCTCCTCCCTCTCCTGACATGAACAGACACTGTCTCGCTCACACACCCCACTTAGGTATCCTTGGGTGTAGTGGTTTATGCTGAGCATCAGCCGGACAAGAAATGCTGGGTATTAGCATGCACATGGGTGATCATTAATGCTGAGCCGTAGAACACAGCTGTGTCAGGTACCAGGCATACAGCCAAGCTCCTGGTCAGGACACAATTAGAGTAGAAATTCATGAAATTTAGCCAGAAGCCCCACCTTTCCACGGATGTGGACACATCTGAGCACCATCTGGAGTGGATCTGGGCTTCAGCATTTCACAAGCTTTTATCAGCAGCTACCACGTGTTCAGCATTGTGCTGCTGTCTCTATTCCAGCAGTGAGTGGTGTGTGTGTGTGTGTGTGTGTGTGTGTGTGTGTGTGTGTGTGTGTTGGCAGTGGTGGTTGGGGGAGATGGACCAGGATCTGTTTGGAGAAGAAAGTCTCTGGTGGAGTTGCCAGGAGACCGGGAGAAAATCAGACAGAGTTGTTAGAGCAGTGGCTTTAATCTAACTTGCACAATCTCACTTGGGATCATTGTTTATTATTGATGATTAGTTATGAGGGTTTTGTCAGGCACTTAATCATTCTTTCTCTGGGTGTGACTTGTTTGGATAAGGATAGAGTGAACCAAGGATTGAGCCGAATTAACTCTTTTTGGACTATTATTGGCTCTGCATTATGGCAGGACCCAGATCAAATGTCACGTCCACCTATGGAATGTTCCTGGGGAAAATAGCCCGGGAGGGAAAAAAAATACAAAGTTTAGTATGGGAATTGCCATCATTGCAAAATTGTTGAGTCTGGTCTTTTATTTTATATGTACCCAATACCAGAAGGGACTTGAGAGAATGTTGTGTACAATCTCTACATTTGACAGGTGACATACACGGGGACTCAGGATCCTGAAGTTATTTATGTGAAGCTAGCAGGTGGCATTGACAGGATTTGGGTGCTGTTGATTGGTTTTGCTCAAATATTCTTTGGTTCATTCACTTGATCTTGGCCAAAAGGCTGAGAAGCGATTCTTCTTTTGTTCATTCATTCAGCAGGTATTTCGAGTGCCCTGTGTCTTACTAGGCACCTGACAGGAGAGATGGCTTGAAAGGTAAATAAGAGGTGGCTCTGAGTGGTTCAGGAGATAGAAACATAATTATGTCTATGTTTCTTAACTTACTTAGTCATTCACAAGGTGAATAATGATTGAGTAGCTACTGTGTGCCAGGCACTCATCTAGGTACCAGTCAGCCACTAAATAGCTCTGTGGCCTTGGGAAGGTTACCTAAATCCCCGATCCTCAGTGGTATTCTCTGTAAAATGAGGATAAGAATGGTCCCTCTCTCATGGAGTTGCAGTGAGGATTAAATAAGACAGTCTTTGTGAAGTATTCAGAATGCTGCGTAGTACATCATAAGTGATCGGCAAGTGTTGAGCCATTATTTTCAGTGCTTTCCTAAGTGTATGAGACAGGTGTGAACGCTGTTCTGCAAGAATACAGAAAAGCAATGAGTAAGTATGACTGGAGCAGTCTGGGAATGCTTCCTGGAAGAGAAGGTGTGATTTGGAGCTTGACATCGGAGTAGAAGTTTGCCTTGCTGAGCTGAGGGATCACAAGGCAGAGAGCTGTATTCCCGGAAGACTATGTTGCTGTGTAACAGGAACGAAGGAGTGGATGAGGAATGGGGAGAGGGGAGGGGGTGAGGGCCAGAGAAAGCAGAATTGATGGATGCAGGGGCAGGCCAGAAAGAACGGCCTCCTGGGGCCAGGACGTGAGGAGAGGGTCTCGCAGTCAGAGGACCTGGGGGACCATTGAGGATGGGCTCCAGATTCCCAATCCAGGGTTCCTCCTACCACCCTCCCTGGGGTTGCTCAGTAATCACAGATAACCAAGGCAGACCAGAAGGCATTTGTACATCACCGCCATCAAAACATGCTTGCAGGAAATGACTCATGGGCTCTTGTCACCAGCAGGAATGGGGCCAGCCTGTAAAATGAACACTGTTGGGTTATCTGGTGAGAAGGAAATGTCCGTATTTGGGGAACATCCAGCAGGGTCACCCCATACCTTTTGTCCCTCACTGTGACCCTTGCCCATCTCTGCCTCTGCAGTGGCTCCCCAGTGGGTGGCCCGGGCCTGGGTGATGCAACTGGTTCCCAAGCTTCATAAGCAGAGCATGGCAGGAGGCAGGGAGGTAGGGCAGGAAGGGTGAAGCTAGGAGGGAAGGCTGCTATCTCCTGGCCGAGATAAGGCTATCTGACATTCCGGACCTCTGAAATCACCCACCACGGCCCTCGAAGCTGGGCTCTGCTGCACTGGCTGGGGCACGTCAGGTTCCAGTTTGCCTAATATGGACAGCTGCAGGCATAGCCAGCCGACAGAGCAGGAGATGGTCTCTGCGGGGTGAGACTCTGTCGGTGACCTCCGGATTTGTCCTCTTACCTGGAATGGCCTCCTGGCACTGGTTAGACACGTTTTTAAGCCTGGGTTACAATGGGCTTGGGTTAGTTCCTGTGCTTGTCACCTCTGCTCCACACGGAGGTTGCAGGCTCAGCATGAGAGCATGCGCTGGACATTCTATATGAGCTTCAGTGACTCCAATCCTCCAAATATTAAACCGAGATAAAAAGCTCTCTTTTTTGGCTGTCTTCGTGGGAAGTGGTTAATTTGGGTTCACTGTGGTTCATTTTTATAAGTACACTTATAAAGACTTCTTTGTCTTTTTAAGGGAAAAAGAACGAATTAGTTTTCTTTAAAAAAAAGAAGTGTGTGCTTATGATTTTAAAAAAATTCAAGCAGGACAAGAACATGTACTAGGTGTATGAAATGTATCTTTTCCCCACGACCCCAGGTCCCAACCATAGAGGCCACCACCATTTCCACGTGCTCTTGCTGACGGTCTACATGGGTACGCATGGCTGCGTGCATGCATTATGGATGTGTACATCCCCCCACTCCTGACTTTTTATGGAAAAACGTTTTGGTTTTTTGTTTTGTTTTGGTTTTTTGTTTTTTGGGGGGTTTTGTTGTTGTTTTTTTACATATTGTGCATCTTTCTTTTTTCACTCAAATCTATCTTGGAGATTGTTTTATATCAGTATGTGGGGCTCTCATCCTTTTATTATTTTCAGGGTTTTTTATGGCTTCCCGTTTCACAATTTATTTTACTGCTTCGCTCGTTCAGAGTCTATTGCCATCCTAAATGGTGGTGCAGTACATTTCCGCACAGACTTTATATATACGTGAGAGCATGTCTGGGATAGTTGTGAGGATTTCTGAGCCCAAGGGTGTGTGCATCGCATTGGAAATATTATAGGCATTGTTGTGTTCTCCCTGGACCTTCTTTTGGGGGAAGCTCCCCACCAGTGGGGCCAAGAAGAGCCCATCTCTGAAAGGGGGCTGCCACAGCAGGATATTGCCTACTTGGATCTCTTTGGCCTTGCTGAGTGGGCATTGGGATGGACACCCCTTGAGTCCTGGAGTCTGGGCGGGGTGGCCTCGAACAGAGCAGTCCAGTAGCAATAAGACAGGGATGGCTGACACCTCTGAAGCCATCTCAGTCACAGCCAAAACAACTGAATTGCTATTGTTATTGCCCAACGTCTGCATAGTGCTTTACAGTTGCAAATATAGTTGTGTATACATGGTTTCTTTAACAGGTTTGCTTTATCAGTGAAGGTGAATGCTCTTTAAAAGGGGAACAACTACAAGTGTGTATTTTTCTCTTCGAATTTCATCAAATAATGGGAACTTGTAGAGCCATGGCCCACAGAAGATCTGCATGGCTTGTGCTGAACATGGACCCCTTCCTGGCCTAGCTAACTTGTTCTCTGTGTGATCCAGTTTAAGCAAGCATCACCTTCTTCAGGGAGCCCTCCCTGAGTTCTTCTCTACTTCCCCTTCTCTTATTCCATCTTCAGTCTGGGTTTTGTGCCCACTGGGGACTCCCAGACTCTGGTCCTACCAGATCTTGCTGATTGGTGTCTCCCCACCTTGTTTTTTTTTTGTGTCTCTTTCTCACTGTGGGCTCCTTGGGGACAGAGACATGCCTGGCTCATCCCCAGGTCTCAAGCACCCAGTTGGTTTTTAAACCAGGTATCAGTAGAGTGATGGTGGCTATATTCTCTGATTCTCTAGGCGGCTGTTGTCTAATAGAAATATGATGCAAGCCACATGTAATTTAAAATTTTCTAGTAGCGACATTTAAAAAGCACCCAAAGTGGTGAAATTGATTGTAATAATATGTTTTATTTAATGTATCTACAATATTATTTCAACCTGTAGTCAATATAAAAAAATACTACTGAGATATTTTACATTTGTTTTTTTTAATTAAATCTCTGAAATCCCATATGTATTTTACAGCTCATCTCAGTTCAGACTAGCCACATTTCAAATGTTCAATAGTCACATGTGACTAGTGGCTGTTAAATTGTATACAGCACTCAATGTTCCATCATACTTGTCACCTTGTAGAAGCAACGTGGCTGCTGCAGTTCCAGCCACCACATCTGCTTCCAAGACAGGAGGAAGGTAGAAGGTGCTGCCCTAGCTACAAACATTGCATTATCACGTGTTTCCAGAAACCTCATTAAACTATGAGATCCATGGGGGCAGGAGTTGTTGTCTACACTTTGCTGATTCTCCAGCACCTGGCAAATGGTAGGTATTTGTCACAGGTTAGATCTTCAAAACCAGATGCTTAGAAGATGTTTGGAGTATAATGTGTTCATTAGCAATCAACAGTTGTGAAAGCAATGGGAGAGGAAGTACCATTGGACAGAAGAAGACTGTACAAAGAGAACCAAATGCCTGCAGGTTCAAGCAGTTGGGTTATTTCCTACTTGGCATTTCAGCAGGTGAATTCTTCAAAAGACAAGGTAGGAGGCCACACAGACCTCAGGGTTACAGAGTGGTCAGTTATGAGCTTCCAGTTCTCTCTATAGCATGTTGAACCTATATGAATACAAACAGTATACTATATAACATATAGTTACAAGAGTGCAGAGTTAAGGACGGTAAGTTGTAAATATAATAACATATACATGTATTCTTTTGTATATCACATATTACATAAAAACTCTTCACCTTAAACTTCAATGCAGCTTTTTGGGAAGAAAACCCAGATATGTTCCAACTTCAGAGCCTGCTCAGAGCCTTCAGCTATATGTAACATATTTTACTTGCCACCTGACGTGCTCCCCACCTCCTCTTATGCATCATAGTCTTAAGAGATATAAATACAGCTTTGCAAGCTGTCACCAAACATTTGTCCATGGGAGTTCAGCAGTGGGAAGATTTTTTTATTCTTGCATCCTTTCTCTAGGAGAGAGCTGTCTAAATCTGAGGAGCATACATGGGAAAATTCCTTTCTGTCCAAATCCACAGAATAAGCCGGGGAAGTTTCCTTTACCCCTTCACCCAAGGAGCTAGCGTGTCAGTGTTCACAACTGTTTATTGATTTCTATAGCTTTAAGAAAGTGATCTCTTCATTTACTTTTCCCCCACCCCATTCCTCATGGCTTTTTTTAAATTGTGGATATGCATGAAATTTGCTGTTTTAACCATTTTAAGTGTATAATTCAGTGACATTAATTACATTCACAGTATTATAGAACCATCACCATTTTCCATTTCCAAAATTTTTCTTCACCCCAAACAGAAACTCTGTACCCATTAAGTGATAACTCTTTTGTCCCCTCTCCCCCTGGCCCTGGTAACCTCTGACCTACTTTCTGTCTCTATAAAATGTCCTATTCTAGGTATATCAGATAAGTGGAATCATATAATATTTGTTTTTATGTGTCTGGCCCTTATCTCACTTAGCATAATGTTTCAAGGTTCACCCACGTGGTAGAATCCATTCCTCTTTTTCTCCAACCTTAATAATATATTTTATTTAACCCAATGTATCAAAAATATTACCATTTCAACATGTAATTACTGTAAAAACCATGAGTAAAATATTTTACACTTTTTAAACTAAGTTTTCAAAATACATTTTACTCTTATAGCACATCTCAATTTGGAGGCTTAATTTTAATCACAAATACCTAGTCTGTATTTAGATTCCATAAATTTTAAGTAGAGAAAGGAGACTCACATATCCAAGTTATCCCAACCATACTTAAAAGATTTCCAGTGATTGAATCCAGTATGAGAGTTTTTAAAATTTTTATTATGGTGAAATATACATAACATTTACCCTTGTAAGTATTTTTAAGTGAACAGTTCAGTGGCATTCGTGCATTTACATTGTTATTCAACCATCACACCACCCGTCTCTCAACCCTTTTTTTTTTTTATTCATCCAACCTGAAACATCCCAGACTGTACTCCGTAAACAATAATTCCCTACTCTCTCCTCCCCCGTCCCCTAGCAATCACCATTCTGCTTTCTGCCTTTATGAATCTGACTACTCTAGGTGCCTTAATAAGTGGAATCATACAGTATTTGTCCTTCTGCGACTGGCTTATTTTGCTTTGCATAATGTCCTCAAGTTTTATCTACATTGTAACATGTCAACTTCCTTCCTCCTGAAGGCTGAATAATTCCACATTGTATGTATATATACCACGTTTTGTTTGTCCATTTGTCCATCGATGGACACTTACTTTGTTTCTACCTTTCGGCTCTTGTGAATGATGCTGTTGGGAACCCTGGTGTACGGGTATCCATTCAGGTTCCTGTTTGCGGAACATCTGGGACATCTACTGAGGAGCAGAATTGTTGAGCCATGTAGTAATTCTGGGTTCAACTTCTGAGTAACAACCCAACTGTTTCCACCTGCTTGTGTTTATTTTAAATTGCCATCCCTGAGTTAAATTTCCCACAATTATTATTTCATTAAAGAAATCATTTCAAGTGTCTCCTACATATATGTCAGATACCAGGTTACCTCAGGAAAGAGAACAGAAAAAATTCTCTGCCCTCTTGTACTTTGTGTTCTTCTCAGTAAGAGGCAGAGCATGTGTGCCTGTGCGCGTGGTCAGTGCTAGGATGAAAATAAAGAGAAGAGAAAGCAAGGTGAGGGGGATGTGGGTGTCCGAAGCAGAGGTGGGTTGCTGTTTTATATAAGGACGTGCTGGGAAGGCTTCTGTGTGACAGTAACATTTGAGCCAAGAACTAAAGAAAGCGAGAACATGAGCATATGGCTCCTAGAGGGAAGAGAGTTCTAGACAGCGGGAACAGCAGTAGGCGCAGAGGTACCGACAAGTGAAGGTGCTGGGTATTTCTGGAAACAGCGAGAAGACTGATGAGGTTAGATGGCCCCAGGTGGGGTCCAGGAAGTGAGCCCAGGCTGTGTGGGCCATGAGGCCTCTGGGAGGGCTTTGCCTTTTATTCTGACTGAGATGCAAAACCATGGAAGGCTTTGGAGTAGAGACCCACAAAACTCCATCATGAAAGGGACTGTGGGATCTGAGTGATGCTGGATAGTGATGCTGAGTGAAGGTAGACCAGTCTTCCAACTGTGCGTAACAGCTGTCTCAGCCATAAGGAATTTATTGCGTCCTGTGCTTGTTTGCCTTAGAGGGAAAGACGCAACAGATTAGGAAAAGGCTAAAACCAGCCTTGCTGCCCAGGTTTGGGCAGACCTGGTCATTCTGATTTAAAGTCTTGGAAAGAAAGAATCCTCCGGACTGTCCACAGAACTGAACCCTACCCAAGAAGAAGTATTCTCATTAATTTACTCCTTTACTCCCTCATCAAGTGGCTGCTAAGGGCTGACTATGTTGGGCCCCAGAGAGAAAGATGAAGACACAGAAGGCCCCTACACTTGCAGGGCTTTCTGTCCAGTTAGCAGGGAACAGAAGCACACAAAGATAACTTTATCCTGTCATCCCAAGAAGGACATTGTGCTGTGAGTGTTGTGATAGACCTGGGGAAGGGAGATGATTCTAGATACGGTGACAGGGAGGTGGCATTTAAGCTGAAGTCTCTAGGTGAGAAGGAGTCAGGCAAAGAATTGGTTGTTCAGAGAGGACAGCAAGTGCAAAGGCCTGAGATGGGAAAGCTCTTGGTCATTTGGAAGAAGCAGCCAGGCAGCCAAGACAGGACTAGGGTGAGCCAAGGGGATAGTGATACAGGGGAGGTTGGGGTGGTGACTAGGAGGCAGATCATTGAAGGGCCTTCCCTTTACCAGTGTTTGCCTTTATTATGAGAACTCTCTTTGACTGCTTACTAAGTATTATGATGCTGCCTCTGTTTCTTCTTCTGTGAAGTGGGAATAATAATAGTTATTATCTTACATGGCTGAGGTGAAGGTTATGTGGGAAATATACCTAAAGCACTTAAAGTACCTGGTAGCGGTTAATTACCTCCTTCTCCTTGAAAGGCTCCTGTTGCATTTGTGACACAACTTTCCTGATCCATCTTTTGCAGGTGTCTTCGTGTTCTTTCTTCTTTTCCATAGTGCGTACCCCAAGGGCTTGTGCCTGACTCCTTTGCTTCTGCTGGGGGTGCTCTCTCAGGAGAAGCTTTTGCTACACTCAGCTGTCACTCCCCACAAAGATGACTGTCTATAGTCCCTACCTTCTTGAGCACCATGGCCCCATGTAGGCACTTCTGGATGTCTTTAGGATGCCCCTTGGGCACTTTTAAGCCACATTCACCAACTTCTTTCTGACACCTGCTTCTCTTCCCGTTTCTTCACTTGCTCTCATCATTTCCTGAGTTGTGCTGTGCCTTCCTTTACAATTCCAATCACGCCTGTCCCTTCTCTCCATTCCCACTTGGGAATGGCGGCAGTGACCTCCTACCCAGGTGATCTGGTCACCAGTCTCTGAACTCCCCTTTGCCTTTCTCCCTCTCCAGCCCTGCCACCCAGCCCTGCCACCCAGCCCTGCCACCCAGCCCTGCCACCCAGCCCTGTGGAGCCTTCCTTCAGAAATAAGGATCTGACTTCGGTTTGCTCAAATCTGTGGCTCCCCAGTGTCTGTCATACCCTCCCGCCCCCAGCTTGGCCTGGTGCCCTGGCTGATCATCCGGCTCCTGCCTCACCAGCCTGGTGTTCCAGAACAGCCTTCCATCCTGTCCCATCCTAGCCACACCGCGCCCCTTGCTCCCCGCCTTCTCCCTCTCCTGCTCTGGCCAGTGGCCCATGGCCCCTCCCCCCCCAAACCCTCTCCTCGGAGGCCCTCCGCCTGAGTGGTTCCAGCAGCTGCCACCTGCCACCTCTGCCCTAGCCACCCCTTCCCAGCACCCAGCACTGCTCCGCCTAAACTCCTCTGAAATGCTCCTCTCCAGTCATGTCTCAGAGCTGCCACTGTTGTGGCCAGGCTGCCCTCACCGGACCTGGTGCTGGCCCAGGCCCCTGTCCTCTGCCAGCTCCTCCCTTGCCTCCCCTTGCCTTCATGTCCCTGCCTGCCCTGGAGCCCATGCTCATTCCCTGCGGTTGTGTTGGGCAGCTTCTCAGTGCCCTGACTGCAGGCTGACCCTGCCTTGGGAGGTCTGCCCTGAACTCACCCTGGTGGAGAAGGTAGCAGAGTGGACGGGTGGTCTCAGGACCACCCTGTGCTGAGCGTTCTGGTGCAGCCTTGTAAGAAAGCCCAGCCAGTTTTCTAACCCGCTCCCTTCCTCTGGCTCCCTATCCATCCCTCTGCCCCCTTCCTTTAAGCAGCCGTCGCTTCTCATAAAACTGATGGCATCAGATCTGTTTCTTCTCTTCTCGACCGAATTCTCAGGGAAGATGACCTCTGTACCCCTTCCTCCATGGCTTCACCTCCCTCTTGTTCTAGCTTCCTTCCTATCACACCAGTAGAGACGATTTTTTTCAGGGTCACTGGGGGCCCTGCAGACCATGACACCTGGTGTATCCTTGCCTACTCGGCACCTTGCAGACGTTGGACGTGGCGGAGTCACCATCTCTTGAAAGTCTTTTCCCCGGAGAGAGGTGCCTGGGTGAGGTCCGTGAGCCCTGGCCCTTGGGGGAGGGGAGAATGTAGGTGATGCTCCCTTGCAAGGAACTGTAAACCTGATTATCACCAGGTTTAAATTCTTCCAGTGTTTCCATGCTTTCTTGGCAGGAGGGGTTGCCATGAAAAGCACATCACTGGCCTTTGTGCTGCTGCTGCTGCTGAACTCAGCGACAGGTGTGGGTGGTGTGGAATTACGAGCCCTGCGAGTGCTGCCGGAGCCTTTTGTATTCTCCCCTCTCAGATTTACTCCAGGGCTCCAGACCGTACTGAATGACTTCTCCTTTATTAGAACTTACTGATGCATCACAATGGCATAAAGCTTTTCTGCTCGTGAAGCAATTTTGCCTCTAGCATCTCACTTGATTCTCGTACCAACTCGGTGAGGTAAAAAGGGCCGGGGTTACCATCCCTACTTTCTAGATGGGGAAACTGAGGCTCAGCCAGATTAAGGGACTTGCCTGGAATTTCATGGGGATAAATGGAAGAATGCAAGAATGTTCAAAACCAGGGGTCCCAGACTGCGGTGCCCAGTTAATTGACCTTTGTGTGAGGACCTCACTGTAGGCAGTGACTGTCAGAAATACGATGTCCATCGTACCTCCAACCACACTGTTTCTTCAGCACTTAGTACTGAGTGTCAAAGATAGGGTGGGGAGGGGGGATTCAGATGTCATTCTTACTTTATTTTCAAAAGAAATCCTGTCTGAAATATTTAAGGTAGACAACAGCATTGCTTTGTATTTATGAATTCATGATTTTAGAATTTCACATTTGACTGTTGGCTTATTAGATGTTCTCAGCTAATGTCCCGGTACATGAAGCCCTTTAGATGGATGTGGCAGTTTGAGATTTGGGGTTAAAGATGGCATTTTCAGCCTTATATCAGCTTCAGCAAATAATTTATTTCATTTTATTTACACAAATGTAAAAAGGAGGAGTTTCAAGTAAGAGTTTTTAACAGCTCGCGTTGCAATCTTTCTGATGCAATAATTCATTATTTCAAATAGTCCGTTAGGTAGATCTATCTAACTTGTTTTAGGATTCAACTTTGAAACCCAAAGTTTCTGATCTGCAAAATGAAGGTAATATCACCCCCTTTCAAGGAGCTGTTGTAAGTAGAAAATGCATCCACTTAGATGAGAGCCCACAATGTTGTAAGCATTCAGTAAATGGTAACTTCTTATTTTGCCCCACAGGTTTGGGGAAAAGGTTTACAAGTGCCCCCTGTGCTGGGGATTCATGGCAGTGCTGCTCTGGTCTGTGGTTTTTTGGGTTGGGGGGTTGTTTTTTCTTTATTTTTTTTTTTCAGAGCAGTTTTAGGTTCACGGCAAAATTGAGGGGAAGGTACAGAGATTTCCCATATACTCCCTACCCCTACGCATGCACAGCCTCTCCCATTATCAACATCCTGCCCCAGAGTGGTATATTTATTACAACTGATGAACCCACACTGACACACATCGTCACCCAAAGTCCACATTTACCTTAGGGTTCACTCTTGGTGGTGTTCATTCTAGGGGTTTAAACAAATGTATAGTGTCCTGTGTCTGTCATTATGGTATCAGACAGAGTGTTTTCATGTCCTAAAAATCCTTTGTGCTCTACCTGTTTATCCCTCTTCCTGAACCTTCCCGGCCACTAGCGACCACGGTCTTCTTACAGTCTCCACAGTTGTTTGACCTTCTTTTCCAAAACATCACATAGTTGCGATCACATAGTAGGTAGCATTTTCAGACTGGTTTCTTTCATTCAGCAATATGTATTTACATTTCCTCCATGTCTTTTCATGGCTTGGCAGCTTGTTTCTTTTTAGGGCTGAACAATAATCCATTGTCTGAAGATAGCACAATTTTATCCATTCACCTAGCGAATGGACATTTTGGTTGCTTCCAAGTTTTGGCAATTATGAATGAGGTCACTATAAACATTGCTGGGCAGGTCTTTGTATGGACATAAGTTTTCAACTTCATTGGGCAAATACCAAGGGGCCGATTGCTGGGTCATATGGTAAGAATAGGTTTAGTTTTGTAAGAATCTGACAAACTGTCCTCCAAAGTGGCTGTACCAGTTTGCATCCCCACCAGCAACGGATGAGACTTCCTGTTCCTCCACATCCTCGCCAGCACTCGGTGTTGGCGGTGATCGGTTTTGGCCACTCTGATAGCCATGTTGTGGTATCTCATTATTGTTTTTAATTTGCATTTCCTAATGACAAGTGGTGGGGAGCATCTTTTCATATGCTTATTTGCCACCTGTTCTGTTATGAGGTCTTGTTTTGTTTGTTTGTTTTATTCTCAGGAGTCTCTGAACTGGGGTGTCATTTTCTGGGACAGACAGAACGGGACATTCAGGAGCTTAGCGTCCCATGGAGAGACTGTAGACTGGCCCTTTCTCCAGTTTTTATTTTCACCCACCTCTAAACTGAACTGTAGCATCGTCCCCAATCATGAATGTAGGCAGCACACCTGTATTAAGGGTGCCTGTGCCTTTATCACCAAAATAAATTGCAGATGTTTCCAATTGTCCTCATAAGTGTCGCAGGTTCCTTAGTCTCTGGTTTACACTTAAGGCTGTTTGGAAATCATGTAAGGTGTTAGACTTGGGGCTAGATCTTATTATTTAATATATTACTAGATATGTTACGTGTGTTAACATTTTGCTTTGTGCATTTAAAGATACTATTCTAAGAAGGGGTCATTAGGTTTCACCGGGTTGCCACAGTGACCCCTGGCTCATACAAGGTTAAGGACCCCTGGTCTGACGACCCTTAGGAACTGGGGATCAGGAGCTGTGTGGGGCTTGCCTGTGCACGGCGGCAGCGGGGCATGCTAGGAAGAGCCTGGGAGCGACTCAGGTCAAATCTCAGCTCTTTCACTTACTAGTTTGTGACCCGGGGCCAATCACATCAGTGGTGTGAGTCGCAATTTCCTCTTCTGTAAAACAGCGATGTTAAAATTAAAACATACCTTACTTGCTTCGGCATGCACATCAAGCACCCTTGCTAGCACGAAGGAAGTCCTCAAAAGTACAATTCCTCTTTCCCTTCCTCCCTGTTCTCTTCTGTGTCCCCTTCTGTGACACGCAAGGTTCTAGCAGATGGCCTCTTCAAGGCCTCTTCTAAATGTGGTATGATCCTGCGTCTTTCTTTTAATTAAGGCCAGACCAGGCGGTCCATTGTTGTTCAAGTCAGAGCTGGTGTCCTCATGCCCCATGGGATTGCCAGCCTCCTTTCCCAGAGCAGCAGTGAGAACCGCGAGCTCTCAGACCTTTTCTGGCCCTTCCTCTGTCCACCTTGGCGTTCTCTGGCTCCCCTCCAGGCTGCCTCATGGGTTGGGAATGCGTGGGCCGATCTGCCCGGAGTGCCTGCGATAGGGCCTTTGGCGTAGCATGTTCTGAGATCAGTGCCGACACTTCGTGTCTGGAACAGCTGATAGCAGACCTGGGAAACCCATTAATCAGTGTCCTCGGTGGCTCCCCTCTCCCGGCTTCTCCATCTGCAGCCTCAAGCCAACTGTCCTGAGGTGGAAAAACGTACCCTATTGTTATCTTGGTGAAAAGATGCTAAAGTGACAGAATGCTTCATTATACAGGAAGTAGGAGTATGGGGTGGGGGGAACGTGGCCAGATGCCATCATGACTCCACATCCTGCTCCTTTTTTGTTTGCCTTCATTAAGCACTGAATCAAAAAAGGCTTTGTGGTCACTGAGTTCAGATGACATGTGTTATGATTTTGTTTTCTGTCGTTTCACTATCCTGGGCCTTGGAACCATACTCTGTTCCAGCCCAGTCTTCAGAGTAGGTGAAAATGTCCGGTGTGCCAGCTTGAACGTGGCACTCTTTGTTAAAATGATTGCTGGAGCCTCGGCCTGATGGCATCAGCAGGGGAGAATCACTGTCCATACCCTGCATATCCTCCTCCCTACTCCAGCTCAGAGCCCAGAATCTCACCACCTCTGCTCCGTCCAGGCCTACAAGAGAGCGGAGTGTGAGGAAGCAACTTTCTGAAACTGAGCTGAGCCGAAAGGGGTTGGTGTTGTGTCTTCTGTCTTCGATATCGCCGGTGGGATGCAGGCTGGGACTGTCAGGGCTGTGTGACCTTCAGCATGGTGCTTAGCCTCTCTGTACCTCAGTTTTCTCAACTGTAAAGTAGAGAAGGCAGTGGTTACCCAGAGAATCGGGTGAGTAGGAGACCTGAAGAAATTCATACAGTAAAGCACTTAGAAGAGTGCCTGCACAGAGTAAGGTCACTGCCTTGGTCATGATGACCAGCTGCCAGAGCAAAAGAAATCTGAACAGCGGGGCTCTTGAGACCTCGGCTGGCCCTGTGGCCTGTGAGCCACTTCCCTGTCCACCTTCCTCCTAGTGGTGTCCGTGTCCCAGGGGAGAGCCGTACCCACGCACCTGCCCGTGGAGGCTGTGCGTTGGAGCTCAGCCGCTGCTCTGCAGTCCCAGCCCAGGAGAGGTAAACTGGAGAAAGGGCCAGTCTACAGTCTCTCCGTGGGGCGCTGAGCTCCTGAATGTCCCGTTCTGTCTGTCCCAGAAAATGACACTCGCGTTTCGTGATGAAATCGTCTAGGCTCTCTGAGAGAGGTTCCGGACATTATAGGAAGCCAAGCCCACCCCTAGGCCTTTCCGCATTTTTACTGATGCAAGAATGAGCTTCAGGGAATGGCTTTAGGGATCCCTCCCTTCAGGCTGTTAGGAGAAGCGGGTTGGGCAGAGCTTAATTTAGGGGGTTAATAGCAGCAGTGGTAACCAGTGCACAGTAGGTCCTATGGTTTTTAATTTCTGTCAAGCCCGGGGGGCTGGTAAATCTACCTTAAGTGCTCAGCCTCTAGGTGCCCAGAATCTGTCCAGTAAGCTGGGCCTTTTGAATCTCTCTGCCTTACATGTTTACAAAGCAGGAGGGGAGGAAGCAAGGTTTCACGTGGCCTGGAAAGTTATAAATAAGGTCATTGGCCAAAGGAGGGATTCCTCACCTGTCTCCCCCAAGATTCCTCCTGTTTCATGAGGTGTTTATAAAGGGCCTAGAGCAATAATTAGCTTTACTCAACACACACACACACACACACACACACACACACACACACGCGCACACACACGTATACTTAGGGTCATGATGCCAGTGTTCTAGATGCTGGAGAGAAAGCAGTGAGCTCTTAGTAAATGGTTGCTGCTAGAATAAAACCATTATTTGGTGCTGGAGGGAATATTCCAGAAATATTCCACATTTTATCAGTTCTAGAGCACTTTCCCATACAGAAGACCTTCCTTGTCTGCATCCTTTCTTGTTCTAAGCCTCTGATACTTCCAGTCCAAATGACAGAATCTGGCCATCTCTGAGCCGTCCCCTGCTGTGTTGTCTGGGGCTGGAATCTGAGCCTCTTGGCAGTTCTGTGATGTGGGTAGATATTTCTGGTACCATTTCATGGATGAGCAGACTGAGGCTAGGGGAGCCAGGATCCTAAAATGGAGGAGGACTTCAGTTCTTGGTTCAGGTCAGGTTAGTGTTCTTTGACTACACCGCACTGCTCGGCTGTCTCCAGGGAGGTAGGCTGCAAGAATGTCCAGATGTGGAAAAGGAGAAGTTCTGGACCCTCTAGAGGCCTGGAGGATACCAGGGTGACACCCTGTACCCTGGCATGCTTCCCCTAAAGTGCTTCACAGCGAGCCCCACCCCCACCTGCAATCATGTTTCCAAACTGTGGCCAGAGACCTTGAAATCCTACATCTTCTTCAGCATGGAGCATATGCCTCCCAGCACATAGTAGGTGCTTCGCAAAGGAGTCCCAGAAGTAGAAGGTGGGCTGAGTTGCTTTGACGGGGGCGGGGTGGGGGGGGGGGTTGGTTCCTGGCGCTGGCTGGGGTTTTCTTCCTTACTTGGGGGTTGGAAGCTCTAGAGCCAGCTGCAGGGGGAGGCGATCCCTTATGGGCTTAATTGGAGCCGGCACTTTTGCTGGAAACTGTGGGAAGCAACAGAGAGCTCTCCAAGTGCTTAAAAAGTGGGTTTTGAAAAACAAACAAGACCTTGCCCACGCAGGGATGAAGCGGAGGTTAGATACAGCCTTTTTTTTTTTTTTTTTTTTTTTGGCTTAGTTGAATAACATACTAGAAGGAACTCTGTAAGCCGGCCCCAGTCCCTTGGAAAGAGGGCCATATGTTTGTCGACAGGATGTTATACTCTGTATTAAGAGTCAACTTAGTAACTGTTTATAAAACTTTATAACTTATAGAGCCCTTTTCACATGTATTGTGTGTGTGTGTGTGTGTGTGTGTGTAAATACCCTATGTAACCTTCCCCTTTAAGGCTATTATATTAATAATACACATACTCTATAGTGGAAACAACACAGGTTGGTTTTCAGTCTCTGGGGCTCAGCTTTCCCCATCTGCACAATGGGGATGACAGGTTCTATTAGGGGACATGGTGCGAGAGAATGTGCCTCTCCCTGGTTCAGGGGCCTGGTGGGAGCATGGGGAGCAGGAGTGGAGTTAACTCTGAGAGTGGTGAGCAGTTCAGGGGTGCCCAGCACAGCTGGTGGAACCCAGACATCAGCTAAGGGGAGGTGCTCTTCTGGAACTACCTGCTCAGAGGGTGGGATGGGCCTCTTCTTGGAGGCAGGCAGGAGATTTGCAGGCCCCGAGGACCCACGGACAGCCAAACTGCAGGCTACCCTCCAAACCTAGTTCTCAGGGATATGTGACCGGGCCTCTGGCCACCACCATACTTCTTGTCAAGTGGGGCCTCTGAGTGGGAAGGTGTGTTTCTCCCCAGAGAGTACGAGAGAGCAGCGACCCAGTCTCGGCAGAGCTGGGGTAGACAGCATCATCCTGCTCCCCGCCGGAGGCCCGGTGCTGGTCCTCCCTTCTCTATGAGCTCTGGCTATCCCCTCTCTGCTCTCTTCCCCTGCAGGAATCTGCCTCTCCCCTTGTCCCTTTCTGTTTGTCTTCTCTGTCCTCCCTCTGCCCGCTGGCCTTTCCCGTGCCTTCTTCCTTCTTCAGTACACAGAGCTGTTTTATTTTTTTTTTCCTTGAAAAAATATTTTTTAATGTTTCTTATTTATTTTTGAGAGAGAGAGAGAGACAGAGTGCAAGCAGGGGAGGGGCAGACAGAGAGGGAGACACAGAATCCGAAGCAGGCTCCAGGCTCTGAGCTGTCAGCACAGAGCCTGTCGTGGGGCTCACACTCACAAACTGTGAGATCATGACTGAGCCGAAGTCGGACGCTTAATCAACTAAGCCTCCCAGGTACCCCAGAGCTGCTTTCTTTTTAACTGCAAAAGGTTTTCTGTTTATTGTTCCTTCTATAAAACATCAATTAGTTAATGGATTTCATATGCAAGGGAGGACCATTGCTATGTTTTAACTTGAATTGTGTGCTTCAGTTAAGGTTTTTTTCCTTAAATAATTAGTGAAGCGTCATGGCCCTTTCCAGCAGTGTGGTCCTCTGTCCCCATCTGCACAGTGGGGCGAGTGAGACTCCTGCCAGAGTAGCAGTGGCCAAATGGGTGAATAAATAAGTCCAGACAGCGGCAAGCCCCCAGCCCTACCATCTGTCATTGCAAAGATGTGTTGATCGTTGCTGAGTGGTCCCAGGCAAGGGCCTCAATTTCTCTGGATCTGGCTCTAGATTGACTAAGACTGTGGTTTTAGGGGCTTTGTTTCAGCAGTTACTTGGACTGGGATCAGCCCTGAGTCAACGCTGCTGGTGGAGGTGACTCTGGGCGTTTCCCAAGTGTGGATGAGTTGTCTGTATCTGTCTTACTCCTGGACTCTGCCTCGCCTGGTCTGCTTGCTGCCTCCCTGAAAGCCTCCAGTAACTCCCTGTTTTCTGCGTGGGTGGGCTTCCCAGGGCCCCCTCCCATGGATGCTCTCTCTCTCTTTCTTTCTCTCTCGCTCTCTCTTGGGTTTCCCTCCACCCCTCCTTACCAGATACCTTTTTTTCACTCCTCACTTGTCCCACCCCAGCCCACGGGGTAAGTAGGTTGCTGGTAGGGAGAGATACTTCTCAGAGGGGAAAGGAAAAACTTGAACTGTGAACATTCCCAGAAGTTGCCTGTTATACTCTCTGACCATTGATTTCAGCAGCGTCTTGGGCTCTTCTGCCTCTACCCATTCTTAAAAATGGGTAAGCTCCTCCTTTTTTCTTCTAGATCTGTGTTGTTCGTTATGGGAGCCGCTAGCCACGTGGTTAGGGCACTTGAAGTGTGGCGAGTCCAAATTGAGATGTGCTGTAAGTGTAAGATACATACCAGATTGCAAGGAGTTAGTATGAAAAAAAGATTGTATGATACCCCTTCAGTACTTCTTATATTGACTGCATGTTGAAAGGATATTTTTGATGTGTTAAATAAATGTATTAAAATTAATTTTCTCTCTTTTTTTCCAGTTTTTCCAAAAAAAAATGTGGCTGCTAGAAAATTAAAAATTACACGTGTGGCTCACATTATATTTCTGTTGCAGTGGCTGTTAACTGGTGGCGATTTTGCCCCCCAGGGACATTTGGCAATAGAGATATTTTCTATTGTCATGCTCAGGGCAGAAGGGGGTTGCTATTAGCATCTAGTTGGTAGAGGCCAAGGATGCTATTAAACATCCTGCAGTTCATAGGTTAGCCCCCGACAACAACAAATGATCCAGCCCCCAATGTCCATCGTGCCAAAGCTGAGAAACTGTGTTCTATTGGACACTCTCACTTTGGGTCATGTGGTCTTATGGGCAATGACTTCAAGATCAGAGGTCCTAGGGCATCGTAGAAATCGCATAATGGCCATCACCGGATAACCTGCAACTATGGGCAGGCAGGTTACTTAACATTTCACAGCCTCCATTTCCTCATCTGCAAAATGGCATGTTTCTAATAGTAAATGAAATCAGCATACATCATGAGTAATACGTAGCAGACTTCCGCTAAGTAGAAGTTACTGTTACTGTTAAAAATCAGAATCTTTTACTCTGTTGGCTCTGTGGATCAACTACAGGGATTTCTACATGCCTTCCAGATTTTTCTGAGTACCTGACACTCACACAACAACTTGGAAACTAAATCTCTTAACCTTTATGGGCTAAGGGTGTCTCGTATAACCCTTTCTATTCCCAGCTTCAGGACCTCTTCACCCAGCCTGAGAGTGGCTTCCTTCCAGGTTTCTGCCTCTGCTCTTTCCCAATCCCACTATGCATGTGCTTGGTGAAGTCCACCCAATTCCAGAAACTTTAGTGTCTTTTTTTTTTCTTTCCTGTGCTCAAGTGGGAGTAGCTGTGGGCAGAAAATGTGGCCTGTCCATCTGTCTCCCCAGCCCTCAACATGATGCCTAGAAAAAAACTGTGTTGAGTGTTATTTGAATGAATGCATGGGCAAATGAATGATAAATATCCTTTCTTCTTGGCTCCTGGGTAGGACAGCTTAAACCTTGTCCTTGCCTACCTCAGCACTCCCCCTTCCACCCGCACCTGTGTTTGCGTTGGGGCCAGCAGTTTGTTTGTTCTATCTGGAGGGTTACAGTAATTCTTCCCGTGCAGGCTCGCAGCTATGGTGCAATACGCCTGGATCCCAGAAGTCCTGCCTTGTGTATGTGGACTTAGTCAGCCAGCCTAAGAGGGGATGCCCCCAGCCATTCCAGTGGCCCAGGCATGGCCACTTCCAGAGAGTAGGAGCCCGAGATGCCCAGGCATGCCTCCTTCTTGGTGGCAGAGAGAATTCCCCAGCAGCCCCCAGCAGGCGGTGAGGAGAGGCTTTCCAGAGATGTGCCCTTCGAGATCCTCTGATAAAGAAAACACAACATGTTCTTTGGCAGGTTGTAATCCTGGGTGGGCAGGATGGTGTAGGGTTGGAGTCTCCCAATGTCTAGACACTGTGATCTACTCCCAGTTTTGAAAACATTTTAATTACAAGCCACTTTACAGTGTCAGGTTAACCCACCTGGAAGTTACGGGGAGCTTCTGGGCGAGCTTGCTCATTTCTTTTGTGTCAGCTGCATGTGGAGTCAGAACTGCATTGGGTGAGAATGGCCCAGAAGGCATGTGTCAGATGCTGTTATCTGCTGGTATCTGCAAGCTGTGAGGCCTCTTCACTGGGGAAGGAGTCTCTCTGGAAATAGACTGGGCTGTGTCTTGTGCACATCTGGATTTGGGATTTCCCCATTTAACCTTCGGTGGATTGGGTATGGGATATATAGCCCAGTCCTGGGAGGTGGGTCAAGGTACGGGGACCATATGGATTTTCCCTTGGGATGTGTCAGGATTTGCTGTCATTCCTAACTGGCTTTGTGATACCTGAAGTTGTTTCCCCTACCTGACCCTAACCGTTTCTCTGGTGAAAGATGAAAAACCCCATACTTCTTGGCGACTTCATTTCTTTCCTTCTCCCCCAAACCTGTGCTTTGAAACAAGTTGTTTAATAGGCCACACATTTTAGATAATGTCTTCCCTCCATTGTTTGAAAAGTCCCAAGGCACATCATTGCTTACCAGCATTTCTAATCAGCCACAGATAATCTGTGTTCCCATGAAATTGATAAAACAACAACAACAACAACACAAAAAAAAAAAAAAACCCTGCAAAATTAAGCAAGAGGGTGGTTAGTCACTTGGGGCCAAGTTGGACGGACCTGGGTTTGAAACTTAGCTCTGCCTCTTCCCAGATAAATTTTTCAGCAGTGGGACCTTAATGTCAGTGTATCCCATGAGTTACTTTCCATCTCATTTGATAAGATAGTATGTGCACAGCCCCCAAGATAGTGTCTCAGTGAATATCGACTATGACACGGGGCGCCTCGCCTCGGTGGCTCAGTCAGTTGAGCGTCTGACCTTGGCTCAGGTCATGATCTCACAGTTCACGGGTTTGAGCCCCGCATCGGGCTCCGTGCTGGCAGCTGAGAGCCTAGAGCCTGCTTCGGATTCTGTCTCTCTGTCTTGCTCTCACTCTCTGCCCCTCCCCCTACTCTATCTTTCACTCAAAAATGAATAAAAACGTTAAAAAAATTAAAAGAATATATTGACTATGATATTTTGGTTAGTGCTGCAAACATCTTGTTTGGGGGAAACATACGATTGGACTTGATTCATTGATTTATTGGGCTATGCAGGTCTTCTGGGTCAGTGGCTCTTCTGGCCTCTGGGGATACAGCGTGACTAAGGGAGACACGTTAGTTACCTGCTTTGTTGGAGGTTACACTGCACTGCAGGTGGAGGGAGGCACAGTGGACTAGTTAACAAATAAAAAAGACATTCTGGGTTGTGGTCAGCACCCTGGGAAAACAAGGAAACGTGAGAGTAAATGGGGTGGGGTGGGGAAGATACGTCTGAGGAATGCGATGTTTGGGGCGAGACCTGAATGGCGAGAGAAGCCTCTATACGATGTGCAGCAGGGCTTCTGGGCAGCAGGAGCAGCAAGGGAAGTTCATCAGAATTCAGGAGATACTGACAATGGCATCCGGGCTTTCGTGAGTACCTCCTTGGACCCCCTAAGATAAAGGGGACGCTGAGGAAGGAAGCACCAGGCAGGATGATCCAACCCAGCAGTTGGCAAAAAGTCTAAAATATTTACTGCCTGGTTCTCTGCAGAAAGAGTGTGCTGACCCCTGACAGACTGGACAGTACGCACACCTATGGCCTTGGCAGACACAGGGCAGCTCGCGGGTGTGGGGGTCCGCGGCCTGGCAGCCTTCTGGGTGCCCAGACTCCAGGCATGGCACATCTACCCTGCTAAAGCACCCTGATAAAGGCCAATACATCTGCCCCCAAGGAATGTGAAACACCCCCAGCCTTCAAACTGGCGGGATCACCGCATCCGTGTCCCTGGGTGAGCTGGCCCGAGAGGTCTTGGAGGCGGAGCCCTGCTGCTTTCACTGAGAGAACTTCTGCTCAGGAGGAGGGGAGCAGGGAGGCGAGCTGTCCGTCATTGCTGTCACGTAGCGAACGCTTACCGCGTGCTCGGCTGAGTTCTGCGGTCTATTGACTCCATCCCCGCAACAACCCTAATTCCTTGTTTATGGTGGAGGAAACGGAGGTCAACCCACTGGAGCCTAATGTGCTGCTGTGCTGGAAGTCACACAGCTGGGAAATGGCCTTCCTGCCTCCCAGCCCGGGCCCCTCCCTCCACGGCCATGTGCATTGTTTCCCTGTGGAGTTCCTTGGAGGGCTGTTGGGGGGAGGGGGACGGGGTTCACCTGTTTGCATGTGTGAATTACGTCCTGCTTAGACCCTAAGCCACATGCACCCAGCCACCTGCCTGTGTGGCCGTAGACCCTATAAAAGAGGAAGATGAAGGAAACCAGCGTGTTCTTAACAGCGTGTTCTTATAGCATATTCTGACCTGCTGTGTCCTCCTTGGGAAACACTCCAGGGCTCTTGGCCGAGTGTTTGCTGGTCCACATATGCCTGTGGAGAGGCGGGGTGGCCTTGTTCTCCTTGGGCCCTCGGCCCAGCTCTGGGCTGGCTGCAGAAACAGCCGCTGGGCTCAGGTAAGTAGTCTCTCCTTTGCTGACCTCAGAGCAATAGGAATCTGTGAACACGGAAGGAACACGTGGCCTTTTCTCATGCAGATGCATTACCATGTCCATAGTGGCCTTTCTGTAGAGGGCAGCCCAGGACAAGCCTGCTGCCCACTGATTGGGTCAGCCTTGCTTAGCACCGTGCGTGGTCACAGATGAGGCAGCCCCAGTGAAGGAGTCAGAGTACCCAGGATGGAGAAAAAAAATGGGCCAGAAAGGGATAGTGAACCCAAACATGTGGGAGAGAGGTGTCAGGGAGGGCGATATGAGAAGAAAGCGCCAAGGCACCCAGGTGGCTCCATTGATTAAGTGCCCACCTTTGGCTCAGGTCATGATCTTGCAGTTCATGGGTTCGAGCCCCGCGTGGGGCTCTGTGCTGACAGCTCAGAGCCTAGAGCCTGCTTCGGATTCTGTGTCTCCTTCTCTCTCTGCCCCTGTCCCGCTAGTGTGCCCTCCCCTCTCAAAAATAAACATTTTAAAAAATTAAAGAAAAAAAAAGAAGAGCTTGATGGTAGAGTCACAGGGACCTAGTAGAGACTCCTGGCTCTGTGCTTTGTTAGCTCCGTCATCTTAGGCAGGCGTGACGCGATGGACGTGAGTTTGTGCTTTGGAACTGGAAGCCTGGGTCCGAATGTCAGTTCTTCCTTCCTAATGGTGTACAACCTTGGGCACTCCACTTAGCCATTCTGTGCCGTCATTTCCAAATTTGGGGTGGTTGTGAGGTTTGCATGAGTTAACGTGTGAGATGCCCTTGGATCAGTGCTTGACACAGAATTAGAGTTCAGTAAATGCCAGCTCCATTCATTCACGTCACCTGAGGCTCAGTTCCTCAGCTGTACACTGGGCAAAGCAATGCGGCTTTCACAATGGAAATGAGTGCCTGCACCTAATGCACCGGCTGTAGGTCGGCATGTGGGAGATACGAAGTACGTTCTTCTCCTGACCTCAGGTGGCCCCCAGTCATGGCACCTGTTGAGCGGAAATGTGTGTCACCAGGAAGACTGATGACTGCTGGGCACGGCCCGGGCTGGGTTCTCTGGGCTGGGAAAGTATACGTTGGTGGATGCTCAGACTGTGTTCTGCCTTTCTCGTTGGATTGAGTTACCATGATGTTGGCCCCTTCCAGAAGTCCCCAAGTCCTGGCTGGAAGGGGTGTCCTGCCATTGCTGTAGTTTTCCTGCTGGATCCTGCCAGTGCGTGCTCTTCTCCCAGCCACCTCACCAGTTAGGCCCCCAAAGGGTACTCGTCCACCCAGGGCCTGCTATGTATGCTCACCTCTCTTTTTTCTAATCCTCACCGAGCACTAGCCCTGTGCCAGGCTAGTGGCGTGGGACGCAGAGGCAAGCCAGGTATGACCCTGCCTTTGAGGAGATCACAAATTAAAATTCACTGAGAACCGGAGCAAGGGAGGGCTGTTGTGGATTCCCAGTCCGCTCTCTCCATGCCCCTGTCACCTGCGGTGGTCTCTGTGGCCCAGTGACCAAAGGCATGGTCTCTGGAGCCGAGTGCCTGGCTTCAAGTCCCGGCTCTGCCTCTTACTAGCTACAGCTGTGACATTGGCAAGACAGGTACAGGTGTCCCTGAATGAAGGACAGTGAGTGCTGCCTATTGTTGTGTAATGTGGGGACCCCTACCTGACTGGACTTACAGGTTCTAAGAGCCTTAGCAAAAAGAGAAAGTGGTAACAGTGACCTAGCGTGTCTATTTCTGGATCCCGGATGGTTTGTGTATCTTAGCCCTACTTTTCCCCCACACGTGGATTATAACCCGCCTGAGATTTCTTAGCTTTGAGTATATCTGGCCTCAGCCCATTGGAGAAGGCTCCTTCCCCTGTTCTTCCTCAAGGAATGTGAGATTCCTCCACACTCTTTTTTTGGGGGGGGGGGGGGTCGTGGAAGGCCCTGGGACTTCTGTTCTTAGGGAGAAGAGGGAGCCAAGACAGCCGGCTGCTCGGCCCCAGACCCGCACCTTGACTAGAAACTCCTGGCTGCTCACTGCTCACACACCAAGATGCCGGCACCAGAGCCCAGGGGACAAAAATGCACGGGGTCAACTAGAAGAAAGACCAGTGAGGGAGAGCAGACTGATAGGCTACAAGGGACAAAAATAGTGTAATTTGTCACATCAAATGAATATATTTAAGATATGTGCATTTCTTTGCCTGTGAATTGTATCTTAAAAAACAAAAAGGGTTTGGGGGCACCTGGGTGGCTCAGTTGGATGAGCATCTGACTTCGGCTCAGGTCATGATCTCACAGTTCATGGGTTTGAGCCCCACATCGGGCTCTGTGCTGATAGCTCAGAGCCTGGAGCCTGCTTCTGATTCTGTGTATCTCTCTCTCTCTGCCCCTCTCTCCCAAAAATAAACATTAAAAAAAGAAAGTGGGGGGGAGCATTGGACACATCTCAAACTCCAATCAGTGATATCCTCAAGTATTTGGAAGGAAATGTACTGATTCTGCAATTTAGTTGGAATGCACCAAAAAAATAAGTTGATGAATGGGTAGAGGGACGGACGGATGAATAAATGTGTGAGAAAGCAAGGAGAGCAAAATGTAATTATAGAATCTAGGTGGTTGGTACTTGTTTGTTCACTAAAATTCCTTCAGCTTTTCTGTGTATTTGAAAACCTTTGGGAAAATGTAAAGAAAATACTATAAAGCTATAAGATTACAAACAGGAAAAAAAAAAGAGCCTACAATAGAACAATATACATGTACATCTGGAAATATTTACCAACATTTAAAATGCTGTTTGACTCAGTGCCTGGGTGGCTCAGTTGGTTAAGCGTCCGACTTCAGCTCAGGTCATGATCTCACAGTTTGTGCATTTGAGCTCTGCGTCAGGCTCTGTGCTGACAATTCAGAGCCTGGAGCCTATTTTGAATTCTCTGTCTCCTCTCTGTGCCCTTCCCCGTTCACACTGTCTGTCTCTCAAAAATAAATGTTAAAAAAAATTTTAAATGCTGTTTGGAAAGTTGGATGTTAATATGAAGAAAAATAAAACTAGGCCTACATATTGTTTTGCAATAGATGCCCTTTTTTATATTAGAAAAAAATATATTTTTTACTTTATATGTTTATGTATCTTATATGTTTTATATATAATTTTTTTTAAGGGAAGAATGTTCCAGACAGGGGGCAAAGCAAATGAAAAAGGCCCTGTGTGTACATAGTGAGGCCATTATGGCTGGAGTGAAGAGAAGGAAGGAAGTGTGGTAGGAGCAGAAGACAGGAGAAATTAGAGGGCAAGGTCTTACAGGGCCTCAAGGCCATGATAAGGTCTGATTTTGAGCTCTTTGTGCCACGGGAAGACCTCGAGGTTGTGAGCTGGGAGTGAATGATCTGACTTCAGAAGGCCCTTTCCACTCCTTCGGGGGAGGGACTGTAAGGGAACAAGGGTGGAAGCTGGGCTGCCCACTCCCTCCAAACCCTCCCATTTTCTGGCCCAAACCTCGGTGTGCCATTTCTCCAGTGTCCACATCCTCAGCCTCAGGTGGCCACTCATGGACCCTCTCCTAGAGGGACTTCTTTTATGAAAGTCACCCATCTGTCCCTCCAACAAGGTTCTGCAGTCTTCACAGGTAATCCCCAAACAATGCAGCATTCATGATCTCCGTTTTATTTTTTCTCTGGTCCCAGCCAGCTGGTCTCTGAGGTTTCTCTCGTATCCTCTGCAATCCCACAGGGTGCTCAGCGATCCTTACATGTTTTAGTGGAGGAGGGGACATGTTAACAATAGACCACTGAGCACCTCCCGGAAACCTGGAAGAGGTAATATATAAGCTTATGACTTCAAGCATGGACTCTGGAGTCCCAGGTCAGCTCCTGCTCTAGTTCTGGGACCCTGGTCACGTCCTATAAGCTTCCCAAACTCCAGTTTCCCAGTGCCAGATAGTAATGAATATGCCTAACTCGGGGTTTCGGTAGGAATGAAACGAGACACATTTCTTACAAAGGGCTTAGCACTGTTCCTGCACGTTGTAAGCAGGCAGCAAGTGCGGGCTCTAGTTTTTATTGTTGCTGTTGGGAACACTGTGATTACTGTTGCTTTTCCCAACATGGGAGATACAGGCACCAACAAAGGTGGGACAGAGTTGGCACTGTTGATTAGGTACTTCGACATCTGCAGAGGAAGGGTCCTGTGCTGTCCTGCCAGCGGGGGCTGGATGGGGCCTGGCACACATGCCCTGACTTCAGGGTGCTTGTGCCCAAGCGGGGAAAGACTGTGACGTATGACCAGCACCCAGAGGCAGGCGGCACCACCTTGAGACCAAAGCCCCAATACAAGCGGACCCACAAGGCCAAGGGGCAGAATGTTTGCAAATGAAACATTTGTAGACCCTGTGGTGGTTGGTCGCAGGTGCACCTCAGAGCGCTGGCTCGAGCTGGAAAGGAAGGACCGGGAGGAATGGAATGTTTCTCAGAGGCATTTGTATTATTATTTTTATTTTTATTTTTATTTTTTTCAGAGCAGGCAGGGAGAGCAGGATATCTTTTTCCTTTTCCTTTCTGTGAATTTCTGAGGTTAGTGAGTGGTGTTCATTGTTACTCAGGAATAACTGGGTGTGACCCAGATACAGGAGAGCCAGACCGGGGCGGGGCCTGTCAAGTCAGATGAGATTTAGCTCCCTGCCCAGAGTGCCCCTTGAAATCCCCCGCAAGAGCCCCTGTCTGACCACCCAACCCACGGAGACTCCTCCATGGCTAGAAACTGAAGTGGCTACGTCTCTCCACTTAGTGCTGCCCTGCGGAATGGGGGTGTGAGGCCAGGCCCCTGCCGCAAGCCCCCCCATATTAGCGTGTGGGTGGCACTTGGGATGGCAAAGTCTCTGTCCTGTGATTCTGAGATGAGCTGTTTTCACCCATGGTAACCCAGTAACAGGGCCTTCCTGCCTGGGTTCAGATAAGCGCTTGTCCTAAGGGCCAGTGAAGCTGGGAAGCCACATGAGGAAGTGGGGCGGTATGTCCCTGGAACCAGAGCGCTGCCCCAGAGAACCGGCTCCCCCCAGGAAGATGGCACCATGCCTCACCTCCCATCGCTCGGCTCTCCGCCAGGGTTGCCAGCCCCCCAGGTGCACTGGAGAAGGCTTGCATTGTCCGTGGCCAAACCCCTCACTGCCAAGGCACCTGCCAAGGTGGCTTCCTGGACTTGCACGAGCTCAAGGTCCATCCAGCCCGTAAACTCCCACCCCAGGGAAGCATAGGAGGCTCAGCCCAGACCCAGGCCTGTAGGCCTTCTGGGCACCCAGCCTGAACCCCAGCTCCGTTCAGCAGGCCGAGGTGTGCCCCACGCAGGGAAACGGTGAAAAGCCACCTTCCTTCGTCCTGACCGCACCCCTGACCGCACCCCTGAGGTCTGCTTTACTGTCATGTCAGATACGTGGTTCCGAGCACAGGTCTTGGACCCCCGTTGCCTCCGTTTGTATCCAAACTTGACCACTTACTCATTCCGTGACCGACCCGAGGGACTTTCTTCCTGTCTTTTGCTCCCGTTTCTTAGCTCAAAAATGGTGATACTAAGGGCACCTGGACCAAGTGACTTCACTTTTTCTGTTCCCCAGTTTGCTCATTCACCGAGCTGAGATGATGAGGACACTGACCTCACAGGGCCGTGGGAACGACAAAATACATAAAGTGATCAGGACAGTGCCTGGCAAGTAGAAAGTCCTGGGCCCATAGAGTTTAGATGCCGTACTCCTCCTTTTCAACAAGGTGCAGAGCGCTGGGGAAACGCAGGCCCCGGCCTTCCTGCCGCCTCCGGGTGCTGGCTTTCCGTGCCCCTCCTCACTGGAACGACTGCACACAGAGCCCCCAGGGAAACTGGAGGCAGAGTTCAGAAGCGGAAATCAAATCTCCAGACTGCTAACCCCTGGCTTAGCCCCTGGTCCCCTCGGCACTTCCCTTGGGGGACTGAATACCTTTAGCATTCTTGGCATGGTCCCAATACACCCACCCGCTTGTGGATCGGAACATGCATCATGCCATCAAGAAGTGGGTACTGCCTGCTCGGCTCCTCTTGGATCGTGAGAGAGTCTTGTGTGGCTGAGGCTGCCCCAGCCCTGTGCCTGAAGCATGATCGGTGCCTCGACTGTGGGCTAGTCTGCTCATCCCCCGTTCCCACCCCTTGATAAGTAAGAGCTGATTTTTCCATGTGGTGTTTGTCTCTCCACGAATGCACTGCCAAGCTTATCTATACAATGGATTTCCTGCTGGTGTTGGGTCTGCCCCACTCCCCACTGGGTAATAAATCGATGTCGCCTGAGCACGCAGATCTGCTGACGTCCGTAATGCTGGTGGCCTTGGCAGACCCCAGCTAACCCCCGCCTGGGTGGGAAAGGCAGACATAAACCCTGGCTGACATGAACCGCAGATCCCAGTTACTGATAGAGAGCCAGAACTGGGTGGGCGGGGTGGGTGTGAGAAGTTCGTGTGCATCTACCAACTGTTTATCTAGGCCGCCTGTGTGCCAGGCCATGTACTGGGCTCTGAGCATAACAGAAATGCAGGGGACACAGGGAGAGAGTTTGAGGAGCACCCACGCTGGCCTGGGAAACATGCAGATCATTATAACGTCAGAGCCTAGCTCTGGGGTAACATTTAGCATGGACCCTGTGGACAGAATGTACCGTGTCACTTGGGGCTCGAGGAAGGCCTTGGGGCTGAGTCCTAATGAAAAGTTTTCTTTCCTTGGCACCCGGTCCTCAGCAGCGAGAGCCCAGACGGGTCTAGGAAATGTGGAGAGTTTTTCACAATGAGTTATCATGAGCCTTTGCATCTGGGGTCTGTTTGCACTACACCCAACATCCGGAGCATCACCTGTGGGCACGCTGGGGAAGCCTCCTTCTCTCCTGTCCTCTGCCCAGGCCCGGGGCAGTTGCACTTTGTGGCCTCTAGTCAGAACTCCCAAGTTCCCATGTTAATCATAACAAGTGTGTTCCGAGAGGAACCGGCCCGGCCCCTGCCGGCAAGCCTTCTCTCCTGTCTTGATAACATCTGCACCAAATTTGCTCCCTTTATATAATTGGGCCTGTTGGTATTTGCTTTGACTTTAGATTACAGTATGCCTGGCGTCTCTGAAATTTCAGGCCCAAAGTATGTGCTGGGGCCCAGAGTGGTGGGAAAACTGACCTTTTGCCGGTGGGATTTCAGGTTTAGCTGGGAGGGTAAGAAACAATACCCTGGCTACTGTTTGCATGAAAAATGTACAGCAGCCCCTGCCCCACCCCCCGCCTCACCCCACTGGTGGGAAAGGGATCTCCTGCCTTGCTCTGGGAGTGGTGCTGGGTCAGGCCTGGTGGATAGAAGGGTGCAGGCGGGCTCCTCTCCTCCTCCTCCTCCTCCTCCTCCTCCTCCTCCTCCTCCTCCTCCTCCTCCTCCCCCTCCTCCCCATCTTCCCCCACATCCTCCCACCCCCACACCATCCCTGGCTTTGGAGTGACAGCACTCAGCAAACAGAAGAAGATGCACTAATGGTAAAGAAATGCAGTGAATCCAGGCTTAACCCCAAAGCCAACCTCAGAGTGTCAGGGTTCGGAATCTTACTTTGAAATGCCCGTCATGGTCTGGCCAAGGCAAGCCAGAGGAGCTGTTTGGGGTGTGAGATAAGGAGTGGGGGTGGTGGCTCTCCCCAGTGTGCTCTATCCAGAAAGGAAGCAAATGGATTTGCACGCCTGTTCCCCGACATCTCTGGAGTGAGTCGTATCTCAGTGGTGACTTCATTTCCCCTAATGGGGTTTCTGCAAACTCTCTGGAAGGTTCCAGCTGGTAAGCCACGCTGATTGTGGTGTGGGAGTTTGTGATATGCTTGTTTGCACTTGCTCTTTGAGACCCCAGAGGCCCCAGATGAGTGATAACTGGATGATGGAATATTTGCTAGGGGAAGGGACGTGCATTTTTCAAAGATAAGGTTTGATCCTGAGCAGAAGGGAAGCTTCCAGATGCCTCTGACATGTTGAGCAGTGAGGTGTGGGTGGGTACAGATCTCTTTCCCTGTTGCCTTGCTGGGGTATCCGCCCCAGGTGCACTCTTGCCTCTTGAAGATGCTTCAGGGACCGCCCAGGGGCAGGGCGGGGTGCTGCCCAGGGGTCTCTGACTCTTTCAGCCAAAACACTGTCGTTTTCCTGTCTAGATGTTCTGGCACTCCCTCATGATTTTGTTTAAATGGAAGGGCTTTTGCCTAGTGTAACCAATGAGGTCATTACATGTTGTCCCTTCTCTCGTAACAGGCTGTAGCTTCCTTGGGGAAGGGCCCTTGTCCTGTTCAACACTGCAACATCCATTGAAACCTAGTGTGGGACTCGTATAGAATCCGGTCCTGTCACCTCCGCTCACCACAGCCTGCAGGACCAAGGCCATACTCCTTCACTTAGTGTTTCAGACCCTTAGCATCTGGCTCCAGACTGACTCTCATCTCTTCTCCCTCCTTCCTTTCCCTTCCCTCCCCTCAAAGTACCCTTCTCTACCCACCTTAAAGAACTTCTTTCTTTTTGAACGGATGCTCCCCTCTGCTGCAACGTTCTTTCTTCTTTTTATTCCTGGTAGAAGTCGTACAGCAATAGGAGCTCAGCCTGATGGGCTCTGGAGTGAGACCACCTGGGTTTGCATCCTGATTCTGTTCCTTCGGATCTGGGAAGCCAGGAGCCAGTTCCCTCGCTGCGTTGTGCCTCAGTTTTCCCATCTGTGAAATGAGGATGACAATAGTTTCTTCCTCTCGTGTCTGTGGTGAGGAGGAATCACTAACCACAGAGGGCTCTGGTTACTTACTCCAGAAGTCTGAGTTTGCCACTAGGCTCAGGCTCCCTTGAAGACAGGGACTGGGGCTCAGCGAATAACAGAGTCTACACTAGTGTGTACCAAATTCCATACCATATGCTTTTTCTTCTCATGCAAGCATTTTCTTAAGATATGACTCACACACCATATCAGTCACCCTTTTTAAAGTATGTAATTCAATGGTTTTAATGTAGTCACAAAGCTGTGCAAGCACCACAACTATCGAATTCTCGAATGTCTTACCACCATAAAAAGAAACCGCATGCCCATTATGGGTCATTCCCCACCCCACCCCCGTTCCCAGGCAACCCCTAATCTACTGTCTGCCTCCCTGGATTTGCCTACTCTGGACATTTTACATAAATGGAATCATACGATATGTATCCCCTTGGGTCTGATGTCGTTTGTTTGGCATGACGTTTTCAAGGTTCATCCATATATCAGTACTTCGTTCCTTTTCATAGTTGAATAAGCAATTGTATCAATAGACCACATTTTGTTTATTCATCAACTGATAGACATTTCGGTTTCTATTTTTTGGCTCTAATGAGTCATGCTGCTGTGAACATTCATGGGCACGTTTTTGTGTGAACATATGTTTTTACTTCTCTTGGGTATAAACATGGGAATAGAATTGCTGGCTCATATGGCAGCTCTATGTTTAACTTTTTGAGGAGCTGCCAGACTGTTCCAAAGCATCTGTACCATCTTGCAAAGCATCTGCCTGCCAGTAACGTATGTGGGTTTCAATTTCTCCACTTCTTCACCAACACTTGTTTTTGTCTGAACTTTTTGATTATAGTCATCCTAGTGGGTACGAGGTGGTATCTCGTGTGGCTTTGATTTGCATTTCCTTGATGGATAAGGATATTGAGGATCTTTTCACGTGCTTGTTGGCCATTTGTATATCTTCTTTGAGAAAGCGTCTATTCAGATTATCTCCTGTTCCTTAATTGGGTTGTTTGTCTTTTTTTTTTTTTTATTGGCGAGTTATAAAATTCTTTATATATTTTGGATACCAGTCCCTTACAAGATAGATGATCTACAGATATTTTCTCCCATCTGGGGGTTGTCTTTTCACTTTTTTTTAATTATGGCCTTTGAAACACAAAATCTTTTAGGAATAAAGTCCAATTTATCTCTTCATTTGTTGCTTGTGCTTTTGGTGTCACATCAAAGAAATCATTGCCTAATCCAAGGTCACAGAGATGCACCATAAGCTTTTTTAATGGAATCTTCTTTTCAATAATTCCCCAAGGAAAGAGCAGTAGACCCATTCACAGATGAGGAAGCTAAGGTATCAAATGCCAGAGCTGGGATTTAAGCCCAGTTCAGTCTGACTCGGAACCTCAAGTGTATCTGTGCTCCCCCCAAGTCCTTTTACTTCTGTGTCCTTTGTAGGGTGTGGCACAGTGCCTGGTTAGGCCCCCAGATAATGTACCTCGGGTGGATGAATGGCAGGTCCCAAAAAGGTGCTTGGTTTGTACTTGCTGGTTGATTTGCGTGGACCAGTTAGGTGTTGACTAGGAGTTTGTGTCCACAATGCTAGAGATCACTGAGTGTTTCTCTCTTACCTCTACAGTGTCTCATTGTTGGGGGAGGACCATGTGGTTTGCGCACTGCCATTGAACTTGCCTACCTAGGGGCCAAAGTGGTTGTGGTGGAGAAGAGGGACACCTTCTCCAGGAACAATGTGTTGCACCTCTGGCCTTTCACCATCCATGACCTACGGGGACTGGGAGCCAAGAAATTCTACGGGAAGTTCTGCGCTGGCTCCATTGACCACATCAGTGAGTAGAGCCAATGGTGGCACCCCATTCAGGGAGGGGTCTGACCCTGGGTGGGGCACATCTCTCCACACTAAGGAGTCTCCAGGATGTTCCAGCTTACAAGTCCCTGGGGGATCCATGCATTCAACTGGCAACATTTCACGAAGGGCTTGCTTTGTGCCTCGTGCTGGCATCTATGCTGGGTATGCCCCACAGAGCAGTAAGCACGTCTTGTTCACCAGAGTATCTCCAGGGTGTAAAAGAGTTCTTGGCACATAGTAGATGTCTGGTAAACTTCTGTTGAGTGAATGAAGTGTGGGAAACCGAAACAGAGGCAAGTGACATGGTCTGCACTCTCAGAGAGCTCACGGATCTTGTCAACAATAAACTGCACTTTAATAGAGTGGTCAGACTTGCTGGAGGAGTTCAGAAGAGGGAGGCACACAAAACCATTAAGTGGGCCTCTTAGATGTTATGTTGTGGTGCTGGGGGAAGCCACGGCAGGTTTTAGAAGAGAGGAATGACACAATCGGCAGATCCCGTACCAAGTTTCCTTGAGTTATTCCAGGCCCTGGGCCAGCCCTGTAAGCTTAGCATGCTCGGGTAGGGCAAGGTGAGCACTGAGGCCCTTTGGCTCTGCATTCCTCAGGCCTGGGTCTCTCCAGGCAAGATCTGTGCAGACCAGCTGTAGGACAGACTTCCCCTAATGCTTAACAGGGAGGAGGTCTTTAGCCACCTTGTATATAAGACTGTGACCCATAAAAGTCAGGGAGATTAACACTATGGGGAGAGTTCAAGGGTTTGAACAGATCTGGGCCCCAAATTGGTCTTGCCCATTTGCTGTGTAACTTGGGTCAAATTCCTTAACCTTCCTCAAGCCCCAAGTTTTGTCTCCCGCACATGTGATTAATGCCTGCCTACCAGGACCAGGATTAAGTGAGGTCAAGTTTGTGATGTGCTTCTCACTGTGCCTGGCAAGTAGTAGGTACTTGGGAAGTGCTTTGCATCCGCTGGTGTGCAGTGAGCAAGAAGCGGCCGGGGTCCCCAACTTGAGGGTTCAGTCTCTCAACCAGTGGGCGGGAGGAGAGCCCTGAGAGCCACGTTCTCATGAGGACAGGAGCCGACGGGAAAGGGCGTGGGGCTCAGAGGAATGACTGGAGACAATGGTCAACCACATAGGGTGTAATTTAGTCACAAGTAAAGAGAACCTATCAGCAGTGGCCCCACACTTTATTCCCACTCTGGGATGAGAAAATTCCAGGAGTCCATTGGAAAGAAATTTGGATTCGCTCATAAGGCCGCAGTGTCAGCTTTCAGGGTATTCCCTACCACCCACAGAAGAATTTTTGTTGGTTACCAACCCAGGATGACAACATTGAGTGCCACGCTCTCATCAAGGCTTCCTGAGAGGCAGAGCTGGGTCCTTGTGAGGGCCCCAGTCTGTTGGGCTGCCTTCCCTGTGGGCCAGGAGCCCCTCTGTGCCCCATTGGTGGGGCTCCAATTTAACCCCTAGTTCTTGGAAAAGTCCCAGTATGCAGAAACACTGGCAGGACTCTGGATCCCAGCTTCTGGCATTCAGGGCACTCATTGCCAAGAGCAATTCCAGTGCCTGTGAGAAGGGAGGCAGGGAGAATTTTTTGAACACCTAATGTGTGCTGGAACAGGATAGATTAGCAACCTTGAAATGATGAGGAGAGACCTGGCCTGTTTCCAGGCAGGAAGGGGGATTGGGTTCTTTGAGCCCCAGCTGATTGGCTTCTTTCCAGACCAACCGTGGCCTCCAGTCCCAGTGGCGCCCCAGCCCTCAGCACTGCTCAGCAATTCTCCATGGTCCTGTGTCAGCATCCTCCTCCAGTCCCCAGGCGGCTGCTCTGAACCTCCACCACAGCCGCCTCCTTCTGAGCAGATGGCCTTCCTCCTGTGCTCTGGGGAAGAGAAGCCACTGGCGGGTACTCCTCAGTCCCAGCCCCCTCCTTCCTCCTGCACTCGCTTCCACCCCAGTACCCATTCCTTCCTCTTGCCCCATGTAGGAGGCAGAGCTGGCCGCTCAGCTCCCCTCTCTCCCTCCTGGCTTCCTGCTCCCCCAAGCCCTCTGTTATTTCCTTTACCGTTTTCTATTTCAAAACATTTATTCTAGAAAGGGAGGATATAGACTTTGTCTGTGCCTCTCCTGTTCATGCCTCCTTCCTTTGTAATCTGACTTCTCCCCCACCACCCTGCCAAAGAGATTTCCACAGAGATTTCCACCCCCAGGAAGCCTCCTAACTCCCAAGCGCCTCTTTGTAATCCTTAATCTGTCTGTGGGGATCTGGTATTCTCCTGGCTTCCGGGACTGCAGCTCAGGCGCTGTTCTGCCGCTCCCCTGCCCCCAATCACCATGCTCTGACCCAGTCTGTTTACATGTGTTTCCTCCACTAGAGTGAGTTCCATATCTCTTGTGCCTCCCATGGCACCTGGCCCATTGCAGATGCTCAGTAAATGTTAAATGAACAAAGCCCAATAAATACAGAGGGACCCACAGAAAGTTTCTTGCTCTATAGAAAAATATTTGGAGACATCCCCACATGTGCTGAATGGCAGGGCCAAGGGAGAGATAGGAGGTGACACTTACTGGGAAAGTTTAGAAGAGTGGGTGGGAGGTGAATTATCACGAGCCCAGTTCCATAGGGAGAATTCCCCAGCCGCCCCTGACCGTGGGTGGCTAAGAGCTTAGGCTCAGTCTGCCATGAGATGAACCATTTTATCACTGACTTTACTTGTGACCATTTACTCTCTTTGTCTACTCCCCTTTCCATCTCTACCTTGTCAAACTTATAGCCTATCTCAGGAAGGAGGCAGGAAAGAGAGAGCCTCCATTATTATGGCATTATCTAAAAGCTAGAGCACAGTGTAGGAATCAGACAGATCTGGGTCCACATTGTAGTTTTGCTGCTGTGTCACCTTGAGCAAATCACTTCACCTCACTGAGCCTCAATTTCTTATCCATTAAATGGGAATAATTATCCCAAAGGGTCACAATAAGGGTTAAGTGAGAAAACACCAAGTGGCTGTCACATAATTAGTTCTCGGTAGTGATCACGGTTGGTACATGACTATGCGCAGAGATCATCAAGGAGTGATTATATAGTACCCTGTATGCAGGAGGCACTCAAGCACTACTGCTGACACGTCTTCTCTTTCCCCTTTCCTTTCTAATAGGTATTCGTCAGTTGCAGCTCATCCTATTCAAGGTGGCCCTGATGCTGGGCGTTGAAATCCATGTGAATGTGGAGTTTGTGAAGGTTCTAGAACCTCCTGAAGATCAAGAAAATCAAAGTACAGTATACTTTTCCTTTCATATCTAGAAATCAGATATCACAAAATGGAAATCGCATTTGTAGTTCTCAGAGGATGTTTCTGTAAGAGTTATTCTTGTTGGGGATTGTTTGGTATAATTCCGTCAAGGATATTTTACCTTTTTGGACCAGGGCTACCTACCACTTTAGTTTTTCTCTTCTTCCCCCCGGGGGATTGGTTATGCCATTAAACCTGTAATTTTGTTACCCTGTCACTAGGGGGCAGTAATTTGACAAATGAAGTAATAAGTAATTAGGATAGAAGACCTACATTTGGTTGTTTGAAAAAGTTCATTCCTATGCTCTTCCAGCTATGTGGGAAAACACACAGTTACTTGGATATTTTGTACCCATATGATATTTTAAAATCCAGTTAGAAATGTGAAGCTTCTAGAGAAAATATGAAATAAGTGCTCATGATATAATTTGGCATATAATATTTTTAAGCCTTACTAAAGTATAATTTACAAACCACAGACTTCGCCCATTGTGGGTGTCTTATTATTTAGTAATGCTTCCCTTTCTCCTTTAATATGTTTATGTAAATGCTGATCTCTCACACACCACGGACAGAGACTTTGTTCCTGATGCCTCTGCATCTTATTATCAAAATCTTCTGCTGAGGCAGGACCTTCAGTTTGGGCAACTTAATGTCAGAGACCTCAGAGCTCCATGTGCTTATTCAGTTCTGACTTCTCCTGTCCTCAGCCCAGGATATTTGAAAATTTAGAAGAGGCTTTAGGTGGCTTTGGTAGCCTCTCTCAAACCTCTGGTGGATGTTAAATCCCAGTTATGGGTGACCAGCAAGATTTTACCTGAAAATGTTATCATAGAAGGCTGTGTACTGCCCGACAGAACATTCTGACCATAATGAAGTGGCAATTCAAACTGGTTTCTACACCCTGCACATCCTCCGGGTCTGGTCAGTAATGGGAGGGCAAGGAGGAATATAGGGGAAGATGAAGACAGCAAGGTAGAAAACACTGGGAAAAATAAGGTTCAAGTAAGACTAGTTTAAGAATCACTGAGGATAGTCTCCCAACCTGCACAGAAACCAGTTACATCAAGCATAGGGTTGACGCTGCTGGTTTACTTTGTCCCGGATTGAATTGATATTAAAGCCAGAAGGAGTCCAGATGAGAGTATGAGTTGGGATGACTCTGGGTCTTTCCTCTGGCAGCTCTGTCTGGGGTGCCTACACCTAGGGGTATTATCCATTTTTCCTGGCCGACACCAAGAGGCCTCCCACCTTTCTCTGCCAACTCAAATCATTTTTCTGTTCTGGCAGAAATCGGCTGGCGGGCAGAATTTCTCCCTGCGGACCACGCTCTGTCGGACTTTGAGTTTGACGTCATCATTGGCGCTGATGGCCGCAGGAACACGCTGGAAGGTGAAGACTGTTCCTGGAGCTGAGGAAGGGGGTATGGGAGTGAGGGAGGGGGCAGTGCAGAAAAGCGAGATGGCAGGTGCTAAAGCTGGGTGGGGCCTTCACAGAAGGGCAGATTGTCCTGCTGTGCCTGAGGCTGAGCATTTCATTGTCTCTGAACCTCACTTTTCCCACCTGGAAGATGTAGATAACAGAATCTTCTCAGAGCATCGTTTTGAGGGCTAAGAAAGGACTCACATGTAAAAGTGTTTTATAAAGATAAAGTGCCAGGGAAGTTCAAAGTCAGCATACAATTACTGAGCACGTGTCAATGTGCAATCCATGGCACTAAGAACTTTCATACCTCCTCTAAGACAGCCGTTCTTCTACTATGAGTGTGTTCTTTCACCGTCACGTGTAATGCTCCAGAAGAAGGAGCCCCTCTCTTTTTGTAACTTTTCAGCACACTCACTGCTGGGCAGTAAGATCTGTTTTCCCCAGACTGTCAAAGCGCAAAACCATGCTTCCCTGAGTTCTGAAGTTGGAAGCATAACATGTTTTCTTGGAGTAAGGGCTAATCAGGTTGGGAGAGGAGCACCACTGCCAGAAATGCCTTCAATCACCTCCCCCTCCACCCGCCCCCTGCCGAGATTAATTGGTGCGTAGGTTGTATGGATTTGCACTAACTGTATCCGCGTGAGACCACAGATGGTGGACAAAATGGCCTCACATGGCATCTCTTAGACTGTGGCTACATCTGCTCTTCAAGCTTGCCCTGCTTAAAGGCTGCAGGCTGCAGAGGTCTGACCGGGAGGGCATCTCCTCTGAGGGCAGAACTCACTCCCTGAAAGACGGTAGGTGTTGGAGGCTTCCAGAGGTGTGGTCTGCCTAGCTGGGCCCTACCACTTGCTGGACCATGAGGGCCCTTTCCCCGCTCCCGTGCCTCTCTCTTCTCCTCCATCCCTACACGTGCCCCATCCCTGCAATCAATAACCAATACCTGACAAAGACCTTTTAAGCTGCTAACCTGGATATTGTGCCGTTAGCATTTATGGGGATATTTTGGTGGTTTGGTAAAACTGTTAAGTCTGAATATTTGCAAATCCAAAATCCACACCCTGTCTGAGTATAGTTTGGCATTTCGTGCACAGGAAGAGAAAGGTAAGAAGGAGAAGAGCCACTTAGGCAGCCTAGCACCAAATAAGTAGACCTGCAGCCGGGTTTTTCCATATCGACGCCGTTGGCATTTGGAGCCACATCATTTTTTGTCCCGTGCACAGTAGGATGCTTAGCATCCCTGGCCTCTCCCTGCTAGACACCAGTAGCACCCCCAAGTTGTAGCCACCGGAAATGTCTCCACACTTTGCCTAACTGGGAGCCAAGGTCACTCCCGGTTAAGAAATACCAGACTAGACCATCATGGCCATTTCTGATCATTTCGATAAGTCTAATGAAGGATGACTTAAAAGAGGAGGTACTGAGATAAAAACCGAAGGTTTCCAGTCCAAGGGATTTTTGACCAAAGTTTGGGAATGCGCATGAGGTTTGCGTATACTGCAAGCAAATGTGGGGGGAGTTCTCAGGGGAGGCTGAAGATAGAAGCATGTCCGCCAAGCCTGCTCATGTGATGAGCGCCTTGAGTTAAGCAAAGTGCACGGCATCTGGGGCAGAGGGAAAACTGGGGACTGTGGGCTAGCCAGCTGCTAGAAAGAAAGGGGGTTGGCAGAAGAATGAAGTCTGACCAGCTGCTTGGGGTCCTCTCTGTCACCGCCATTAAAAAGCTAAACCATTGACACAAGCACCCCAAGGAATCATTGTACCAAATCAATTGCAAGTTAAAATTTTGTCTATTTATTCTATATTTATTGAGCGTGGACCGTGTGCCCGTCACTGGAGACTGGAAATAGGAAATTTGTTAAAATCCCCATCCCATGGGAGCGCCTGGGTGTCTCAGTCAGTTAAGCATCCGACTTCGGCTCAGGTCATGATCTCACAGTGTGTGGGTTCGGGCCCCACATCGGGCTCTGTACTGACAGCTCGGAGCCTGGAGCCTGCTTCAGATTCTGCGTCTTCCTCTCTCTCTTCCCCTCCACCGCTCACTCGCGCTCTCTCAAAAATAAATAAACATTTAAAAAACTTTTTTTTAAGTTTAAAATCCCCATCCCACAGGAATTGAGTCTCATAATCCTTTTCAAAGGGGGGAAAACATGAAGAATGCTAACAATGTAGTCTTAATCGTCAAGTTCAAAGTGCGTGTGTCATGAATGTACCTAGCAACAGCGCCTAACAAATCTTTATCTTTTTCATTAAAAAAAATTTTTTTTAACATTTATTTATTTTTGAGAGACAGAGAGAGACAGAGAATGAGCAGGGGAGGGGCAGAGGGAGAGGGAGACACAGAATCCAAAGCAGGCTCCAGGCTCTGAGAGTCAGCACAGAGCCTGATACAGGGCTCGAACCCACGAACCGTGAGATCATGACCTGATCCGAAATCAGGCACTTAACCTACTGAGCCACCCAGGCGACCCCCTAACAAATCTTTAAAAGGATGAGCTCTCGGATTGCCTTTAGGAAGATCACTTTGGCCTTTTGTTTGTAGAAGCCTAACCAGAATAATTGGTCCTATAGATTTCAGGAAAGGAAAAAGTCCCACTGACTTAGGCCTCTGGTGATGTGTTTCTTCCTCAGGTACAAACCTTGACATTTCCACCTGCCCTTATTCTCTACAGATGCAGAATTCTGGTTTCAGGGGCCCGTGAGGCATCTGAGAATAGCTTCCTCAGTAATCTTTTTCACTTTTCCCACCAAATCCAGAAGAAAGACTCCCTTTTTCTCTTTGCCTCATGCAGGGTTCCGAAGAAAAGAATTCCGTGGGAAGCTGGCTATTGCGATCACCGCCAACTTCATAAACAGAAACAGCACAGCTGAGGCAAAGGTGGAAGAGATTAGCGGGGTGGCTTTCATCTTCAACCAGAAGTTTTTTCAGGACCTTAAAGAAGAAACAGGTGGGACCCTCACCTTTCTCCAAACCAGGCCATGTCCATGCTGGGCTGTCCCAGTTTTGGGGATTGGGAGCCTCACTCTGATAAAGCAGAAGCCCAGACTTCTCCTTAGGAGAGAAATGGGTAGGATTCCTTCAAGGACAAGGGCAATTCTTGAGAAAAAGTTCTGGCTGTTGTACATGAAAATGGCTAAAGATGGATTTACTCAGTCAACGTTTACTCAGTGCTCATTATGTGCCAGTATCAGTATCATGGGATACAGAGTTGAGGTTGACATGGTCCCTTCCCCAAGTGGATCCTTGTCCAGTGAGGGACAACCATCCTAATGCAGGGAGGTTGGTCTATGCCCACGTCACCGTGAGCTTCAGAGAGCCCTCTGAGGAGAGAGCCAGTAACCTGAGGTTAGCCCCTGAAGAAGTGTAGGTACTTCTGTGCAGTGTGCCAGCCGCCCTTCCCCACCAGGGACATCCAGGGATGCCCAGGGAATGTGTACTCACCCCAGCGCATCAGTGTCCCCCAGCTGTGGGCCTTGAGGAAAGAAGATCCTCATTCCTTTACTCAACAAATATTTATTGACTGCCTACTGTGTGCCAGCTGTTGTTCAAGGGCCTGAGAAAGAGCGGTGGGCAAAACGAGACCCCTCTCTTGGAGCTTATATATTCTGCTGGGGGAGACCGTTAATAAACAGACAACTAGTACGTCAGGCAGTCAGAAAGATGGTGCAGAGAAATCCAGCCCAGGGAGGGGAAAGAGGGGGGAAACGCTCCTGCCAATTACGGAAATCCCAGATTTTTCTTTTCACCTGATTTTAAGATAGGTATTTCTCCTCGAAAGGCAGTATAACAACAATGTTGGACAAAATTTTCATACCAGAAGTCAATCATCCACACCGAGTATCACCTAGCACAGAAAGAGTTCTCATGTTCACATACTTCTTTTCAATAATCGTCTGCCCGTAGCCCCACTTTTCACCGGGCTCTGGCTCTTCTTGGGGTGTCAATACTCTTTGTGAATCTGATTTTCTCCTCCAGCATCACATTTGAAATATTGTCCACACTGCAGCCAGGTCCTCCTGATGGTCAGTTTTGCAGCCACAGAATAGCTCATTAAGTAGATGCACTGTCACCGCCTAAGCATTTAAATTGGAGGCTGGCAAACTATGGGCGGCCACATGTTTGTGTTGCCTTCGAGCTAAGAGTGGTTTTAACGTTTTTGAATGGCTGAAGAAAAAGCAAAAGAAGACTATTTTGCAACAAATCGAAAGTTACATGAAATTCCAGTTTCAGTGCCCATAAATGAAAGTTTCTTGGGACACAGTCACACCCACTTGTTGACGTTGCTACCTGTAGCCATGAGTGGTTGTGGACCCTGATGGCCCACAAAGCCCCAGCTACTTACTATCTGCCTGTTACAGAAAAAAGTCTGCTGGCCTCTGGTATAGACCTTCCAGTTGTGCACTGTTACAGGTCAAACTGCTCCCCGGGAATATTTCAAGTTAGTTTCTAGGAATGGTATTCCTTATTGAGCCAGACTGTGCCACTCACTGGCCATTATGATGTGTGCCCGTTGGGCGATCCTCTGAGTTTCACCACAGTGGCATGATTTTATTAGAGCGGGGTTTTTTGGTTTCTTTTCTTTCTTTTCTCTTCTTTTTCTTTTCTTTTCTTTTCTTTTTCTTTTTTTTCTTTTCATTTCTTTTCTTTTTCTTTTTTTTCTTTTCATTTCTTTTCATTTCTTTTCTTTTTCTTTTTTTTTTTTTTAGGATTTTATGTTTTATTTCTTGTTTTTTTTTTTTTCCTAAATATAATATATTGTCAAGTTAGCTAACATATAGTGTATATAGTATACTCCTGGCTTCGGGAATAGATTTCCATGATTCATCACTTACATACAACACCCAGTGCTCATCCCAACAAGTGCCTTCCTCAATGCCCATCACCCATTTTCCCCTCCCCACCCTGGCCCCCATCAGCCCACAGTTCTCTGTAGAATGTTTTCATTCAGCGTATTATGTTCTTCTGAATGATTTAAGAATTGTCCAACCCTCCCTTCCTCTCAAAAACCAAGAAGATAAATACTTCAATAAACCACCAAATATGAATTATGACAGGACATTGAGTGTGTTTTTCCAAATGTCTCAGTGAGTTTCCTTTACATTTCGCTGGGACGGTCACCTTTGGCCATTGTTTCACAGTGCCCCTTTCACAGTGACACGGATGAATTTCCTCTGATTCTCAGGGGAGCCCTCTGCATTGATGGCTGTTTCCTATTTAACGGTAATAAAGGGGTTCCTCTGGTTACCCAGCACACCTCTATGTCAGCTGCTGTTAAAGTTGTTACGTGTCTGTTCCTTTCTCTCCAAAGAAGCTAAGCCAGTTCTCAAATTTGCACGTGCATCAGAATCCCCTCTCGGGCTTGTCAAAGTGCAGATTGCTGGCCCTACCAACAGAGTTTCTGATTTAGTAGGTCCTATGTGGGGTTCTGATCATGCACACTTCCAAGTTCTCAGGTGATGCTTCGGCCAGGCACTACGGCTTTGTTTTAAAAGCAGAAACCTAGTCTCTCGAGTGTTTTTGCATTTGCTGGAAAGTACAAAAAGATACAACCCAGCCCTCCAACCTGACTTGTTCCTGCCAGGACACCTGGGTTTTCCCACACACAGGAGAACGGGAGAAACATGGCTTAGCACAGCCTTGGGAGAATTGACACCACTCTCTGACTCTGTGGTCACATGGAGGGCACGGTGGCGATTGGGAATCAGACCGTCTGGGGTTCAAATCCCGGGACTACTGTTGCTTTGCTGCTATGCTGTGGACAACTCTTGGCCTTTCTGCAGCGCTTAGCTCTAACTTGGAAGTGCTGGTCCACAGCCCCTAAGGACTTTGAGGTTTTTTTTTTTTTTTTTTAAAGCGCTTTAATCATATCGCAATATATAAATATACCAAATCAATATATCGTACACCTTAAACTTATAACATGTTACATGTCCATTATATCTCAATTGAAAAAGCACATAGGGTCTTAGTGGGGCTGTAAAAGCTAGCTGTGTGGAGTTAGATAAATTCTAGCACTCCGTTTTCTCTTTCCCAGCCTTGTGTGTTTTAAAAACTTGCCCAACATGAGTATATGCAGGGAAACAACGGCACCTGTAATGCAGCAAAGTAGAGCTCTTGGCATACAGCGAGCACTGAGGGAATCAAACTGAGTCCACACATACTTCTCTCTGCAGGGATTGATCTGGAGAACATTGTTTACTACAAGGACTGCACCCACTATTTCGTCATGACTGCCAAGAAGCAGAGCCTGCTCGACAAAGGTGTCATCATTAACGTACGTATCTCTTGGCTGGGGTGTCCTGTCTTTCCCTTTGTGACCCAGCAAGTGTGGGAGCAAGATGCCGTCCTGCCAGAAACCGAGCAAAGCGGGAGGCAAGAAAAGGACCAGCATTTTCCTTCTGTGTGGTGTCGTGTGAGTGTTGAGTGAAGGAGCCGATACAGGCAGAGGTGTTTCTGCAGAACGCTGGGGGGTGGCGGTGGGGGCTGAGACCCTCCCCCGCTTGTTGGTGTGAGCCTTTGCCACCGGGAGATGGGCTGAGTCTTCTCCTTCTCCATGTCTCATTCAACCCTGCTCCCTTTCCTGGGAGGTCTCATGTCATTCGGAGGCAGCTGTGGGCTCCTTGTCCGAGTGGAACATGGAGACAACATTCACTGGTGAATTTCACATGTGGCCCTCTTGTCGTAATGTCCGGTGGAACCCTCTCTTCTCACAGGCACAAAGGCTCAACTTGAATCTTGGCTCTGCCACGGATTAACTCAGGACTGTGACTAAACGCTGCTTAACTTTTCCTGAACTTCGGTCTTATCTGTAGAACAGGAATAATGGTTTCTGTCCGAAAGGGTTGTTTGCAGGAGTAAATTTTAAAAGGTATACAGAGCAACGGGCCCCATGCCTGGAGCATATAGGGGGTTTGTAGATTCCCTCTGTCATTTCTGTCTGGTTTGGACACCTGCTTTTTGGTCCTGCTGGCTTCCTGGCCTCTGCTTCCTGCCTGTGCATCTTCATGCTTAAACCGAGTACGAGGCTAGAAGAAAGGAGCACACAGAGTGGTGGGCCCTGGGCTGGAAGCTGCTTTGGGCAGGTTTCCAACCTATCCAGAGCCTCTGTTCCTGCTGCCCCTGCTGTAGCCTCAAGATAACGATCATGCAGTCTGAGGTCAGCCTGCTCTCCGGGTGGCGGCCTGCAGCTCAGGCGGCATGGTGACTATTCAGTGTCGCTTGTCGAAGAAGAATTTGCCTGTCCTCTGATCACTTTGTGCTGGCAGCCGGCCGGGTGGCATTAGTAACCCAGCCCTCCCCTGGGCCTCCTCTGCGTGGCTCAGGGCTTGCTGAGAGCCTGAGTTACAGACAGGAGGCTGTGAATGGGGTGGATGGGAGTTGAAAGGAACCAACTGAACACAGCCAGGAGATGTGTGAGCAGTGGGTTTTGGCATCTGGTGCCCCACGGCTGACCCGGTCTGGGGGAGGTGGGGTGGTGTCCCCTTCTTTCCTTTATTCCATGGGCATCCCTTCCAAAGTTGCCTCCTCCATCGAGAGGCCAATGGCAGGTAGTGAAGGACTATTTGGGGTCTGGGGCTTGAGGAACAGTGGAAACCTTTGCAAAGGAGGGGCTGAGGAGGCTTTTGTCAGCACCCACCTCTCACCATGGGAAGTCAGGCAGAATTTGACATGGGTTTCTTATTTCACTGGCTGAGTACTCCAGCCTGTGGGACACTAAGGTTCCCTCAGGGCATCCCAGGGCATTTGTCCAGGCCACGGCATGTTGCTCATGGTGATTCAACTCTTTGGCAGTTGTCAAAGCCCCTCCATACCCCCACGTCCCTGTCATCACACAGGTGGGCAAGCGTGACTCACTCTAACCCCATAATGACCGTGGAAGATCTGGGAGCAGATCCCAGGCTCGTGGGTGTCCTCACTGGGGCTTTCTTTCCCCTCAGAGAGTCCAAGGGCATCTTCTGAGCTGGTGCTGAGGGGCTTTTAAGATAAGACAGGAACTCTCCTCTAGAAGTTCTAGCCCACAGGCTGGACGTGAGAGGGCTGGAAAGTTCTTTGGTTCAGGAGCTCTGGCCAGGAGTCTCCATGTGCCCGGCCAAGCTCTGTAGCATTTGCATAGCTGGGAGCTGGTCCATCTACCCCGAGCCACTCAAATTAACATTCTTGTCATGCTCCCAGAGGAATGGCAAGTCCTCTCTCGTTTCCTCTCCCTGCATGGGTCAGCATCTTTCTGGAGGCACACAGAGTGCTGAGTGAATGTGTGTTGAATGACTGACTGACCTGCTTCCCCACCTATTCCTACTGACCTCTGGTCTTCCATGGCTACTGAAGGGAGAGTGAAGTTCCTCCTCAGGAAACGATGGCTTTGGGCTCCCAACTCTGCCCATCTTGCTCTCCCTCACAAGGAGGGTGGCCTGTCATCCTGGTGCCCTCTCTGGGCTGGCCCACATTCATATAGGCGAAGGCTCCTGGATATAGCAGGCTTGGTCTCGCCATGGGGGGAGGGAGCCTTGTTTCCAGGTGGGTGAGGCGAACGTACATCATAGCTGGTCTCCCAGTGCTGAGCCCAACCTCATTCGAAGCCATTGCCTGACCTTCTCTTCTGATCTCCAGCCTTCCTTTCAGCTCAGCACAGGGGTGGGGAGGTAGGGGTGACTGCTCTTCCCATCAGGTTCCCCGCCCTGTACTCTTCTTGCCGCGTCTCTCTCTACTGTCCTTCCTCTCTGCTGAGGACGCAGCCTGTCTTCAGTACCTATGCGTGTGGCAAACGGGGTCCACCTTCATCCTCCTGCATCTGTCTTAATTTAAAACTACTTCTCCAGGCCTGCCCACTTCGCTTAGGGTCCCTTCCCACCTTTCTCTCCATTGTCCTTGTTTTCACCCCCTCCCCGCTGCTCCCTGTCCTGCTTCTGTACCGTCCCCTCACCTGGGACCTCCTGCCATACGAGGTCCCGTGGCTCCTTCCAGCCAGCCCAGCCCTGCAGGTCCCCATACCCCTGTTCGGGACACCAGCACCAGGCGTGACCACACTCCCCCATCACCCAGCCCACCTCACGGGCGCTTGTGGGCCTGCTTTGAAGAGGGAGTATTTTCAAGACCTCTCCATTCACCCTTCCCCATCTCATCCCCACGCTTGTAAGGGAGGAAATTGGTCATGTGACTGGAGGAGCAGGTAGGAGAAAGGAAAGGCGAATGACAGGAGCTCCAGCCTGAACGCCGTGACCCGGCAAAGCACCCTTGGGCCACTGCTGGGTGCAAACTGGGTGATGCACTATGGTGTGAACATATGAGAATTTCTGCGATGAGGTATTTGAAATCACGGCTATGAGGAAAATGGACACAGTAGGTCGCTCTGTTTGTAGATGTGGCTGTGCCTTCCAAGACCTTTATAAATACTCTTGTTGGTGCCTCGGGGTGGGGAGCGGAGGTCCAGGGACGCGCTTCCCCACATGCTATGTTTGTGCCATCGTGAATTATAGGGAATGGAAATTCCCACTCACTTTGCTCTTCTCACATGCCAGACGTCAGGCTGGGGATTTTTATGTCTGCGACTTCCCTCAGTCCTCACGGTATGAGGTGGATTTTGTCATTCCTGTTTCACAAACAAGAAAACGGAAACTCAGAAAACTTTGATAACTTGCCCAAATTTACTCACTGCGTAGCAGGGGTGGACTGTGACCTGATGCTCTGGATGGCCCCACCAGTTCCCGCCCACACTCCACCCTCCTCAGGATCTGCACTTCTCTGCCACCTTTCGGGAAAGATAGTCTTCTGGTTCCTTAACCACACGAGGAGCAGATTAGACTCGGGGGGACATGCTATGGGGCACTGCCGGAGTCCCTCCAGGATGGGTATCCTGGTGCTGGGAGCCAGTGCCCTTCAGGGCTGTAGCAGTTAACACTGTGAGAGCAGAACAGGGCCCTGAGCAACCCTCAGCCTGGCCAGAGAAGAGATAACTGATTCTGCAGAGACATTTCAAGAGTTATGCCAGTTACCCATTTCTTTTCTGGTCCTGTTTGCCCACTAAACACAGTATGTCCAGACCATATTATTAGCTCAGCTTGGTCGGCTATAAAATTTACTCGCTCTTTTGTCTTTTCATTTTTGCTGAAAGTTATCGCAAGAACCAGCCATATGAAATTTACTTCCGTGTTTACCACAAGACCATTACTGAGTAAACTGTTCATTGCAACACTGTGTTCTCTGTCAAAATTCCTACGTGAGATAGTTCTTTTAGAATTTAGTGCCAGGAAAAAATTGCCTCCCCTAGGAATTTCTATGCTTCCTTCTTTCTGATAAGGAAAGCCTTGCCATACATCACATTTCCCTTTTGCCTCGGATGCCAGGAAGCTCAAAGTCAAGTGCGATGCTTAATCACAGCTCTGTTGGCCCATACAGAGGGCTGATTTGGTTCCTCTTGATTCCTTTGGCCCTGATTTTCTGTTTTGATCAGCCTCGCTGTCCAAACCCATTCCAAGTCCTTTTGCAAAGATATGGGTATGAACACTTGCCCTTTCCAGGGGCAGATTGCAACATTTTGCTCCTGTTCTCCCCCCCAGGACTACATCGACACGGAGATGCTGCTGTGTGCGGAGAACGTAAACCAGGACAACCTGCTTTCCTATGCCCGTGAGGCTGCAGATTTCGCCACCAATTACCAGCTGCCATCGTTAGACTATGCTATGAACCATTATGGGCAGCCCGATGTGGCCATGTTCGACTTCACCTCCATGTACGCCTCCGAGAACGCGGCCTTGGTGCGCGAGCGCCAGTCACACCAGCTACTCGTGGCCCTGGTGGGCGACAGCCTGCTTGAGGTAGTGCCCCCCATTCCCGGTAAAAGACCGATCCCTGCATTTATGGTGTGGCCAGCAGCCTGTGCTGTCGTTCAGCCAGGGGACGGACGGGTGCCCTGCCAGTGTGCCGGACTCTGCCAAGCCCGTGCTGGTCTCCAGCTTGCACCTGTCCTTTGACCAAATACAGAGAAGCTCATTCTATCTTCCTCTCCTACCTCCGGGCTCTTCGGGCTGACCTCTTTGTCAAAGTACAAAATCGGTCAGCCCCGCTCTGGACTTCACAGGCTGGCCTCCTGAGAACATGCACGCCCTCAGCTGGACCACAACTTCTTCCTCGCATGGGGAGCTCTCTCTGGGGCCTTGCAACATGGAGATTGTAGAGGATATAAGAAGGCATATGGGGCCCCAAGTCCAGTTTCTGTCCATGGCCTCCCTGCTCAAAGTGCTTCCCAGAGAATCAGCAAATGCAAGGATCCTTAGATAGAATGTTTTCAGAAGGGTTACATTTTTATCTTTAAAGTCAGCACTAACCAAAAAAAAAATGTGTGTTTATTCCAAGTAAAAGTCAAATTCCAGACTATGCTTTGGGTGCCCATGGGACAGTTCAGTTAGAACTTAGCTTGGTCAGGGGCGCCTGGGTGGCTCAGTCAGTTAAGCGTCCGACTTTGGCTCAGGTCATGATCTTAGGGTTCATGGGTTTGAGCCCAGCGTTAGGCTCTGTGCTGACAGCTCAGAGCCTGGAGCCTGCTTTGGATTCTGTGTCTCCCTCTCTCTCTGTCCTTCCCCCACTTGCGCCCTGTCTCTCTCTCTCTCTCTTAAAAATAAACGTTAAAAAAATTAAAAAGAACTTTATTTGGTGAACCAGCCCTTGCTCCCCGTGGTGTGTGGGCTGTGACCTGCCCCCCACCCCCCCCCCCCCCCCGTCTCCCTTCTCAGCATTCTCTCTTGCCACCCTCCTCTGCTCCTCTACCGGGCACCATCATTTTCCAGCCACCATGCCTTTGCCCATGCTATTCCTGAACGGATCAAGATGAGAATCCTACCCATTCTTTAAAATCCTCACAAATACAACTCTTTTGCGAAGTATTCCCTGATTTCCATCGCCTTCCCCAGGGTGGGGATTTGCCTGTGCCTTTTGTAAGCCCCAAAGCAGTTTTGCTGTTCCTGTGATACAGCACCCTTTACACGGGACTTTGTGCTATAGCTAATTGTGTTTGTGGTGAATCCTAGGGTCTGTCCTGTCACCCCTCACCCGCTCCAGTGCCTTGCAAGGGCCTGGCAAGCCCCAAGTGCTGGATAGAATGGGAAGGCAAAGTGGGGGCCTTTAGAATTAACGGGAATGTTCCACACTTTCTCCTCCAGCCGTTTTGGCCCATGGGCACAGGCTGTGCGCGAGGCTTCCTGGCAGCCTTTGACACGGCATGGATGGTGAAAAGCTGGGACCAGGGCACCCCTCCCCTGGAGCTGCTGGCCGAAAGGTGAGTATCGGTGGCAGGGTTTCGGGCTGGGGGCAGGGCTAGTTCCAAAATCAGACAGGAAAGAGAGCAAGGCTGGCCCTTAGGCGACTCCCGGATGAACCTGGGATGACTCTTTCATTTGCCTTCCCACACGGGCCCTGATTTGATCCCCAGCATCCCCAGGAAAACTTTCTCTGTCATGCTCTGCCCTCTTCAGTGACTTCTTTCTTGGGGCCAGGACCTTACGACCTGAATGCAACAGGGAAATCTTGACCTGGAGCGGCCCTGAAGTTGGGGTTCCCAGCACTGCCCGGTCACTGCAGAGCCAGAAGAGGTTTAGGGGGAAGCCTTCACTGCAGCACTGAGTGTCCTCCTGTGGGGGCTGGATTTCTGACCTCCCAGGCGTCTTCTGCTGCTGAGATCCTCTGGGGCTTCTGCCCAGACTCCTGCTGCTGGCCACGTGGCTGTAACAGCTGGTGGACCGGGGGAAATCAGGGCTGGTGAATGGGACAGGCCTCTGCTGGTCTTGGGTGTGGAGGCCAGTGGTCATGGGGGGCAGGCCATAGGACGCAGCTTAGCTGAGTGGTGGTTATAGCAAAACCACAGGTCCCTCTGCTGCCAGCTGTGTGTCCCTGCCCTCTTCTTGGGGGAAGAAGGCCAGCGTCACTGCCTGTGGACCCCCCTCCCACCTCCTCTCCAGCCCTTCGAATCTCCCCCACTTTGTGGATCCATGAGGAACCATGAGGGCCAGGCTTTGAGGGGAGGAGTATACAGACATATTCAAGGAGCCTTTAAGAGCAGAGCAAGGGGTGGGGGGGGGCACAGACAAGGGCCTGAGGCTGCCCTAGCAACCCCTGACCCCTGGGCTTTGCCTCATCCTAGAGAAAGTCTCTATCGGCTGTTACCTCAGACTACCCCAGAGAACATCAACAAGAACTTTGAGCAGTACACGTTGGACCCAGGGACACGGTACCCAAATCTCAACTCTAACTGTGTCAGGCCCCATCAGGTAAGTCCTTCCCTGGGCCCTATCGGGGCCACCCGTCACTGAGCAGTGGGTGGGGGTCATGTAAAACCTTGCCACATTCCAGATGAATCACTGGAATCTACTCCTGAGATCGTTGTGACACTGTATGCTAACTAACTTGGATATAAATTTAAAAATAAATACATTAATTAATTTAAAAAGAAAAAAAAACAAGAAACTTTGCCACATCCCTGGGACTGAGGCCACCAATGCCTCTTGGCTTGGGTGTGGGACCACTTCCTGTCTCCAGGAGAGCTGCAGGAGAAAACTAGAGTCAGTGTGTGTCTAGCCCACAGAAAGAACTAGAACATTTGTGGCGTCCACATCTGCACATGTGCTTACGTGTTTATTGTCACCGCGCATATGCGTGGCTGAGCATGCCTCCCTCAAATAGTCTCCTCAGCCAGCCATCAAGTCCTTTCAGTTCGCAGTCCAACAGTCCCTTTTGCTCCCGTTGACTCAGAAACACACAACTGCCAACTTCTTCAGGCAATGGTACGAAGAATGGTGTGATGTTCTTAAAGTTAGCCAATTACATTTTCTCACGCCTGAGTCCCCCACATTTGGGTGGACAACTGGGTGGGACCCGTTGCTCTGTGTCTCAGGTTCCCCGGTTCTCTTGCTGAAGGCCATGCCCTCCAGGGAGAGAGGAAAATAGATGGTGGACACTGGGTAGAGGCTGGGTCAACCCTGAGACTGGCTTTGGGGGAAATACTGGTGGGCAGCTATGTGGTCTCTTTAAAGTCAGTGCTAACCAAAGTGCTTGCTTGCAGGTGAAGCATTTATACATCACTAAGGAGCTGGACCAGTGGCCTCTCGAGAGGCTGGGCTCAGTGAGGAGATCCGTGGGCCTCTCCAGGAGGGGTAAGCAGCCGACCCGGGTCCTCGGCCAAGCTGCTGGCGTAGGGGTGGGGTGGCCATGGGGGCACAGACCCTGCAGTCCACTAGGCTATTCTGCTATGAGCTGTGTGACCTTGGCCAGGGACTTCTCCTCTGTCCTGCAGCGTCCTCTTCTCTAAAACCAGGACAGCAACAACGCCAACTGTAGATGGGTTGGAGAGGAATTAATATGCATGAAGAACTTAGGACATGAAAGTGAACTGGGGAACTACTTTATTGGGGCCTTGCTTTTCTTTCCCTGTTGTTTCTAGTGTGGGGATCTTGTCTCCCCAGCTAGATAAGAAGTTCCACATGCTACCCTCTTTTCCTGGTGGAGGGAAGGGATAGTTACACCATCCATTGGCCTCGCTCAGGTCCCCGTCCTGCTGAAAGAGCTCTCTGGCTTCTGTTGCCTGCCTGGACCCCACATCCTCCCAGTCTCTGGGCGCACACAGCCTTACTGGCCACCCCTCCTTCCCTTCATGCCCCACGCCCCACTGCTGCCACCCCTGTAACAAGCTGTTGCACGTAGCCTGGCCGGCCTTTGTAGATTCTTGCCATGGCACAGCCCTCTTCTGTCTTCCCAGAATGCCTTCTTTTGTCTGATGAATCCCTAGACACTCCTCAAGCAGCAGGTACACCTGCTCCATGACTCTCACTTTGGCGAGTTTCGCTGCCCTGGCAGATGAGGAACAGACCTGCTCGCGTGCCCCCCGTACCCACATCTCTGCCATCACAGCATGGTGTCATCGTCACCTGCTGCCATGTCTGCCTGCCCCACCAGATGAGATGTTGGCAGGGTCTGTCCACACAGTGCTCCCCGCTGTGTTCGTAGGTAGCCTCTGACTGGCGCCTGGCCATAGGGGGTCTCAGGGATTCTGCTGCAGGAGAACATGTGTCCTGTCCCAGTATCCTGCCCTCCCTCCCACCACGCTGTTGGCAGGGTGCCTCGGGGCTGCACCCATGCCCTTGGCCCTTGCCTTGGTGCTGTTCTTCCTGGTCCCCAGGGAGGCTGCTGAGACTTCCCCAGAGCCCATCACCACTGTGTGTCTCCCCTGGCTGCAGAGTCCGACATCCGGCCCAGCAAGCTCTTAACCTGGTGTCAGCAGCAAACCGAGGGCTACCAGCACGTCAATGTCACCGACCTGACCACATCCTGGCGCAGCGGCCTGGCCCTGTGTGCCATCATCCACCGCTTCCGGCCTGAGCTGATGTGAGTCGGGGGCTCCGGTTGAACCTGCCAAGCCCTTCATGGCCCAAGGGGACCCGGGCACAAGGGGGATGAGAGCTGTTCTGCGAGATGCAGAATCTTGGCTCGAAACATATCTTCTATTGGAGGTTTTCTTAAGTTCTTTTCCATTTGCACTGATTACTCTGTAAGCAGCTTGCGTGACCTGAGTTCCTAATCTGTGAGTCGGAAGAGCAGCTCAGGCCGCATGCGTGTGCCTGTCCCTGCATGTCCCCTCTGTCACTGGGGAAATGGAGCCTCTGCCCCTGGGCACTCTACCCACAAGAGAAGAATTCCGGGCAAGACCTCATTCTGGGAACCAGTTTGAGTTTTATAGCCAAAAGAATTCGAACCAAGATGTAGACCAATCAGCTGTGTGGCACTAGGCAGGTCACTTGCCTTCTCTGAGTTTGTTTCTTCGTCCACATATTGGCAATAATGGCAGCATCATTAGGAACGCTGGACACACTTTGTGATGTTGAAGGCCCAATAATACATCTATTGATGCTGGATTCAAATCAACTGCAGAGTAACTGCAGGCCCACGAGTACATTCATCCAAAAGGAGGAAAGGAAACCCACCAAAGGGTTAGCAGTCGATACCTTTAGGAAGTGAGGTTGCCTCAAAAAGGGGATGGGACGCTCACTTGTCACTTTATATGTCGTATACACCTTGATTCTTTTTCTTATGAGACATTCATGTTACTTTTAGAATTAAAAGCACAAGAACATAAAGGAACTACTTAAAAATAAAGTAGCAAACAGGTGTAAATTATCTTCCCATTGTTCCAGCCCAGGCAGCGATGCCTAAATCTGATTTGGTCCCACCCTGAGTGAGAAGGAGCTTCCCTGGAGAAGCAGCGGGTGTGTGTGTGGGGGAGGGGGGGGGAGGGGCAGTGGGGGGGGGTGGTGCTGGTGAGGGCAGCAGGAAGCAGGAAGGGGATGATGGGGGCAGGGGCTGGGGCCACACCTCCCTCACCACACCCCTGCCACTGAGACCCGGCAGAGTGTCACTCATAATGCTCCTTGTGGGTAAGTTTGTTCAGCTCTTCACACCCATGTCTCCTGTCCTTGAACTTCACTTTGTTTTGATTCTCCAGCAACTTTGACTCTCTGAATGAAGACGATGCCGTGGAGAACAACCAGCTGGCATTTGACGTGGCTGAGCGTGAGTTTGGTATCCCCCCGGTGACCACAGGCAAGGAGATGGCGTCAGCCCAGGAGCCTGACAAGCTCAGCATGGTCATGTACCTCTCCAAGTTCTACGAGCTCTTCCGGGGCACCCCGCTGAGGCCTGTGGGTAAGGCCCTGCTTTGGGGCGAGACTTTGCTGCACCCTTGGGCCATCTCTGCCCCATGCCCATGTCTGGCTGCTCTGCTCTCTGGTGTCATCTGTTCTGGGGCTGGCCCCTTCCTTTCCTCTCACTTTGAGGCCAAATGGGAGTGGACCCCACCCACCCAGACCTGTGTGTGTAAGTGGGTGTGTGTGGCAGGTGCCACGAAAGGTTGAAGGTCTACCCCTGTGGCTGGGAGGTCATGGATGGAGCTACACAGCCCCTACCCAGCTCCCTTGTATCTTTCGTTACGGGTAAGGGAGTTATTTGGAGGGACCTTGTAGCAATGACCCCCTCCCCCACCGCCCCGAGTCCTAGAGTCGCGGTGGTGGGGTCTAACCTCCGTCATATTTTTATTTATGAATAGATTCTTGGGGCAAAAACTATGGAGAAAATGCTGACCTCAGCTTGGCCAAATCCTTCATTTCTCACAACTATCTCAACCTCACGTTTCCGAGGAAGAGGACCCCGCGAGTAAGTGTCGACCTGCTTCTTTCTGTTTGGTGTCTCTTTGCTCATGGATGGGGCAAGGGGGAGGGCAATGTCCTGCTCTCCGTCTGTTAATGCTGATGAATTACACAGATAAGGTTCTCACGGAAGACACGAGCAAAGCTCAGTTTAGTGACTGACCGCTTTTGGAAGTCGCCCCGGCACCGTGTAGCTGGCTTCAGTGACCTGAAAGTGGTTCTAGGAAGGGCGTGGCAGAGAGCTGAGAGTTCACGCGGCTGGAGCGTTTTTTAAAGTAAATCAATATTACGCTATATGTTAACTAACTAGAATGTAAATAAAAATTTGAAAAAAAATAATAAAGTAAATCAGATTAGCCCTGGCTGCTAAGCGGGGAGGGGAAGGAGGAGACGATTTCTTCCTTGTAAAACAGTTTAGATCAGGATCACAACGGCCGTTAGTGGCAGAGGTGTGTGGGAATACTACACTGACACAGTCTGTTCGGTTAATTTCACTTCCTTCTTTCCTCCCTCTCTCCCTCCCTTCCGCAAATGTTTATTGGGCCCTACTGTTTGCCAACGTTAGTGCTGAATTCTTTTTGACAAGTAGCAAGTATACAGAGGTGAAGAAGGTATGCCTTTGAGGAGCTCAGAGCCTAAAGAGCTTCCCAAACTTGCCTGACTTACAGCACCATCGGTCCCTCAGTAATTTTTATCACAGTGCCCCTGGCTCAAAAGAAACCCCTAAAAGTTCGGTTTGCTAAGTAGGTATAAGTCCAAGTAACTTGGTAGGGGTATTTTGCAAGATGTATAACAGACCTCACCGTGTTTCCCTAGAAAATTTAAAGTATCCTATGACTCTTCTGCAAGTACACTATGGGGCCACGGGCTGCCCTGGTAGACAGTTTGGGAATTAGGAGCCTAATGAGAAATTGTCATTTTATTTGAATGATGGCATCGCCATGCTAGACAGGATACAAGTTATCTTGCTCAACGTGCTTATTTTACAGATCAAAAAATTAGAGGCCCAGAGATATCAGGTGGCAAGTACTCACACAAAGCTCGCCTCCCTCCACAGAGCGGCGGGACAGCCGAGAGTGCTGCGGGCCTTTGCGTGTGTCTCAGTCTCTCTAGGTTGCCGACAGTCTCCTACTCGTGGTCAGTCGTGCCCGGTCCTGTCAGCCCTCCACCCAGGGTGGGGCTGGGGCCACGTAGCCTCCTTTCTTTCCCTCAGTTGTGTGAGCAGTGGTCAGTTTTTCCACTGAGGTCTAGGCTCCCAGGAACGTCGTAGCCTTTGAGCTAACTCCAGGAGTGGGCACGTAATGTTCTGCCACACCCTGTCTACGGGACGGAACGGGCCAGCAAGGCGAGGGCTGAGGCAGGAAGGTGTGTGGGTCGGCACACCACAGCTAAGGGGCCACGCCTCGCCCATACACAGGCTCTGTGCAAAGGCACCGTGGCCTACCGCACGTCCTACTGAGTGCAAGCCACCTTCTGGAGCCCAGTCATAGGCTTATTTCACCCCAGCCCAGCTAGCTTTCCTCCAAGGATCCCCACTTTGGGCTTCCCCATTCCAAGCAAGCCAATGCAGCCTTTCTGGAAACAGAGGCAAATATTTAACCCCTTTCTCCATTCACCGGCTTTCTCCCACCACTCAGCCCACAACTGGGAACAGCAGGGGGAACTGGAAAGGAGTGTTTACACCTATCACTCACCCCGCCTCTGTTTACAGAATGACAGAATTGAACCAGCCTGGCCAGCTCTGGGTCACGTGGTAGGAATGGTCAGCAAGGCCAGCCAGGCCCTCCAAGGGCTGCTAGGTCCTCACCCTACTTCTCGCTGGCTTTGCTAGAAAATGCAGGGGGAGTGGGTGGGCTCTGCTTGGCCCCGCCCCGGCTAAGTTTGAACCATGTCCAGTCACCCCCAAAGTGTGCTAAATGGACTGCCCATCCTGCGAGGGGTCCGGTCCCTCCCCCTGCCCCATTTATGTCTAGGATTTGCCACGCTGTTTGGATAGGTAGAAAGAGTAGGTCATTGAAGTAAGTGCTTGGCATGGGCATTATCTGTCCTCTTGCACCTCAGATTGATCGAATGCTTCCCCTGGGTGGGCTGGTTAGTTAGGCCCCTGGATCACATTCTGCCTTAGTCATCACTGACTAAGAGACAGTCCACCGCTCAGTGCCAGTGCAGTGATCAGACCACACACAAGGTACCCCCTCCCCATCTGACCATGTGTCTTCTTGTACCCGCACACTATTTTGGTTTGGGGAACCTACCTGCAATCCTCTTTGGCCTTGGCATTTCCCACAAGCAGGGTACTCAATACGCTCCAGCTTCCCGCAGGATGGGCACGGAGGACGTCTGCACAGGAGACTCTGAAAACTGCACACACCCAGAGGCTCCACCATGGTCACACCCAGAAGGTGTCGGTGCAGTTAGACACACAGTCCTCAGCGCCCCAGCTCAGGCGCCCCTGTGGACCAGCCGTGCAGGCTAGACCTTGCCCACATGACTATGCCACAGCACACAGCCAGGATCTGTACACATAGGGGCATCTGTATTCAACCTCACCCCCTTTCCCCATCCCTCCCTGGCCCTGCCGATGCCCTCACTAACTTCCAGAGGAGCATCTTGATATGGGGATCGAGGAGCCCATATTTGTTCACAATGCGGCATCTTAATCTGGAGAGGGTCCGTTTTTCTCTGTGGAGCCAGTCTTAAAAATTTCTCTCCCTCTCTCCTGGTTTTCACTGCTGGCGTTAAATTGTTGTCTCATCCCTAAGCCTGATAGCATCCAAATCCCAACCAAGCTGATCAACTCCAGGAAAAATAAAAGACTTTTTACCTCCAAGGACCTTGTTTGCTTTTAGAGAATATAACTTTCCCCTCAGTCCGCCAGGAGGATCGTCCCTCTGGTGAGTGGTAAACGACTGAGGTTGACTGATCACTTCCGGAGACTGAATGGCCATGCCTGGGGAAAGAAGAAGAGCTTGGGGATTATATTTTCCTCTTTAAAAGCTCTCAGTCTGCTTCTGAAGATCTGCCTCTGGTCCTGTGGCATAGGAAAATTCCCGGGGACTCCAGAGCTCCTGTCACCATGTACCACAAGTCACGCCTGAACACACATACGTGGTCCCTGTCCTCCTGGGTATGTGCTCCTAGACCTACTGCTTGTGGGTAATGCCTGCATTTATGGCCACTCCAGTCACTGCATACAGTATGTTACAACACACTCGGGGCGCCTGATCTTTGTTTCCCCATTCTGAGCCCACTCCTTGGAGGACAACACAACACAGAGGTGTCCCTTATTCATGACAAGCCCATCCCAGAAGCCACGTTGGCAGCCCCAGGGTGTTCATCCTGCTCAGCTGGCTGACTGTGACCCAGGCGGCGGGCGTTCTCCATCAGCACTGATCCCGGGAGAGTGGAGTTCACAGAGCATGGCTCGCGTGGGTGTCTGGTCTCATCAGTGAGGGTGCCCGCCCAGCTCTCCCCTCCTCACTCCTCCCACACAAACACTTTCCAAAGAGCCAGGGGCATTAGGTAAGGAAGTCTTTCTTCCATCCATATTTACTGAGCGTCTATATTATGTGGGGTTCTCCTGTCGGCGCTGAGGGTAGAGCAGAGAACAAGACAGGCAAGGAGGCTGCCCGAGGATGCTGACTTTCCAGGGGCACCATCTGAATTCCTCTCCCCTTCCCCAGCTGCTCTCACAGAACCTCCACCCAGCAGCCAGGGCTCCCCACCAGCTTTCTAGTACTTCTCAATTCAGAGATGTGAAGAAAGCCCAGGAGGGTCGAGAGCACCAGGTGCAGATGCTGCCCGGCCGAGCAAGCACCAGGCCTTCGAGCCGCTGCTGTGGCACCTGCGGTTTGAAGGCTGATCTCTCTCCTGTTCTCTGTGCAACACAGCAGGGGATTCTGAGCTAACCTACAGAATGGGAATACGTTTGAAGCCAGGCAGACAAAACCATATTTAGGCCTGCTGGGGATTTGGCACACGTTTGAACCTCCCTTTGCTTGTCTGCAAAATGATGGCACCAACCTCAACACGGCACTGCTCCAGTGCAAAGACTGTACGAACCAATGCAGGTGCGAGCCCCCGCTCTGCCTGCCGTGTGAGAAGGGCTCCACAAATGGTAGCTGCTGTCCCTGAGGAGTTGTGAGTAAACGGAGATGCCTGTTTTCTGAGATGAGGCAAACTAGTTGGACTGAACACTTGGTTCTGCATCGCAGCCGTGATCGATGCCGCACCTTACAGCGTACGAAGCCGTTTCATGCGTATTTCGTTTGCTCCTTGTGTTACCTTTTGAGGAAGGTGGGGCATGTCTTCTCCTCCCAGCTTTAGAGAAGGACAATCTTGCATGTGGGGGGATTAAACTGCGATGTCCCATAGTGGTGGTGAAAGTCAAGGTCAGAACTAGAATTCAGATTTTCTAAGTCTCTTAACTAGCACGATCCTAATTAACAGTGTGCCACACTTCCATAGCCAACCTGATAAGTGTTGTGTGTACGTGACTTCATTAATCCTTACAACAACTTATGAGCTAGATAGTACATCTAGGTGAGGAAATAAGAGATGAAGAAGCTGATGTCAGAGACGTTTGGTGATTTTCCTAAGGTCACACAGCTGGGAAGTAAGTCATGACTCTGTTACTGAAGAAGAGAAGAACTCCCTTGCCAGTGTCACTGGCCATCTTTCTAAATATCATGGCTGCCTCTACACATCCGGGCATTGCCTGCAATGGCTAGTCTCTCTTCTTGTGCCCCAGATCTAAATCTCTCCAGGGTTAACCTACACTAGCTAGCTAAATATAAAGGCGGTTTCCTTTGAACTAACATCACGTGAAGTTGGGCTTTATGGGAACATGATTATCTTGCACTGATCAAATAAATAATCAGTTTAGCAGGTATATGTCTTTGATTATTTGTTTAAATGGAGACACCAATTAGATTAATAAATGCCCCGTAGTATATGGACTTTTTCAAATCTTTGGGAAATCATCATAAGAAATGTGTTCTTGGGGCGCCCGGGTGGCTCAGTCAGTTAAGCGTCCGACTTCAGCTCAGGTCACGATCTCGCGGTCCGTGAGTTCGAGCCCCGCGTCAGGCTCTGGGCTGATGGCTCAGAGCCTGGAGCCTGCTTCCGATTCTGTGTCTCCCTCTCTCTCTGCCCCTCCCCCGTTCATGCTCTGTCTCTCTCTGTCTCAAAAATAAATAAACGTTAAAAAAAAAATTTAAAAAAGAAATGTGTTCTTGGGAGAAAGGCAAAAAAAAAGCGAAAGAAAGTGAGCTATTCGTGTATTCTCACGCTGTCTCTCACTGGGCACAATAAATACTTTTTTTCCCTTCTTGTACTCCATTCTTCGTAGAGCAAAATAGAGTCCAAGGAGATGGGGTAATAATGCAACGTTGGCTTCCAGATAGAGATAAAGAGATAAGAAAAAATTAGGTAAATCCCTAAGTTTGAGTTTTTTTCTGCCTTTCTGTCTTAACCTAGCTCTTTAGTTGAGAATCAGTGCTTCCAAGATCAATTCATAAGTAAGAGTAGAGACCGTTTGTGTATGTATGTAGGTAACCTTTCCATATAGACCGAATGTTATTGTCCCATAGCTCAGGCTGAATCAGAAGAGTGGAGGTTACCCCATCCACTTCCTTTATTTCCCCCAAAGGATTTGCGGTCATCTTAGGTGGTACTACTGGGCACATTCCGTCCTAGAAGCGCTTTTTGTGAGCCTGTGGCTAACATACTGGGTTTGGATCTCTACAGGCTCTGATGTTGGAACAGTCAAGCCCTAAGCTGTCAAACGAGAGTAAGATGTGTTGCTCTTTGAGAGAAAAGCCAAGTCTTCATTTAAGGTAGAAACAACACAACACAAAACAAAAAAACGCAACAGAAAACCCTAAGATTATGCATGGAGAGTTCTTGTTGGATAGGACATCCTGTACTTTCTTGCGCTCCGGTCTCCCCCAGCAAACCATTCATAGGCGCTAGAGCCGGGGGCCCAGACAGCCTGCGCCTCTAAGACCCAACATTGTTGCGAATAAGGTCATCTGTTTCTCTTGGTGTTTGCCCAAGCGTTTGGGTTGAAATCATTTCCATTCACAGAATAATGATTTATTAAAAGCTGAAGGAAATGTTGAAGGGAAGGCAGGGCCCTCAGATCTGCTCTTTTGTGCTGCCTGAACAAGGGAAGGGTCAGATTTCTGAACAAATATCAATGACTAAACAGTGGTTGATCTTATCTTTCAAAATATTAAAGGTGCTGGTGAATGTGGAAAGGGAGCAGAGGAGACGGGAGTATAAAAGCAGGGGAAGCAGGTGCTTCTGCTGGGAGCAAGTGGGTACACAGCAGTGTGTGTACTGGGGGCTCCAGGAGTTCCTGGTGCAACACAAGCATGGGGTGAAGGGGCTGTACTCCTGGGTTTGAGGGGAGAGAGTGGCCAGCAGCCCTCCCACTGCATCCTTCCACTGCAAGTGGAAGAAAGCCTGGGATTTCAGCTGGCATGCTATTGAAAGCCTGTCTGTGGGTGGAGGCTTCCCAGGGAAGGGAACATCCATGGCTCTCGGGGGCCCGGCCATTTGGAGAAGACCCCAGCTAGAGACTGATGGCAGGATTCCGGGTAGTCTCACCGTAAACGTCAAGAGGCAATTTTACTCTAAAAGAGAAAAGCACAAAAAATAAAAGATGGGCATTCGTTGAAAAGGACATAATGAAACATGAAAAACAAATAACCAAATTCAAAAGACTTCATTGTGAAATACAAAACGTTTGGATACGTCCAGAGTATGTAGCTAGCATGGCGTAGATTCATCGTGACCTTGTGCAAATAACTGGTTTCATTTTGTGGACTGGACTTAAACACTGGTCTTCGATCTTTGGTTCATCCTGTTACATATTTTTTGCTTACTGATTGGTCTCCTTGTTGGACATGGCATGTTTTCTTTTTTCGCTAAACGTTCTTCCTTTAGTGAGAGAGGTATCCATTTCCAAATCCTAGGAAACCTACTCGCTTTATGTTGCTTTGCAAGCACCCTGCTATTTACTCTTGGCATATTGTCACATGTCCATTGATAGACATCCCAAAGCTCTGTGGGAAATGTGGGTTCAAAACTCTGCACGGCTGCAGAGACCATTGCCAGGGCTAAGATTTGTAGAATGTGAAAATGGGAGCACTATGCCCATGGAGAAATGAAACCAAGCTGTCAATCAGTTGGTGAAACCAAACTGTCCCCCAGTTATTTTTGTAAATCTGTTACAGCAACATTGCTTTATATCCAATTAGTTGCATGGTAAAAATGCTCGTGGCAAAAGTGCTTGAAGCAAGGATGTCTGCTGCAAAGATGCTTATGGCTAACATGCTGGGCATGGGGAGGGAGAGCGGTGTAACCCCAGGGTCAGGATAGACTTAGCTGGCAGAGTGCAGTGAAGGCACCCAATCCAGCCCAACCCCCAGACTCAGCTCCATCGGTGCAGTCCCGCCCATTCCCTCGAGGTCAGGAGGCTGACCGTGAGTGTAGCCTTTGGTGGTCCTTGCAGGGTTACTGCAATGGGCGTGTATAGAGGGGGGTTCCCAGATTTAAATGTTCAGGTTCAGGCAGCAGAAAGGAGGCTGTCAGGGCTTATTGGTAGGGCAGCCATGTGATTTACTGTCGAATCAAGGTACTTTTGAGAGGGAAAGGGAACACTGCATAATTCAGCTGGGGAAAACGATACATCGAAACTGTCCTGGGCAAATAGGGCTGTATGGTCACCACAGTTTTCAGACCATACCTGATGCTACTTTGAAGTTGATAGAATACCATTTATTGGTATTTGCAATTGCGAATGAATGGCGGATTAATTTGCCATCAAATCCCTGGACGGCTGATCGGAACCCTGGGAATCCCCACCTGTGAGATGGGCAGTACCACTGCTTGTGGGAGGTGGTCTCCATGTTGGAACATGTGGACAGGCATTAGCAGACCTGGCTGGGACTGCTCTGAGCCCAGGGTCACTCTGACAACAGAGACAGTCCCTGCCTTGCCCCCAGAACAGAGATTCTTTGTGCTTTGGGAGGTTTCAGGATGATCTTTTGCCATGTGATTCCCACCCCTGCCGACAGAGCCCCCTCTAGGTTCAGGAAGGCTCCCTCCCGTGCGTCTGAAGGGAACTCTGTGATAGTGTGTGTTACAGAGCAGGGTAATTTATGTCCGTTTGTCTCCTGGGCTGGCGACTGTTTGCGGGCAACAGCTCAGGGCCAGCTCCGTGGCGTCGGGCTGTTAGTGGAACTGCAGACTTCGATGGCCCTGAACTCACCATGCTTTCTTGGCCGCTGCAGGTGGACGTCCAAACTGAAGAGAGCGACATGAACAAACGGAGGCGGAGAGGCTTCAACAACCTGGATGAGGTTCGTGTGTCAGTTTAAGCAAAGGCTGGTTGCCTGATGGCCAGTGGCCACAGTGCTGGCCCTTCCTTCTTTCCTCTCTCGTGAACCACTTGGTTCTAAGCTTGGCTTGATGGAAAAACCATCGGGTTCTGGTCCTCCCTCCACTACTTACGAGGTGTGTAACCTGGAGAAACAGAGCCTCTCCGGCTGTGGTTCACGTCTGTGAAATGCAGGCGATAGATTTGAAATGTATGGAACTTTTGCAGGATTTTTAAAGATTAAATAAGAGGGTGTATGATATCATGCCGAGCATGATATCTGGCACCTGTGTTAATCAATATATCATCGCTATTAACAGCAAGTAGGAACAGGGCACCAGCAGCCCCTCTTGTCTCCCAGTCATTGTTTCTACCTTTTGTTTTACGCATTTCTAGTCCTTAAGGCAGATGTCCCAGGGCCCACAAGTGCCACCTTCTGGTCAAAGTGGAATATTACAAGCTACTTTGTCCAAACCAAGCACCAGTCTGCCTCCTGCTGAAAAATCGATCTGGCCAAAAAGAGAGTATCCGTTCCTGCTTCCCCAGGAAGCTCTTTAAAGAGACCGGAGGTACTCATACCATCTGAAAAAGCTGTCCTAACCCCACAAAAACAAGCATAGATGTTGTCAGTGAACTGTAGGATGCCGGCTTTAGCTAGCGTACAGGCGGATGTCATAATTAGGCCCCAAAGGCATGCGGGACAGTTTGTATAATACATTTATACCTGAGTTACAGGACTTAGAAAAGACTACCTTATGTGGATGAAGGTGCATTATTGCTGTATATTTTTAGGACACTGTTGTTCATGTCTGTGACTTGCTTCATGTGGAAGCCTCGACCGGGATCCAGACACTGGTTCTCAACATAGTGACCTTTATAACAAAGAAAGTTACAAGGCCCAACCTGGGGGGGTGGGGGAATTGCCTATTGTTCATTGCATTTTCTGGAAGGGGCAAAGATGAGCTCTGTTCAAGGAAGCGTGGAGTTCAGCTCATGTCTTAAAATGTGTACAAATACATTTTATCCAATGAGTTCACATCACCCTTTTCTAAACCGTTTCTAGAACTTCTTTGATCCCTTCAAGAGAGTTTGTTTCTCTGTCTCTTGGCTCTTGCGTGCGCAAGAAGCCAGTGAATAGGGAGGTGGTTGAGCAGAGGAAGCAGAGGCTGAGGAACAGGGTAGGAGAGACCTCCCACTTTCCCCAGTATGGGGTGTTGGCTCTCACTTACAGTGCCTGTGATCTGCCCCTCCCTCCTCCCTAGAGGCTTGCCTGTGATGCGTGTCTCACGTGGAAGTCTGCTCCTGCCTTTCATCCGCGGCTCATTTGAGGGAGTGTTTGTGCTCTTTCTGTAGATGGCAACACAGGAGTCAGAGTGTGGGAAGAAATCTGGTTACTCCTGCCCCATCTGAGATGTTGCTGGACTGTGATTGGAGCCAGCCATTTTGTTAAAGTCAGATTTAACTAAGGAATAATTCTTTCCAAATACTCGCTGCTCAAAATGTAGGCCAGGAGCCAACAGCAGCAGGATCACCTAGCAGCTGGTTAGGAATGCAGTGTCCCTTCCCCCAGACGCCCCCGAATCTGAATCTGCATTTGAAAGAGAGCCGCTGGTGATTCGTATGCGCATTAACCTCTGAGAAGCGCCAGTCTGTGACCCAGTGTCTTGGCCCACTTTGGCCTTGTGCAAACAGTGACCACTCCAGTAAACCTACCCTCTTCTTCTCAAGCCTGTATTGATATGCACAGTTACATTCCGTACTTTGAAGTCGGAGTGACTCTGTGTTTGTCTAACACTTCAGAGTGGCTATATGCCTACAAGGTTTCCCCTGGGGCTCTTAGGGACTCTTCAGAAGAAAAAAAAAATCATTAGACCTTAGCTTGCTTCTTCCCATGACTTTCTGCTAAATGAACATTTCTTAGTCGTCTTGAGAACATCTGTTCCTTTGAAGGAGGTTCATTGCCCCCTTGGGAAAGCAGACTGCCCACCAGATATGATGGTATTTACTTCTGAGGCCTATGGGAGCAGATTCTGTGGTAAGGAGAGAAGACTTTCCATGAACACCAGTTATTTTCCAGGTTCTAGTGTTTAGAGGATGAGCCGAAGAAGTCTTACATAGAATACCTTTTGATAAAACAGCATAACCAAGTAATGGTCACACTGATAGCACCTACCCTGATATAAAGCAAGGAGGACACTTCTGAACTTTGTGGCATCTTCTCCAAAACCCACAACCTTACTCTGATCATGAGGAGACATGCAGACCAACCCAGCTTGAGGGACCCTGTACAAAATAGCTGATCAGTCTCCTTCAAGACTGTCAAGGTCATGAAAGATAAAGAAAGATGGGGAAACTCTTACAGATGAGGGTGATTGAAGAGACGTGATAAACCACATGCCATGTGGGACCTTGACTGGTACCCTAGAACCTCACGGACATTGGTGGCAAACTAGAGTAGTCTGAATCAAGTCTCTAGCTTACCTAATAGAATTGTGCCAGGTTAATTTCTGAGTTTTGGGATTGGTAGTATGGTTATTCCAGATGCTAACATTAGAAGCATCTGGGTGAGGGTATATAGGAACTACCTGTGCTATCTTTGTAGCTTTTCTGTAAATCTAAAATTATTCTAGGGGTGCCTAGGTGGCTCAGTCAGTTATGTGTCTGACCCTCGGTTTTGGCTCTCAGGTCATGATCTCAGGGTTCATGGGATCGAGGCCCGCATCGGGTTCCGTGAGGTCAGTGCAGAGCCTGCTTGGGATTTTCTTCCTTCTCTCCACCCCTCCCCTGCTCTCTCTCTCTCAAAATAAGTAAATAAACTTAAAAAAATAAAATTACTTCCAGATTAAAAGGTATTTTTTTAAAGATAGCAACAACAGAGAAGGGCTGGTTGAAGTTGGGATTGGGGTGCAGAGGAGAGAGGAGAAAGAAGTCCAAGGCCCGTTCCTTGCCTGACTGATACTGCCTCTTGCTTCCTCACCCCCATCCCCCCCGACCCTTCACCTCTGATGCCACATGGTGTATTTAGAAAACTGTTCTGCTTGTCACTTCATTATTGTATTGGAGTTTTCCAACAACCAGAGGAAGTGGGTTATGCTCCCATTTGACAGATGAGGACACTTCAGAGAAGTTAAGTAAATTGCCAAGGTCATGGGGCTAGGAAGTGAGTCCATTTTCAAACCCTGTCTGGCTCCCAGGTGGGTGCGCCTGTCCTTTGGGAAGATATGAACATTGTCTCAATGGGCATCACCTCCTGCTTCTGCTTCACTTCCTCGGACCATGGTGTCCTTCTTCAGGAAACTAGTCCCCCGTCTTGAGTCCCCAGGCCCCTTCCTGATATCTGGGTGCCAGGATCCAACAACCAATGTACTCAATTTGGCCTTTGCAGCCTTCAACCTTTTCCACCCGGAGCCTGCGCTCCAGTCAAGAGTGCGGCAGCAATAAAGAAGGTGGAAATCAGAACAAAGTCAAGTCCATGGCAAGTCAGCTGCTGGCCAAGTTTGAGGAGAACTCTCGGAACCCCTCGCTCGTGAAGCAGGTGAGTCCTGTCAGATGCTCGCTGGACCTGCCTTCCTGGTGACCAGAACCTGCTGAGAAGCCAGCAGAAACCAGAAGCAGAAGCCAGTTGAGGCTAGTGGTGGATTTTCAGGTAGGCCAGCCAGGCCTGGCTCGGGTGAGACTGGCGCTCCTTCTAGATCAGAAGTCGGCACACTTTTCCAAGAAGAACCAGATAGCAAGTTTAGGCTCTAGCAAATATTTTAGGCTTCGGGAACCATGCTATCTTTCTCACAACGGTTCATTTCTGTCCTAGTAGCATGACAGCAGCCAGGGGCAATACCTAAACAAATGTGCATGGCTGTGTGCAAACAAACCTGAATTTACAAAAACGGGCAGCAGGCCAGATTTGGCCCGGGGCCCGTAGTTTGCTGATGCCTCTTCTGCACTGGAGGAGAAATCCAGAATTTGGTTCCACCTTGTAACCATGACTTGGTCTGCAGCCATCTTTGAGATGCCGGCTGCCGAGGAGCCTAAGGCCAGAGTGAGAAGACATGTGCAAACCAGGGGAAACTGAGTCACGGGTCTAAGTTCCGGGGGACCAGCCCTCCCCAAGGGTTCTCTGGCATCCCCTCTCCCGTGTTCACTGAGGTCAGGCTAGCAGGGCCATTGTGTCTGAGCAGGGGTGGCTGTGAGGCCGAAAGAGGCAGAATGCCGTGGGCCAGGCTGCACACTGCGCTGACTGCTCTCCAGACTCTGACTCCAGGGTCTGAGCTGCATGAGGTTCATTTTGCTCCCCTGAATTCCTTTGGGATGCCGCCGTCAAATTACAAGAGCTTGGGATGAGGGGATTGGTTCTCTTTTAGAGAACACCTGGTTGATTGGGTTTACAGGCAATCATAAATGTCTGTCTGGCCTTGATGGTGGACCACGCCCCCTCCGGGACAAACCGACCTTCCCCAGGGAGCCAAGTTTTGTTGCTATAAGGGTGCCGTTTTCCCGAGACTTACAATTCTCTGAATTTTTTTTTTCTCTCAATTGCCCCTTCTGGAGGCTTTGCCCCTAGAAGTCCCCAAGTGTCATTGAGGGTTCTCTTCCATCAGAAGGAATGTAGCATCTAGTGTTCCGGGAGCTTTGCCAGTTCCAGGAGGACTCGAGGGCTGGCCACCCTGGCTTGGCATGGCCTGGCGGCACAGGCCCAGTGCCCCGGGTCTAAGCCAAGAGCAAGGCCTCCCTGGGATTTACACGTTGTCCAAGAGAAGGGGACTCCAGGACTTGTTCACATGGACGGAGAGCCAGGGTTCAGGTTTCCCAGCAAGGCCCAGCTTGCAGGGGTGCTGTCTCTGCCCACCTCTCTTCTCCTCCCTCCAAGTTCTCAGTCTGACTCACCTTTTCCTTCATGTTTCCCGTGGCTGCTTTTTTGGACTTCCCTTCCTCCTCCCAGGAATGCCGCATCTCAGGGATAGGTAAGCCTGTCCTGCGCTCTTCCTCTGACCCACCTGTTAACTCTCGCTGCCCCCGGCCGGAGGAGCCCACACCCGGCCCATCACCTCCTCTGAAAAGGCAGGTAGGGCTCCTTCCAGTGGACGCTGTCGTGCCGAAGTCAGAGGGGACTTTCACCCCGAGGGGCGGGGTCAGTGGCTGGCTGTGCAGCCCATGTAGGGCTCACTATAGAATCTCTGGGAAGGCAGACACAACTTGGGGTGACCGCCCTTATAGGTAAGACTAACCAGGCATGCAGCATCTGGAAATACCTGCCAGTCAGGAGTAACATCTGCCCAACGACTACGCCCTCGATGCTGCATCTGCTTGGGCGAGAACCGGCTGTACCGCGTGGGGGATTTTGTGCGAAGCTCCGGGATACGTAGCTTTATTTGCAGACCACTTGAATAGGCAGATTTCGAAAGGGATGGATAAGCAGCAGTGGTGTTGGGCTGAGCTCAAGTGACCGGTTGGCTGCGCACCATTGGAGGGGTGAGGCTGGGATGTGGTGAAGGCCTCCCCCGGTGCCCGAGCAGACCAGGACCGGCTGGGGCCGGGGAGGCGACTGGCAGCCGTGGGCTGAGGCTTTTTCCAGCTAGCATCTCTGGGTTTGGAATTGGAACAGAAACACTGTTGTGACCACAGTACTCAGAAGCGGCTCATCAGCACCAGGAGTTTTGTGTCGCTCCAGGTGGTGGAGGCCGAGCGAGGCCCGTGTGGGTGTATTCCAGCGGCTTTCCGTCTGTGAGCGTCACAATCACCTAGAGAGCTTTCTTTTTCGTAATTTAGTGTTTACCAATTTTTGAGAGAGAGAGAGCAGGGGAGGATCAGACAGAGAGGGAGACACAGAATCCAAAGCAGGCTCCAGGCTCCGAGCTGTCGGCACAGAGCCTGACGCGGGGCTTGAACTTAAGGACCGTGAGATCATGACCTGAGCCAAAGTCGGACGCTCAACCGACTGAGCCACCCAGGTGCCCCTAGAGAGTTTTTCAGAAATATCTGGAACCCACCTCAGACCAATTAAACCAGACCCCCGGCGGGTGGGGCCAAACTTGGGTTACTTTTTCTAAGTGTCTGAGGTGACCTCAGGGTGCAGCTGGGACTGAGACCAGCCTCGTACAGGTCTTGATCCGGTGAGTTGGGGGGGAGGCCCGAGACTGTGTATCGTTACTGAGGATGTCGGACGGTGGAGAGTCGGGACCCCGGGTTAACAGGGAATCTGACTGATGGCGGCACCTGCCGTGCCCTCTGTCCCTGGTCAGCTTGGGGATGGCTTATGGTGGGGTGGGTGTGAATGGGCCACAGTCGGGAAGGAAGCTTGATTTTCCTTCTCTCCCAGTTCCCCTCGGTGGTTGTGACGGGGCACGTGCTCCGAGAGCTAAAGCAAGTGTCTGCTGATTGCGAGTGCCCGAGCAGACCCTGGAGAGCCAGAGCCAAGTCTGACCTGCAGCTGGGTGGGCCAGGAAGCTCTCCTGCTCTGCCCCCTGCCTGCCAGGGAGCGCTGGCCCTTTCCGGGGTGCTGCGGCGGCTGCAGCAAGTGGAGGACAGGATTCTCCAGGTGAAAGCTTTGCTCCGTGCCCCTCCTCTGCCTGTGTTTGGGGGTGCCTTCCTTCCCTCCCCTCCTCCCTCCGCCCACAGTGGGTTCCTCCTCTTCCTCTTCACTCCCTGTCTCCTCTGTCCCACCGAGACAAGCCTGCCCCTACCCCCCAAACCCCCAACCTCTCTCCTGACCCTCACGGTCTCTGTTGCTGTCTCTTTTTCTTTCCTCTTTCTCACCTGGCCTGCAGAAGAGGGCTCAGAACTTGGCCAACAGGGAATTTCACAAAAAGAACATTAAGGAGAAGGCGGCTCACCTAGCCTCCATGTTTGGACATGGGGATTTCCCACAGGTAAACAAGGGGCTTTCAGAGCCCCCTCCCCCACCCAGGGATCCACATGTTGGACATCTAGCAAAGTGACCACATGTTGGACATCCAGCAAAGTGACCACGACTCAGTCTGTGCAGCTTCAGACCCTCCCCCTCCTCCTTCCACGGCATGAGGAGCTATTGACTTTGCAAGAACTTGGACCGGCATCTAAAAAAGACCCACATGAGAAGATGCAAAAATATGTAGATAAATCATGACAAAGGGAAAAGCGAGGTAGTAAAGTGGGCTCAGGTCAAAGGAAACAGAACCGAATGCTTTTAGATCCTAGAGGGGTCCAAGTAGGCTCTGAGCGTCCTGAGAGTCAACACGGAGAAGGAGAGCTGGCCTGTCAGGAATCACATCACAGTGACTTGACCGTGAAGGACAAGTTGCTCATGACATTGGAAGGCATGATGGGGGAATCTCCCCGTGGCCCCGACCGGGGAGATCCTGAGTGATGGGGCCAACCACAGGCTGTAACCTGTGCTCTGCTTTCCCAAAAGGCGGCATCAGCCAAGAAGAATGGCTTTGCCTGAGAATGGGAAGCACAGCCCCCTGCAGGCCAGGTACTCCTTTCAAAACTCACTGAAGAGAAGAGCGAGGGCTGGCGAGGAGCGGGAAGAGCTGACAGTGAGGTCCCCACAGTGGATGTGTGCGTAAGGCGCCCCCCCACCCCCGCCACCGCTCGCAGGCAGCCTGGTCCCTAGGACATAACCCCTCTGCTGTTTTCACTCCATCTCCTCCAGACCTGTGTCCTCTGCTTCTTGTCAGAGTCACTGACAGTGGAGGGATGCTTTGCATCTAGTTCACTTCTGGGGCCCAGGGGCCAGCCTCCACAGTAGCCCAGGGTTCTCCTTTCCTAAGTTTGCAGCTGCTACATGACCCCAAACTCCAGAGCGAGAGCGTCAGGCGTTAGCGATGGTATCTGGAGCAGACAGATGCAGGACTAGGACGGAACGGCTGCAGCTCTTTTGGTGTGACGAGGGAGCTGGAATAGTTGTAGCAGAATGCCGTGTACCCGGGAGCCAGGCGGTCCTGCTGGGCTCCAAAGATCGAGGCTTCTTTTTTGTCCTGAGACCCAGGCCTGGATTTCTTTTCCCGTCCTTGAATGCGTAGGCATGGAGCTGCACTGTGGAGGCGAGCATCACGGTGCACGCCCCAGGGATAATCACAGCTTCCTCTGTTTCTGTTCTGTGCAGAATAAACTACTTTCTAAAGATCTGTCTCCCGAGCACCCTCCGGCTTCTCCCTCCTGCCTTCCATCTCCTGATCCTGCTGCTACTTCCTCTCCATCGACTGTTGACTCTGTTTCTCCTTCCAGAAAGGTAGTCGTCCCGTACCATTAGCTTCCCCCACCCTCTGCATGTTCTGAGATCTTCTCCTCTGCCCACCCTGTGCAGACAAATGCCAGGAGCTTGCTTTGGAGGCGATGAGGGTTTGTAAGATGCTTTACAGCAGTCCCGGATTCATTTGTTTTTGTGTTGGAGCAAGCCCCAAAGTAGAACAGGCAGCACACAAAAACTTGCCGGACAGTGCTGTGCATCTTGGCACCCACCATATGCCACCGCGTGCCGGATGGCGAGACGGGGTGGGCGGCACGGTCCTTTTACTCCAGTTTTGATGATGAACAGCACAGCAGCATAGAAATGAGTAACATTTTACATAGGAGATGGCCAGTATTTGGTCGTTTTTGACCTAGCAAAATGGCAGCTTCACACGGCAAACCTACTACTTGTCAACACTATCCATTAATTCCGAGGCACAGAAAGGGCAAGTTTATACGAACCCAGGGAGGGGGAGAAGTCTGGAAAGGATTCACAGAGTAGGCAATATGGGAAACAAGTGTCGAAGGTTACACAGAAAGGGAAGGGCATTTCAGAAAGGTCTAGCATGTGCAGAGGAAGGCAGGCAGGGCTTGCGTGAACGGAAAGAGAATTCTGGTGTAACTTGCTTTGGGAATAAAAGTATTTATGGGAGTGTGGAGGATGAGGGTGAGAGTCAGTCCACTCTTGGTATTAAGGGGTTTCATTCTGTCCTCTTATAGCCACAGAAGCCACTGCTCTGTGTTCTAGAAGGCTGACTCAGGTAGCAGTGCAGAGGTCGGCTTGGAGCGGGGGTAGGGAGCGAACTTTAGGTAGATAATGAAATGCGCCCTTGAACAATTTTTAGATTGTGGTTGTGGAGGAATTTCTGATTTCCCCCTTGTCCTCCTGTCACTGAGTATGCTGAGAACACTTCCAGGTGGGGGTGGGAGAGGGGTGGTCTCTGGGAAGCTTGGCCCCTAGAGTAGATGAGCCTGAAAATGGATGTGAAGCCCACTTTGTCTAGCTGTTGCTCATGAGGAGGCTTGGTCCCTTCCTTGCAAACCGTGCTTCTCTGAACACATCTGGTCCATCTAGCTCCCCAGGCTCGTCTGGGCGTGCAAGGCTGAATGTCCCCCATCACAGTTACTGCTCTTTTGCTCCCGTGCTTTAAGCTAAAGCTCAAACACCTGATGTTACCTGAGTGTACAAGAGGAGCTGTCTCTCGGTTTGTAGTTGGGAGTCCCACCCCCAGTGACTTCCCACTGCTGTGGGGAGAAGAGTACAGGGAACGTCACTAAGAAAGGAGCAAGGAATATTATCAGCCCCCCACTCCTCCACAGTCCCAGTCGTGGGTGTGAATGACCCCCTGGAAGGGCAGCGAGAGGTGACATGGAGAAACACAAACACCTCCAGCTCCATGGAAGATAGCCATAGCCAAGACGCCTAGCGTCTTGTTCCAGGTCAGCCATTGGTCGGCTCTTTGACCTTAAGTCTCCTGACCTATCTGGGCTTCTGTATTTTGTCATCAACAAGAGAGTGGTTCCTGGCTCATGTGATAGTGAGCTCTCTGGGTGGAGACTGGCAGTTTTGTCATCACCATCACCAAGGCTGCGGAGCAGCCATTTTGCCCAGCTTGGGAGAGGAGCCTCCCCTGGTGGGGACGGTACTTGCTGCTGTGGCAGCCATGACAGGACGAGAAGGGGCGAGGTTGCCTGGGCACAAGCAGGCAGTGGCTGGTGCTCCTGGCTGGGCAGCCAGGCCCACACCGTGCTTCTCTCCCGCTCAGCCGCTCTTCAGTTAGCCCTGGTCAAAGTCCCTTCTTGTCTCTGCTTTTCTTTCATGCTCATGGTGGCCTGGCCTGAGGGCAGAGCTGGGACAAGAAAAGCTACCACCCTTCCCAAGTTCCCTGACTTGATTTCTAGTAGGTGTTTGATCTCTAAGTGCTGGCGAGGCCACCAGGGTCTGACAGAGGCACTTCTGTCACGTCTGTCAACGTCAATAGGCACGTTCCCCGTCACATCTTCATCATGCTCCACTGGAGCCCTCGGCTGCTTCTCCATTGGGCTCTTCAAGGAGCTTTAAACCAATGTCACCCATGAAGCAAGGCAGTTAGTGAACATTCAGCCATTCAACAAACATCTATTAAACAACAGACAGCTCAGTGTTAGGCACTTCAGGCTCTTGGGATAGGCCTCAATGGAGTTACATTCCTTCCCTGGTGAGGCTTATATCCTTGTAGGTTGAAATAAATGGTCAATGATAATATAATATGTGAATAAACTGTACAGTACATCAGAAGACAAGACAGTACATCCTATGGAAAAATTATAGCAGGTAGCAGGGACCTGGCAGGCTGGGGACGGGTAGGAATTTAAAATGGAGTGGTAGGAGGGCTCTTCCTGGGAAAGAGAACTGAGCGAGAGTAGAGCCACAGATAGGAAAACAAAGGTGCAGAGAGGCGACTGGTACCCAGCGCTCCTGACCCCAGCCCAGTGTGAATGGAGTCCTTGTCAGAGGCACCAGCGCAGAGGCTGTGACTGCGTAGAGCTCCGCATGGAGCATGGAGAACCGCAAGTAGAGTGGGCTTTGGGATGGCCAATCTCAGGCCCTCTGCTCCCCCCTACAGCTCTGTTCCTTGTTTCTACCAGGTTGTGGTAGAAGAGTCACCCCTATTTCTTATTCTTATTCCATTTCTCTAGCCAGCCTTGACCATCAGGCGATAGTATAATTGAGCTTATTAATTACAGGCTGATGTGCCTGTCATAGGGTGGCTGGCAGTGAGTGGAGAGCTCTTAGAAAGGGCCACCCTGGGACATTGGGCAAGCCACTCACCTTCTTTGTGCCTTGGTTTCTCCATTTGTAAAAAGGACCCAGTTTGGACTCAGCATTCACAATACCCTTCAGATCTCACTGTGAAGCCCTTGTAGACAGTTAGGAATGAGTGGTGAATTCCAAGTTTCAAGCATTCTTGGAGAGGATATGGCCAGTGGCCCTGCACTCCCCGCCCCCACACACCACCAATATCCCTCCCTCTCCTGGGCCCCACCCTACCACTGATTCAACACTGGACTTTGTGCATGTACAGAATCTGGCAGGGTGATGGCCTCCTCTGAAGAGAGGGTTGGCTGCCCCTTAAAGTAAGTGACAGCTTGGTGACAAACCACTTCATTCAGTCCTGAAGGAGCTCCGGGAGCCTCTCCCCTGGAGAGAGCCTGAGGCCTCAGTGCTTCTTTCCAGCAGATTATGGGCTGTTCTCACTGCCCAGGGCCGCAAGCTGGCCTCCATTCAGGGAAGCCAGAGGAAGGAAAATGCACTTAGAGACTGATGTTTGGTCCCTGGCAAACTTCAGGCAGGCACCGTGTCTCTATTCCTGCCCTAGAGCCCTACACTCCAATTCTGAGGATCCAGGGATAGCCACCTCCACCTGGGAGCAGACCTAGCCAAACTTGTATGAGGACCACGTGTTCCTCACAGGGATACAAACTTGGATCACCAGTCCCTAGATATGTGGCCAGGGCTCTGCCTTCAGATTCCACTTGCCTGCCTTCTCAGGTGGATATTTTGCTCTAAGATTCAGTGATGCCACTGGGAGTTTGGCCTGAATGGTGTCACATGGCTTCCTTAGGTCCTCTCATTTAGGATCTAGATCCTTACCAGAGTCTTGTCTTCCAAGGACTGGACTAGGGATCATGTCCACTCGTATATTCCCAGCACCATTCAACTCATCCATCCCATCAGACCGGCCCTCCTGTGGTGGCCCCCTGGCCCCCAATCAACCATTAGTTAACCTCTCTTTTCAAGCAGGGGGGCATGACTGCCAGTCCTTTGCCAAGGCTGGTGAGCTCTTGTGAGAACAAGATGGCGGCTGAGTGTTTGTGCAGCGGGGCAAGAGGGGACTGTGGGTCAGTCTTCCTGGGTCAGAAGAGCAATTCGCATCACAAAAGGAGCTTTCTCTACATGGGGCTATTTGTTCCAAAACTCGATTTGCAGGGTTTGTTGCAGAGATTTGTACATTGGAGCAAAGCTAGGTGAGTCTTGGCTGGTTGCTATGTCTGTTTCATTTGAGACAAGCCTAGATCTCAAGGCCTCCCTCAACCTCATCGTCTTTCTCTTTTTTCCTGGGATAAGAGTGCCTTTGGAAGTGTACTATGTGTATCCCAACATGGGGAATTTTAGTTAGTAGAGTGCTGTTGTGTCTCAGGGAGGCAGGGCGCTTCAGGGAGAAGAATATGAGCTTAGGGTCGCACTTGGGTTCAGAACACCAAGTACTCACTGTGTGACCTTGGATGAGTTGGTGGGCCTCTCAGCGCCTCAGTTTCCCAACCTATAGAATGGAGGTGACAGCAGCTAGCCCTGAGGGTGACAGGAATAATGCCATAAACTGACCAATGTAACATGCCTGAAGGATCCAGTAAACATACTCTTTCCCCAGTGGAGGAGAATTCCAGAAGAAAGCTCATTTACCTGAAATGCATGTTGATTCCTCTCTTTCTAAAGGCAAAGAAGTCACCTTCAGGTTTCCATTTCCATCCCAGCCACTTAAGAACAGTGCGGCCTCAGGTGAGTTAGAGCCTCCCTGAATCTCAGCTCTCCCATCTGCGAAGGGGGATTATGAGACCCACCTCGCAAGGCCGTGAGCATTGCACACGGTTGGGCACAGCACGGTGCCTGGCACCAGTGGACACAGGTGCAGATGTGGGTGCCCACTGGGAGGTCACAGCCACAAAGGCCTGCCTGAGTCTCAACTCCAAGGGTATAATTTCTGGTCCTCCTCAAAACAAGGTGGTTTCGATCCTTGTCCTCTCTCCCCCATGCCCTGAGCGTATCCCTGGGCATGCAGGCCCACCGCCTGTCCTATGATGTTCCTCACGCAGGGACTCCTCAGAGAGGAGTGTCAGCCCAAATATGCCCAGGAGACCTTCTCTGGCCCTGCCTGTCAAAACTTCCTCTTCCAGTGAGCCCTCAGCTTGGAGGCCCTGGAAACACCTCCTCACCCTGCCTGAGCCGTGTGGGCCTCATGATGTTCACAACAGGCCAGGTGGTCATGGGGACCCAGCTCTGTGGAGAAGCCCGGCCCAGACACCTGGTATTCTTGGCTGAGTTCCAGGCCCGAGGTGGTGGGGGGTGGGGGGAGGCGGAGGGGGACGTTAGCATTGTTTGGCCACAGATGGGCCCAGGAACCTGTTTCCTCCTTCCTTCAGAGCACATGCCCTGTGCCCGGAGTGTAGACATGAGTAAAACACAGTGATGACATTAGCGAGTGCAAACCAGAAGGGAGTGGAGAGCAGGGTGAGAAAGGCTTGTCCTGTTCTGAGCTCAGGCTGCCAGGGTTGCCTCCTTTTGCGGGGGGGGGGGGGGGGGGGTGTCCAGCCATCTGCTGCAGCCTCTGGGATCGTGCTGGTGACAAGAGTCCTGTCACCATGTTTGACTCATCGAAGAGAAGCCGGTGCGCTCACCCTGGCTGGGCTGTATTGGTCTTACTCATGCAGAGGAGGGAACCCAAGCAACCTAGAGGTTTTCAGAGTGAAGGCCATCTAAGAAAGGAGAGAAGAAGTTCCAGAACATGGAAGTGTAAAGCCACCCCAACGGCAGTGCTTTGAACTATCTGCCAAGTGCTTCTTGGGAGCCTAGTGCCATGTGAGGTGTGGCCCAGGTTCTATGGGGACCCTTTTTTGCAGTCCTGCAAGGATGGAGGTGGTCTCTCCATTTTATAGATGGGGCAGCTGAGGCTCACAGAAGGGAAATAGTGTATGTGAGATTATTCTAATGGAATGTGAGATGTTGGCCTGCTGGAAGTGTCCAGCCATTCCAGCTTGTTCTAGTCAATTAACCAAAAAATAATTAGAATTCAGAAGAGGAAAGAGGGTAGTAAGAAATACTCCGATTCTTCAAAATTACAAGAATATTGAAAGATACATAAAGGTTTGCAAAAGCAGCCCCACAGCCCTCTGAAATGACCAGTTCTTTAAAAACTAGTGACTGGGATGTGATCATTTTTGGCTAAATCTTTTTATTTGGCCAAACTCTCCTGAATTGTCAGCTGTCCTCATGACTAGTCCTCTGCAGGTCTTTCAGTGGGTGTATCTCCTTGTTGAGAACCCCTGGATCTCGCTCTGAGGTCAATATCAGGATGAGTTTTCTGGAAGTTTCTCTACAAATTGATCTCTCTATTTCTCAGCATCCCAAGAGCCTAGTAATTCCTTGGTTGGCTGGGGCAGTGCTACTCCAAGTGTGGTCCCTGGGCAGGCACTGGTCTGTGACCCGGTGAGCACAGCAAGTGAAAGTGAGCATTAGACACCTGTAGAGCAGTGTGGCATTGCCATACAACCAAGTGCACAATCATATCTCTAGCAATTCCCTTGTGTTGTGTCCAGAAATACCAGGTCACAATAGATTAGAGATTTTTTTTTTAAAGTAAAACCTGGTTATTTACCACTGATTGTTTGAGGAGCAGTGAGCTAGCACAGGTCTGTCGATCATGTCCTCAATCTTCTAGAGCCAATAAGGTATCCTGTTAACAAGAAACATAGAGAAGAGAACCCATAATCCCCAGGGCAATGTTTGCCTCCACACTGGTCATCGAGGGTAGGCTTCTGGGGACCCCCCTCACCTCTTGAGATTAGTTCTCCATCTCCTAGTCTCCTTGTGACCTCTCCAGAAAGTCCAGTCCACTTCTTGGTATTGGCCAGTGGTGACCCTGGGATGGTTTCTATCAGGTTAGGAGGGGCACATGCAGACCCAATGCCGCTTTCTTAAGGGTGCTTTCCTTATTCTTGGTAAAGCCTCTGAAATGGGGTGGGGTCTGTGATTGCAACTGGGAGAAAGGAGCCTTTATGGCCCATACTGAAAGACCAGTTTTGTCTTTATCCTGGATTACCTGGCCAGGTGACCCTGGATGGTGCCCTGTCCTGGTAGAAGAACCACGCAGGCCCATGACGACACAGATGTGTTTGGCGACACCCACCAGCAACCTTACAGCCCTCGGCAGGCTTCTGTAATTGCTCCTTAAGTCAGGATTGCACAAAAGCTCAGCAGCACAAAGTGCCTATTAGCTAAGTGGTTAATAAGGTCCCATTAGGGGCTTGTATTTAAAGCCTCGGAAAGTACAGTCTCAGTCTCTGCTAACTCAAGGGAGGCAATAATTGCGCGTGGGTATCATGGCATCGCCGTGGAGTCTTTCTGGGAGAGTGCCTCAGAGCCAGTTCACACGCTGGGCCATTGGAGGCAGCCCCACAAGGGCAGTGTGGGCAGGCAGGTAAATCTCACCTCCGCTGTCTTCCCTCCCCTCTTTGTCTTGATATAACCCCAAGAAGTAGTTGGTATTCTACAGCCTTTGTCTGAGGGACCCATGTTGGGGGTTCCCAGTAGGGGGTGCAACAACAGACGAACAAAGGCTTGTTGTCCTGCGCCCGCGCACCTGAACCCTTCTCGGAAACAGGAGCCAAGTTCCTTGGCATTGGCAAAATCCTGCAAATGGTGGAAAGTGTGCCTGGAAGCAGAATCCTAACCTCTCCCAGGCTGGGCCAGCTTGGAGGGTGAAATGGGTATGGGGTAAGTGGCCTGGCAGCTGCTGCTACTGGGAAGGAGCTGGCTTTGTAAAGCCTGGAGGGGCCCCGTCTGTCTGAGGTGTGAGGTCAGACACCCTACCTCACAGGCCCACGGCCGTATTCCCTACAACCCCAAGACCCACACGTGGTCGGCGCAACTGTTCCAGAGCGGCTGTCAGTGTTAGGGCTTCCTTGATGAGAAAGGGAGCAGGAGCCTCGGGGAGAGAGCCTCACTCTCCCCCACCTGCTTGGCATCCTTCCCTCTTCTTCCTCGTATAGTGGCTGTGCTCTTGCAGGAATCCCATGAGTTGGCCAAGGCTCTGAGTATGGGCCCTGCTATCAGGAGGTGGGGAATTGCTGCCATTTGCCCATTGGCTTTGCCGTTCCCGGAACTTCCTGCCTTACATCTGAGCGTCTCGTAGCAGATTAGATGTGGCCTCCCAGGAGCAGTCCTGGGTTTAGATTGAGGGCATTCCTTCAACCTCACACATCACGGTTGCTCGTTGTTGCAACAGCCGTCTGCCTGTGCCACTCCCAGAAGCTGGATACAGAGGCCGCGGAGGGTCTGGAGCCTGCTTCCTTCTGGAATCCTGGGATGCGAAACAGTGTTTCCAGAATCCCTTACTGTGGTGTGTGCCTCTCTGAAGAGGAGACTACAGTGTTCCCAGGGTGGCCTTTCATAGCTGGTGGGAAAGGGGGAGCAGGTTGGGATTTACCGGAGGGTGTGTGTGTGATTGTGCCCTATCTGCTTGGGCTCCAGCAGCTGCCCCAGCTCCAAGGCACATTGATGGGGACCCAGACAGGTGGGCATGGCCATCATGCCCTCCAAAGCACAGGTACCCGAGACCAGGCCGTGATGCCCAGGGCCCACATGGAGCTATCTTGCCAACACCAGTCTGGGGCCTCTGGGCACCGCCGTCTGGAGCCCACAGTTGAGTACGCTCTTGTTGCCTCCTCACTCCTGTTTCAGTCACCGCTCTGTAGGCCCAGGGAGACTCAGGTCAGACACCACCCTTGCTCCCTAGGGGTGTGGAGGCTGCAAGGCAGGCTGGGACCTACTGAACTCAGGAAGCAGGGAGGGAGGAGTCTAGCTCATCTAGCTCATCCTGGCTCCGCCCTCAAAGCACCAGGCACTTGGATATACATTCTCTCCCTCAGTTCTTACCCCACATCCATGAGACAGACACCATTTTCCCCGTTTTACTGAACAAAAGAAACTGAGCTCAGAAGTTGAGAGTTTTGTGCTCAGTCTCAGAACTGGTTCATGGTGGAGTTGGGGACTTAACCCTTCCCCCCCCAGTGTGGTCTGGGGCAGGGAAAGCCCACTGCTCATGAAGCAACAGCTCACAGCCCTCCAAAGAGGGGCGGTCTCTGGGGAAGGGCGGCTGCCATCCAGCTGTCTGTCCGTGAGGTCGTGGTTCCTTAGTGCGTGAGGGCACCGGGCTGGCGGTCAGGAGACCTGGAAAGTGTTCCAAATCTTGCATGTATGTGCTCCGTGGCCTTGGATAGATCCCTCCCTGTCTCCGGGATTCATTTACCCCATCTGTGAACCAAGGAACTTAATGAATCCTGGAGGCCTTGCACCTCCCCATGGTGGTAGTTTTCCAGGTCACCTGGCTCACCCGGGCCACGGGGTTCCATTTCTGTGCTTCTCTCCATCTCCAGAGTGCCCGCTGCCCACTCCAGGCTGGTTTTGCCTCTCCTGGGATGTTGGGTGCTATTTGCATGTGGGTGTGGAGCCCTCTCCCACATCCAGCCTGTTCGTGCTTTCCTGCTCGGTGCTAACTGGCCTCTACCTTTGTCTCTGTCTCCTCTGCCTCTGCTCTTGGGTAGCTGACGGTAGGGAAAGTGTCCAGTGGAATAGGGGCTGCGGCTGAAGTCCTGATCAATCTGTACATGAATGATCACAGACCTAAGACCCAGGCCACCTCTCCAGACCTGGTAAGGATGCGCACCCCTCAGCCTTCACCCACAGACACCAGCTCTGACCTCCCAGAGAGGATGGCCTGGCCCACCCAAGGCCCTCTTCTCATAGACGGGAGGCCTGAGAAGGGGCTGGACCAGAGCCGGGGTTTGAGGGGGCTGCATTTTCTGACAGACGAACCTCACTCGGCTCCCCAAGGGGTCATTTCACAAGGCAGGGTCTCTCTCCTGCTGTCCAGGGCTCTGGAGAGCTCCGTGAAAAGGCCAGGCAGGCCAACCGTGTAGCCAGGCACCCCTTACCATCAGTGTTGGGCATCCAGTCCGAGTAGCCCTTTTGCACTGGACCGAGAATCCAGTAATGGAGAAACCCTCCTCCCTTCGAATTCTCCCTTCTCCAAACAAGGCTGCCTGCTGCCAATGGCAGCCATCGGACCGTACAGTTCTGGTTTCCTTTGAGCGCGTCCCGCCTGGAATCCAGAACCCCCCAGGTGCACCACTGCCTGGCCCTCCTCCTCCTCCTGCCCCCTTGGATTTAGGGATTTGACTGGCAGTCTGGGGGCTAGAGGACACAGTCTCTCCCTTCCCTGCAGTTCTCTGGAAATTCTGATGCCACAGGCTTTCCTCACCTGACTTAAGTCACTGCAGGAGGACAAATGTGGAAAACATTCTTTCAGGGACCTCTCTCTAGACCCGGGCAGCCCTTAACCCCCAGGACAGATTCCTGGAGACCGCATCTCCTGGCAGGCATGTTTGTGAGGGCTGCCTGCTCCTGCCCCCAAACCAGAGCAGCCGGCCTTGGGAAGAGCCCCTCCCGGGCCTCCCTTGCTGCCGGCTGGCCAGCCTGGTAGCAAAATGGACCACAGTCCCTGGAGGGTTGGGGTCTATGTTGGGAGCATTTCCTCCCCCACCTCACCCTTTGCTGCAGAGACATGAACAGCAGACGGGAGCCCACGAGGTCCCCGCGATTGAGGTCGGCAATTCCAAGAGCGTCAGCCTCACATTGCAAGACACAGTGTCCGTCCTAACGCACGGTGCTTCTCTCCCGCTGCCCTGTGCCCCTAGGAGTCTATGCGGAAGGTGTTTCCCCTGAACCTGGGCGGCAGCGACACCTGCCACTTCTGTAAGAAGCGCGTGTATGTGATGGAGAGGCTGAGCGCAGAGGGCCACTTCTTCCACCGCGAGTGTTTCCGCTGCAGTGTCTGTGCCTCTACCTTGCGCCTGGCCGCCTACGCCTTCGACAGCGACGAAGGTAACCCCCGGGGGCCCGGGACGGCACTGCTCTGCGGCCTGGGCTTCTGTGCTCTGGAGGCTCCGGGACGCCCAACACTTGCCAAGGAATGCAGCGTCCTCAGGAGAGTTGGTCAGAGAGCCGGGGGATCCTGCTAGAGAGACAGGTCTTCTGTGGGCAGGCCAGGGACACCCGGGAGCGGTCCTGCACCAGGCGGCACCTGCTGGGTGCCGAGTGCTTTACATATGCGTTCTCAGCCAGTCTCACCACCTTCCATCCCCACCACCCCCCACCCCGTGTGGTTGGGGAATCAAACCTGGAAACCTAGTCACGTGCTCGGCACCGCACCTGGCTTGTGGCAAGGGCCCAACAAATGATGGCATATCAATGCTGTGATTTATAAAGTGTGTATTATGGAAGTAATCATAATAGCAACCTCCCCTCTGAGAAGCGGCCTGCCAGAATGTACCATTTACTAGCCATATAACCCTGGATTTAGGAATCCGGTTACCTCTGGGTCCCTCAGTTGTTTCATCTGTAAAATGAAGGTAATAATAGTTCTTAGGTCAAAAGTTTGTTGCAAGATGGTTCACACGAGTTCGTTCATGGGAAGCATTCAGAATAGTGTCTGGTATATTGTGAGTCCTGGAGAAGTTTTCCTTGTTGTTACCATCATTAACTGTGCCTATTATTACTCTTGTAATGAATGGTGAACAAAGCAGGCTTTTCTGGCAGGTGCCCAATGGTCCTGGGCTGTGGCCAGGGACCCAGTGTGTGTCTCACCTGGGTCTTTTCCTCCCCATCACTGCCGCCATCTGCTCCAAGCCTTTCCCACTTCCAGGGGGCCCCAGGAAGGACCAGGAACTGGAAACAGTACTGATATTCAAAGCTGTCCGTTTTGCAGTCTTGCAACCAGCCTTGGGAAGGGACTTGGCCTCAGTTTGGTTTGGGGAGTGTTTTGTTTGAGGGTTTCGGCCCCGTCCCCAGCATCCCTGCGCTCCTCCCCCCGCCTTGCTACAGCCTGCCTCTGAGGCAGCAAAGGGTTCTCATCTCAGTGCTGCTGCTTTAAGACAAGTGATAGAAACTGCTTCCCAAGTTTAAGGTTTCCTAGGCTTGCTCCCATTATTGGTATTTTCTGACCTTGGCTTGTGTCTGCTGCAGCTCTCATTTACAGGAGAAAACCTGTGTGTGCCTGTGTGTGTTTCTTTTACAGGCAAGTTTTTCTGCAAATCTCATTTCATTCACTGTAAAGCCAACAGTCAGCAGAGGAAGAGACGGGCAGAGTTGAAGCAACAAAGAGAGGTATGTTTTGTCTTGAAAGCGCTGGTGAAACAGGGCAGGCCCCTGGACAGGAACTCATTTGTGAGGGTTCTTCCAAGTTAGGCCAACGTTTCTGGCTTTGGAGGAACTGAGACCCACAGGTAAACACGAGAGTCTGTGCTGTGCAGTGTGGAGGGTCCCTCTTCCTTAGCCTGTTCAGCAGGCCTCTGGGCTTACCCCATTCTAGAGGCCAGCTCCCAGGTGAGCGGCGGTGCCAGCTTCTCTCGAGGAGCTTGGAAGAGCCTTCCCAGGTACTGGGCTGAGACTATATGCCCAGCCATGCGAAGACTACAGGGTCCCCCTGCCCCCACCCCTGGCCTGGGTCTCTCTCGGGACCTCAGAGTGTTCTATGCTGGGATGCCTTCTGTGGAGACTACCTTTCCCTAAGTTTTCCCCCCAGGCTCTCAGAAGTCCGCGAAGTGACAGCCTGCTACATATTTGGACAGTTTGTGATAGCGCCCCCTTTGGCAGCTCTTAGCAAATACCTTCTCTACCGCCTGATTGGCCACCCACCTCCAGCAAGGACCCACAACTTAACAGCCCTGTTCTGATTACACAAGTACTGTAGGCTCAGTGTAGAAAAATGGGGAAATAAATGAACGTATGCAGACAAGGAAAATTAAATCATTCATCACCACCCTGTCCTGAGAAACCCATAACTAACATTTTGTGACATTTCCTTCCAGACTTTTCCCTCTGTGAATGTATTTTAACCTAGCTGGAATCCTATCACTACGCTTTTATATCCTTCTTTTTATATATTCGCAGTATATTGAGAGCCATTCCCCAAACATTAAAAATTCTTCTGAAGACTCATTCTGGATGCCTGTAAAAGATGGTTGATAATTTATTTAATGAGGTTTATCCTGTGTCATATTTTTACCTTATAAATATTTTTACAACAGGCATCTTTGTATGCATGTCTTTGTCCCTATTTCAAATTATTTACTTAGAATAGATCATGACATAGGATTTCTGAGTCAAAGGACATGTGTACATTGGTTTTTTTTAATGTTTATTTTTGAGAGAGAGACAGAGTACGAGTGGAGAGGGACAGAGAGAGAGGCAGACACAGAATCCAAAGCAGGCTCCAGGCTCCGAGCTGTCAGCACGGAGCCCGATGTGGGACTTGAACTCACGAACTGTGAAATCATGACTTGAGCTGAAGCCGGACGCTTAACTGACTGGAGCCACCCAGGCGCCCAACAGTTGTTGTTGTTGTTGTTTTTGTTGTTTTCAAAGGACACGTGTGTTTTAAGGCACCCAGGTGGCTCAGTCAGTTAAGCGACTGACTCTTGATTTCAGCTCAGGTCAGGTCATGATTTCGTGGTTCGTGAGATCAAGCCCCAAGTCGGGCTCTGCGCTGACAGTGCGGAGCCTGCTTGGGATTCTCTCTCTCCCTCTCTTTCTGCCCCTCCTCTGCTCGCTCCCTCGCTCTCTCTCAAATAAATAAACTTTTTTTAAAAAGTAAAGAACGTGTGTGTTTTGAAGGACTGTGAACCCCTTGGTCACCTTGGCCCCAGGAAAGTGATGCCCATATTTAGCCCCCCTTCAGCCATGCATGGGGGCTGAGGCTATTGGCGGGGGAGAGGGGGCTGGTTGCAAAATGCAGGGTCTGCCATCGTCAGTTTGTGTTGGCTCTCTTCGTCTGCTTCATGGGAGGGGTCCTCGGTGAGAATCATGGCCTAAATGCCCTCCCTTTGCTCCCTCTCAGGAGGAGGGAACGTGGAGAGAGCAAGAGGCCCCTCGGCGGGACACTCCTGTGGAAAGTTCTTGCGCGGCCGCCGCCATTGGCACGCCTGAAGGCAGCCCTCCAGGTATCACCAATTCCTTCTTTAGGAAGGCGCTAAGCTGGCCTCTCAGGCTGCCATGGGGCCTGCTTCACATTCCCCAGAGCCTGCTTAACTGGATTCGGGGACTCCTGCGTGCAGCCGGCCTTCATTTCAGGGACAATGCTTACAACTACTGCTACACTTACGAGCTCCTGAGCGTCGGGCTTCCGCTCCTCTGGGTGTTCTCCGAGGTCCTGGCTTCCATGTACCGGGAGTCTGAGGAGTCCCTCGAGACCATCCGCAACTGGGTGCTCAGATGCTTCCCGGTCAAGCTCCACTGAAATGCCAGCCACCCCCGAAGGGCCCTAACATTTCCACCTTAGACGGCAGTGTGTTTGCAGTTAGCAAGGCCCTGGCCAGGAAGCCTAGCATTCTTTAATAACCAGTTCGCTCAAAGCCAAAGAGTTCCCGCTGGTCACCTGCGCCTGACTTTGTCAGGGCGAGCATCTGCTCCTGGTGCTGGGGCCAGCACGACATGAAGGATGTTTTTTATAGCTTTGTCCTCCTTTTATACCAAAGCGAGCCACATTTCTAGGTTTACATTTCAATTTTTAACTTTTAATAAGCCAAGAAAAAGCTTTTTTTTTTTTTTTTTTTTTTTTTTTTTTTGCTATGAGTGTCAATTTTTCTAAACACGGTTTGAAGTTTTTAACTGATATTACAAACCCTTTCTACCTTGCAGTCAGCTGCCGTAGTCACTGCCTGCAACATTAACGATTTGGGCTTTTATAGAAGCAGAAGTGAGTATGCTGCCTCCTGACCAGTGCTTTTAGATGTACGTCCCCTAATGCCACTTGTCAACAGGGGACAGTGTTTTGCAACACGAAAGCATGATCAGTTTAGAAGCAAGGAGTAGATCAGAGTGGAATTGAACCTACGGCCTGCAAAAGCACGCGGCAGTGTGTCATTGGCTGTTATCTGTCCTCCCGGAGGGACGGAAAGTGTTTTTGCTGCCTTATTTTGATGTACGATAGGAGCTGAAGGGTTTTTCCCCTCCTACCAAATCACAGCCAAATGCCTTAGAGCCATGGGGTTTCAAGCAGATTGCGACAAACCTCCATCATCCCTTCCCACTAACGAGCACTGCACGGGAAGCCCCTTGGCCCCTGACCATGCGGAGCTCCATCAAGCTGATGCAATGTCGAAGAGGAGCTATGTCAGTTGGTGGCATTGACGCCTGGGGTCATGACCCCTGGGACTCCCTATCAGGTCCTCAGCCCAGGCTGCAGACTGAGCCAAGGCCACTCAGGGTCTATAATGGTCAGGCTGAGGAAGGAATCTGCCCTCTCCTATCATGTCCTTTGGGACTGAGGGCGTTTGTTAGCACCTCAGGGTATTATTTCTGGGACACGAGATCTGCCCCATGAGCACTACTTACAGACATCCTGGCTGCTTAGCCGCTCGGCTGCCATGCATATTTGGTCAAAACAGCCCGACACCATTTGTTTTCACACTGTCCTAGCAAAGGAATGTGTCTGACCTCTTGTGTCTTGACTAGCAGGGGAGGCTGGGGGTGGAAGCTGTTTGTTGACTGATACAAAGGAAATATGCCCTATTAAGGGCAAACACAGGCATGGGGCCTACCTGTGGTCTTCACTCTGGGCTTCCGGAGGAGGCCTCTGCTTCCCCCCCGCCCTCCACTCTGCCTAGACATGACCACTGCTGGGTCTAGTGGAACAAAGGAGAGGCTGCCGGGAGAGGCCCACCAGCGTGCTCAGGATGTGTATATTTGCCAGGCTGGAGCTGGCTCTGTGCCCTTGTTACACTAGAGGTCTCCTCTCGATGAAGTAAGTACGGAACCTGTCGTGGGTTAGAAGCCAGGGCTCTTGAGTGCTTTGCGATGATAGGTTTCTATACGGCAGGAAGAGAGGGAGAGGCATTTCTACAAACACTTCCCTGAAGTTCTTGGATAACACAGGGATATGGCTGTGACCAAGTCCACAGGCACTGGCACCTCTGTCCTTGTTGGAACTGTTCTCAGTCTGATGACTCGTGTTGTGTTTTTCCAAATTTTTGCTGGGGTTTTACTATTCCGCGTGGTGGGAGGAACTTTTGCTTCATTCTTTGATTCCGAAAGGAAATTCTTGAGGTTGTGATGTGAACACATGCGCAGCCGTGTCATTGCTATTGTCTTCGGCTCAGGGTGGGCCGAGACGCTTTGTGGAATGCTCCACGAAGCCCGAGTGAGCATCTCTCAGAGTGTCCTTTACGGCCATGAAGAGACTGGTTTGAATTACTCTGGTGATACAGGGTGTGCCTGTCAGAAACCTGAGATGTTTGTACGTTCTGAGGCTTTGAACCTTCCTGGTGGGCAGCACCGAGACCCATGGTGGATCCCAGGAGGCACATGCCTCTCGGCCTCCCCAGCATATTCGAGAATGAGTATGAGACACTGGAGTAAAATTGGGGCCAAGAGATATGGGGGGAGGGGGTTCCCGAGGATGCGCGTAGCCCTGAGTGGAGAACAGAGGGGCACGGATCCTCTCTTGCAGAGAAAGAGGTGGTCACTACCAGAAAGGTTCACCTGACCAAAGCAAGCAACGATTTGTTTGGGGACGTCCCCCTTTTATTAATGGTTGCCTCATCTTCAATTTCTGTGCCTTTCGTGTTATCAGCCTTTCTCCTTTGTCCCCCAGACTAAATTCTCCTTTCTGTCTCTCTCTTTCCAACCTTACACTGTGGCCATCAGTTCGTTTCAGCCTTCCAGTGCTACACCCACTTCTTGGCTGACACACTTCTGCTCTGAGGTGACTGGTTTTCTTGCCGATTTTCAGAGAGTGGTACTAATGCCTAACCCGCTTTCCGCGCCCCGTCCTCCCCGCCGTGGTACTTACTGGTTGTGCTAACTGTGAACGTCTCGCATACTAATGGACTCATTCCGTGGCATGGTGGGTTAACAGCGTGGGGTGGTGCTCCGCTCGGAAGCCATTCTTCATTCTTTTCACCTCTGAGCCGGCTGCCCGGTCTACACCTGGGACATACCACGCCTCCCTCCGGCTCCCTGTACGGCCTGCATGCGTGCCTTTCCCATTGCGAAGCCACTTACCTCCCTGGGACAGTGACCCCAACTGTGACACCACACAGCAGAGAGGGCTCTTCACCTTTGAAAATAACTCTTTTATCTAGCAGCCTCTGAAAAAGTACATGCGTACAAGTGTCTTAAATTGATTCTAGTATAAAGATTATTGATCAAAACCATGGGTGACCCTTTCTGGAAGGATGTAAAAAAAAAGAAAAAGAAAAGAAAAAGAAGGAGAGAAAAAAAAAAAAAAAACGCTCCCAGGCTTCATCGCAAGCCTGACCCATGCTCTGTGTTTCGAACACACAATCACAATTTTCCTAGCAAATCCCTTCCCTGCTGCAGCCTGTGCTTCAGACACAAGGGCTTTGCTGTGGCTCCTCTTATTGTCCTTGGCTCAGAAAGCCCCAGATGATGCAGAAGCTTCACTTAGAGCAATCATTGTCACAGGCCAGGGGTGGCTTTGAGAAATGACTCCGTTCAGCCCAAGCCTGAAGCAGCCCGTGTCCACGCCCCCGGGGCTCCGCTCAAAACACATTTCCCACCCCTCCCCCACCCCTGCCGCCTCATTGCCTGCAGCAGCAGGACATTCCAAGTGCTTTTATAGAGAAACACCGTGCCAAGTACGGTGGAGCTGTTGTGGGCCAGGCCTCAGGGGCTCAGGCTGCAGGTGGTGTCTGTCCTGCATGCGGCCCCGAGCCACGCTGACCTCTCGGCCTGTCTGCACAGCCCCGCATGCTGCGCTGCTCACCGCATCGGTGCGGATTCCAGCCAGTACGAAGTCATTGCTCTTGTCTTGTCTTCTCTTGCAGAGTCTCCCTCCCTTTATAAAATGTCAACCGGAGGGGGCCCTTCTTCCCTCTCGGCCTTCTCTTTAGCTAGCCACCCCCACCCCCACCCCCCCATCTCATCGCAGCGCATGTTTGTGACCTTTGGTAGTCATTTACAGTGCCACACGGAACCCTGTATTTTGCACACGGCAAACATTGTTTAGCTTTATTTATGGTATTTGATGCTGTAAATGAAAAATAAATATGGTTCTTTATAAAGCTCATTGTTTCCTCTCTTCTTTGCCGTGGAAGCTGCTCCAACCTCAAACACGGGGCTGGTTTAGGGGGATCCGTCTTCCCTAAACCGCTGGCGGGACCTGCATCTGTGGTGACACGGGACTCTCTGGGGCTGCGCTGGGCACTCTCAAAGGAAATATTACCCAGGGGTAATATTTGGAAAATGTCACCAATGCTCCTGGGCCAGGCTTTGGGGTCTCTTTCTTGAAAGCTCATGGTACTTTTCTGTGCAGATGCTGGGCACAGCTGGGTGAGGGTCGGTGTCACATCAGCCGTTGGAAACAGACTGTCTTAACAGCTCTTCGCGCCCCTGTCCCCCCATCCAAACCATGGACCAGTAGGAGAGCTTTCCTTAGGAAACTTTCTCTAAGTGAGGCTCCTATGTGACAAAGGTCACCCTTGCAAGTCTTATGCTGGCCCAGCTGAGTGAGAGGTGAGAGGTAAGGAGGAAGGAGCAGACACTGGTTTCAGAACAGCAGCGAACATGGCAAGTATGCTTATCCAGATGGAGAGCCGTTTTGTGATCCCAAGAGACCTCCCCTGTCCCCAGAGGCTCAGGTCCCTCAGTGTCTTAGGCTGCAAAGCTCTGCCTGCAGATCCATTCCGAGGACAGAACCCGTGGCAGGCTCTGACCCAATTCCAGGCTGGCCTCCCCATACGGGAAGGATTCAGAGTCTCACTTGGCTAGTCTGGACCGCGCCAAGGAAGTCTGGTCCTCAGCCTCCTGAGGTTGGGATGCCAGCCGTCACCAGGCTGGACGTAGCTGGGCTTCTGACGCTGGTATGAGCCTCCGCCGAAGGGGCATTTCTGGGGCTCTGGGCCTCTGAGCTCAGCTGCTGGCTCCTGGAACTGCCTTCTGCGCTGCCCAGGGTTATGTACTCTTACCCAGGTGAGATATTCTTTCTTTTCCATAGAAGAAAGGGTGTCAGGGACTCAGGTCAGGAGCTAGGGTGGGCAAGTGACTCATTCCTTTATGTATTCATCCATGCAAGTATTTGTTGAACGCGCACCATACCCTAGACATATTTTAGGTCCTAGGGAGGCGATAGTGAGCCACACAAAGTCCCTGCCCCTCCCTATATCATGGATTATATGTATCTCGGTCTCATGCACTAGATTTGATTTGTTTTATTTGTACATACACTCACTTGTTTACTTAACCAACATTTACTGAGTATCTACGGTGTGCTGGAAATATCACAAGGGGTGAGGTAGACAAAAGTCCTCATTCTCATGGAACTTTACAGTTTTGACTTTTTTTTTTTTTAACTTAAAGTGGGGTTAAAGCAACATTTTCCAAAGTGTGTCAAGGGAACACTAGTTCCAAGAGGGGCTTTGTGAATCAGGAGCTCCATAGTCACACAGTTTGAGAAATGGTTTATAGCAGTCATGCTGGTCCTCCCAAACCTTGTAGATCCATGAGACTTACTAACATGGTAAAGTGTCTGAGGGGTCCTCCAGTAAAGAAGCTTAATTAACTTTGTTGAAGTGGGCTTTCCCATACCTATTTGAAATGAGTTTTTGTTTGTCCGGGATAGGTTTTTTGTTTTGCATGATACATTCTACATACATGTTGGGTAGAATATTCTTAATCCAGAAACACTGGATTAAAGACTTAAAATTTTAAAAAGGTAAAATAATAGAATTAAATGTTAGAATCAAGAATTGATTAGATCGTGGAGTGATAACTTTCTAAGCTTTATTTTGTTTTTTTTTTAAATTTTTAATATTAATCTATGAGAGAGAGAGAGACAGATTGTGAGCGGGGGAGGAACAGAGAGAGGGAGACACAGAACCCGAAGCAGGCTCCAGGCTCTGAGCTGTCAGCACAGATCCTGACATGGGGCTCGAACTCAAAACCGCGAGATCATGACCTGAGCCAAAGTCAGACGCCCAACTGACTGAGCCACCCAGGTACCCCTTAAATTTTAGTTTTTTTTTTCTTTTTAATTTTTTAATGGTGACTTTCTAAGCTTTAGAACCTTGAGAAACACGACACAAATTTGACCATAAACATTTTAAAAACTTAACAGTAAAAATGGAAATATTTAATAGTCAGTCAGACTGAGGGAAAATGTGAATTAGGTGCTATAATGAAGGAGTTCATTGCTGTGGCATTTAAAAAGTTCATGCAAAGGAGGTGTTCCCAAGTACCTTGCACAGTGTAGGTGATCAGTTAATATTTGTTGGTAAAAGACCGATGATAAATGTGCAAAGGCCATGAATAGACAATTCTCACTCCAGGAAACTTAAAAGGTAAATGCTAAAAAAGAAAGAGCAAGCATTTATAAAAATTACATTCAAAGGAATGTAAATTATCTCGTTCCCACTGAATTACTAAAGAAGAAAGTGGTGTAGATTGTAAGCAAAAAAAATAGTCTTGGGTAAAAAGTAAACGAGGACCATCTTTTCTAGAAAGCAATATGGCAACAATTATTAAGATCCATAAAAGAACTCTGACCTTTTGGCGCAGTAATCCTACCCCAGGGAATTTATCCTAAAGAAATGATCCAGCCAAAGAAACCAATCTCCCCGTAACCTGAATATTAAGTAGAGCAAGTGGGTCAGGCAGAGTGGGTGGGCTGTTCTCCTTTATTTCTGTGAACTCATTCACTTTTACAGCTTTTTCTTTAATCCCTTAAATAAGTACAAGTGACTGCTGCTTTTACTGCTCCAGGGCCAGCTGTTATTGATTGAGCGTTTCCTCCCTGCTGGGCTTGGGGCCAAGCAGCTCATGGGCAGTCCCTCATTAGCTCTTCACCTCCTTGTGGCCACCTTGAAGGTAACCTTGACATTAAAGGAGCTCTCTGATGCTAGGCAGGTGAGCTAGAGCAACATCTTCAACTGTGAAGGAACAGAGAGTCACCAGGCCCCGGCCAGGAATTAGATGCTGCTCTCAGGGGAGCCTTGGCCCTTGGGGAGGTCCTGGAGCTGGTCAAAGACCCAGCCTTGACTCCAGCGCTTTGTATGGACTAGTGGTATTGGGCAAGCCCCTCCTGTGAACTGATGCCCCTGGCTTAGGGTTTTGTGGCGGTAGAATCGGTGAACATGCCCAACAGGGCTCTCAGGCAGCAAGAACTCTCTGGCTGAGCTCTAGATAAGCACCTTCCTGGTTTTGTGCAGCAGGGAAGGCCCGAGACTTCCCAAGGAAGTCAAGAGACTTTCTTGAGCATTCTGTATCAGCTGGAGCTCAGATGTGCCGGACGGGGCATCTTTAGGTTGGAGATTCAACAGAGGTCTCCATTCACACTGGGCAGCACCCTCTATTTTTCTCCAGTGTTCTGATCTCCCAGCCTTCTTGAAGGCAACTGGTCACCTCCCTCAGACAACCCAGCCTCTGCTCTGGAGCCCCCTTCTTTCCCCTGCCACCTGGCAGCGAGACTGTGGTTTGGCTTAGTGAATTCCTGAGTCTCCGCAAAAAGGGAGCTGGGCTCTAGCCCTGCCTCTGGCTGCCTACTTGACATCTCTACTTAGATTCTACCAAGAGTCTCCAACCTAAATATCTACCTCCTGCTCATAATATTCCCCTGAACAGACTTGACCCTTGGCCTTCAGTCTCTGGGCACAGCAATTCCATCTTTCCCCTTGCTTAGCTCAAAGGCTTGGAATCATTCTTGATGGCTCTTTCACTTGGCCTCACATCCAGCCAGAATCTGTTCCCTTGTCGACATCCCCATGCTACCTCCCCAGCCTCAGCCACTGTTCTCTCTTCTGGAGTTACTGCAGTGGCCTCCAACACGGCCTCCTGGGTTCTACCTCGCTCTGCTCAACCTATTTTCAACACAATCCTAGAGTAAGCCTTCCAGAGCTTAGATCTGTCCTCTGCTCAGAACTTTCCAGCGGCTTCCCAGCTCACTCAGAGCAAAAACCAGTACATGTAATGGACTCAGATGGCTCTGGATGGCCTGGCCCCTGTTTTCTGACCTACTCTACTCCTGCTCTCTCTCATATACTGTGTCTCAGCCACACTGGCCTCCTTGAACACCAGGCACGTTCTGTCTTAGAGCATTTGCACTGGCTGTTCCCTCTGCCCAGAACACCCTTCTTTAGTATCTGTACAGCTGACCCCACCCTTCATTTAGCTCTTTGTTCCCTTGTCTCCCTCCCAGGGAGGTCTCCTGTTAATACTGCAATCCATACCCCCAGCTGTCCTGATCCCCCCTACCCCACTTACTAGTCAGGTGTTCATAGAAATGATCACCCCTGACCATATCATGTAATTCACTTACTGATTCTGGTTATTGCTTATATATCCCTCCTTGCCAGAACATAAGCTCCTGGAGGGCAGAGATCTCTGTCTCTTTCGGGCACTCCTATAATTCCCACTGGTAGAACAGTGCTTGACGCATACTCGACCCTTGATAAGTTTTTGCAGAACAGATAAAAGCCCTACCTTCTGGGCTGGACCTCAGACCGCAGAGTCTGCTGCTGTCCTGGGCTTGAGAAGGTCTTGCTGGCATCGATTCATGGGTCAGAATGACATGTGACATTGTGTGTCCTGCTGTGTCCACAGAGCCTTTTGATTGGGAGAGGGGAGGTTCGACTTGCATTCTTGCCTTTCGGGGGGTGGGGGGTGATCTTCACACAGCATCTCTCGCAGAACTGGGTGACCGGTGGGAGCCAGTGTGAGTTTGGCAGCAGAAAGCGGCTCCAGCGAGATCCCCTTGGGTGTCAAGGCCCAGGCCACGGAGCCACACACATCATCTCCCTTTCCTGGCATTCTGATACAGGAATCCAGGTGGCAGGTCTGAGACAAGAGGTGGGGTGGGGAAGGCTCTGCCTCTGCGCCTGGCATGTGGTTTGCTCAACGTGCCTTTGACCTCCTGAGTCGAGTCATCCTGCAAGTGTCTCTCATTGAGACCACAAGAGGGCAGGCAGCAGGGGGACCAAGGAAGAGGGGTAACCCCCCCTCACACACACCTCACCCAGACAAAGTAGCCAACTTCTCAATCTTGGGGGACCTAGCAGTGCCAGAAGATCAGTTCTCTCTCCTCCAATTCCCACCCGCATGAGGCCCAGCCAGGCCTGGCACGTCCCTGGGGCTGTGAGGACTTCATCCGGGCCTGGCAGCCATGCCTGCCATTCCCATCTGCCCTGAGGTGAGCTGTGGCACACTGGGATGGCCTGCCACCCAGCCAAGGGGCGTGTGCAGGACGGAAGGCCTGTGGGCCCCAAGGCTGTTTCCCTTCCTGCTTCCCTGGGCTGCTGTTAGGATTCCTACCCAGAAACTTAGAGTTCTCCACCCCCAACGTCATTCAGAGAAACTTGCATATAGGGTACTGGCTGTGCCCAAAGTTGGAGGCGCAGAGCTGGCCTGACACGGCACCCATCGTGGCGTGAGGAGGAAGAAGAAGAGAATGGAGGTCTGAGGACTAAGGCCCTAAATCTGCTGCTATTAGCAAAAGAAAAGGAGAAAAAGCCGGCTGTGTGGGGGCCCGCTGATCTGCTGGGAAGTTACCACGGGCCCCCTCCCCTCCTGGTCCTGATGGAGGAGACCCCGCTGCTCACACCAGGTTCTGGGTCTGTCCGTAGACGGCACTCCCCTGCTGTCTGACCTCGTGTGCAGGCAAGAGGGCCCCACCGCAGGAGCAGGTCGGCTCTGGTGAGCTGTGAGGATGGAACCCACAGCTGGGGAGTCCTGAGCCCTCCCCCTAGCTGGCTTTTAGTTTACTCGGGCTGGCCTCTGCACAGAGGCTGCTTCCAAGGCCAGGCAGGGCCCTTTGAGTAGTGCTCCCCACCCTGGTTGAGGGCAGCAGAGCGTGGGCCTGTGAGTACACACGTCTGCGCACAAACAGGCTTAGACACTTGGCCTGGGGATACCTGGCTAGAGTACAGGAGGGCGGGACAGAAACACCAGAGGCCCAGGGCTCACCATCAGTTTTGCCATTCCCTGAAGACCCTTGGGAACTGGCATTTCTGGGAGTCTACCCTGAGGTGTCACTCTCAGAAGCCTGGATGGCAGCTGTACCGTCTTTAGGCACCTGTGCCTTTATCCTTTAAGGGTACATGCACTGTGAGGGACCCTGGTACTGGCATAGACAACTGTGCCATCCCCTGGCAGTGAGTGGAGGGAATGCCTGACACAAGCCCCTTCCCAAGCCCCTCCCCCATCCTGCTGGGGGCTTGTCAGTGTCCCCTCAGTCGTCGCTGTCCACCTTACAAGATGGTGGGGAGACCGCTCTATGCTTAGTGTCCTGGACATTTGCCTGTTCGCTCTGAGACATCCTCCCCGCCCTTCCCCTGCTCTGCTCTGTAGTGAACAGGTGTAATCCCTGCAAACTACATTTCCCAGGCTCCCTGGCAACTGGCTTCCTGTTAGGCCTGACCATTGGGTGCACTAGTGGGAAGGTGGAGGGCGGGATGAAGGGAGAGGCCAGGGTATTTCTCCAATTCTCTGCATCCCGGGCAGTGAATGTGTCTTCCCCGTGGTACTTACTCCTGCCTGGCAGCCCTGGCCTTTGGACTCACCGTCTCCTCCCACCGCCCCGTCAGCAGGTGGCTTCCTGCTATTGCTCGTCTCTGGGTTGTCTCCCGATCTGCACTTGGCTTTCCGGCTCATCCGACACCATCGTCAATAGTTTCCTGTAGTAACTTTCCTCTGTTGAACTTTCTGGCTTGAGTTCTATTTTCCTGACTGGATCCTGATAAACTTAGTTTCGTTGCTCTTTTTAAACTTGGTTCTTCAGAGAGAACAGTGCGCAAGACAGCAGAGGGAGTCTTGCCAAGCCCCGAGCCAGAAGTAGCTCTGGCAGTTAGGAGCTGTGTGACTTTGGACAAAGAAGATAACGCCTGTGAGCCTCAGTTTCCTAATCTGTAAAATGGGCTTAATAACAATACACAGGAGAACGTGTTGCTTTGCTGTCTCCCTGGGTTCTGGGGGGAGCGTGGAAGGGTCTCTAGTCTTGGGGAGAAAACAGGAACAATTTCAGCAGCAGAACCAAGGGTCTTCACCCTGACACTGTAGCTGGGGTCTGGCCAGATAAAGGCCTTGGGACTTGGCTGCCGGGGGTGGTGTGTGAGGACAGACACAGCTTGGCTCCGCTGCTGGAGTGTCCTCTATCACCAGGCAGCAGGTGTCTGGCTAGAGCGCTGGGAGGAGACTGAAGTGCTCGGCTCTGAGCAGAGCTGCTTTCCTCCAAGAGGCCAGGCTCAGTTGCTCTGGGAGCTGCTGGATCATTCTCACCCCCACCCTCTGCACCTCCTTCCTTGGCAGCCCCCAGCCCCACCGGAGTCTTGGATTCTCCCTATGGAAATACATAACTTCAGGCAAAACGTACGACAAGTTGCAGACAGGCCTGGGGGAGGCAGCAGGTGAGCACAGCTGGACCCTCACCTGGGGCTGGCCACTGACACAGCCGTTGCGTGTCCCCGTGGTGACTGATCCAGCTGACTCACTGGGGGGCCCTGGCTGAGTTCTTTTCTGGGTGCCACGTTCTTGCACTCATGCAGTGAAGGTGACAGCACCATCCTTGCAGGTCGTCAGGATGTTAGAGATGGTGGATGTTGATAATGGCACTCAATAATAAGTTGGTGTTACTTTTGTTGTTGCCTTCCATTGCTGATGACTTCCATTGCTGGTACCAGGACGGCTCGAGCTAGGACTACTGGTATGTGCATGCAGATGGGTGTTGTCAGGGAATGAGAGAGGGGTCTAGAAGTAGAAGCTTGAGTGAAGCAGTTTCCTCCTGGGCATAGCACTGAACCCCAGAGACCCAGCTGGAGCCTTTGGCCCAGGCCTTGGAGGGCAGAAGGAGGGGAAGAGTATGTCCACCTTTGGGGCTTTTTACCTGGAAAAGGTGGTAATAAGAGGAAGCTCCAGCTTCCTTTTTTCAAAATCCTCACCTCCCAGTGCTCCCAGCCCCTCCACTGTTATCTGGACTCCGTGGTGAGAGATGCTAGCTCTGCTGTCCTGAGGGCTCATCAGTCAGCCATGTCCCCAGCCCTCTAGAAGCTCAGGGAGCTAGCCTAAGGCCTTATGCCATTCCATCCCTCAGCCCTGCTGGCCAGGCCAAAACTCTCTAGAAGGAGGAAGGAGAAAAGCAGACCCCCAGAGCGTTCCTTGTAGGTCTGGGCTGGTCCCCAAGGTGATGCTACCACAGCCTGGCACAGCTTGCCTCCACTGCCTGCAGATACCTTATCCCCCCCAGGCTGCTCTCAGCAACCTCACTCCCCTCTTTTCTGGCTGTGCATGCTCAGCCTTTCATTCTCCCCCAGGTTATCATAGCCCCTTTCCTAGTCTCCCTCTCCCCTCCTGTTGGGTCCTCCAGTCCGCCTTCCACTCAGTAATTAGAGCGATCTTTCTCTGAGGCCAGTCTGGTGATACCAGTCCTCAGCTTCCGACCCTTCAATGGTTGCTCTTGGAGTGACATCTACTCTTCACTTTGCCATTCAGGGCCCTTTCTGGTTCAGTGTCCATGCAGTCATTCCCACTGGCTTCTTTTATATACTCTCCTGCCCTCCAGCCAAACAGGGTTATTTTCTGTTCCCACGCAGATGGCAATGCTTTCCCACATGGCTTTTGTTCACAGACGTCCATCCCATGGAGCACCACCTCTCTCTTCTCTGATCAGAACCGACTTGTCCTTAACCCAGCAAAATGGTGCCTTAAACCCAGTGTTTATTGTACGGAAGTCCGATCTCCCTCCCCTTCCACCTTGTCCCGCCTTGCTCTCAGACCATCTACCCTGGTAATGCAACTATGTATGAATATGCCTTATCTCCCCTGTGGGACAGGAAAAGAACCTTGAAGGCAGAGAGAGCATGGCTGATTGGTTTCCAAACCCCGAGCACAGGCCTGGATCAGAGGTGGCCAAGTAGCACCTGTTGACTATGTATAGCCAACCACAATATTTGTGGTTGTGGTTCTGGCTCTGGCACACGCACCTATACTCAGATAGAAACCAGGTAGACAGTCAGGTCTCTGCTACAGTCATTCTGTGTAACAAGACTTCCAAATCTTAAGGGCTTGTAGCATCCATTTTTCCTGCTCACAGGTCTGTGGGTTGGCTGAGTGGCTCTGCTTCAGGCTGCAGGTTTAAGGGTGGCCTGAGCTCCCATGGGATTGGCCGGGCCAGGCTCCAGGCTCGTTCCATGTGCCCACAGCCAGGGACCTAAGCCGAAGGGACAGTGGCCATCTGGGACAAACTCTTCTCATGGCAAACTAGCAAGAATGTGAGTGGGCTAGCCAAACAGCAAGGCCATTTGAAGCCACTGCTCACGTCACATCTGCTCATTTGCACTGGCCAAAGCAAGTGTCCCAGCCAAGCCTCATGTCAGTTGGGCAGGGAAGCACACCTACCTGCCCTAGTAGGAAGGGCTGCAAAATCACAGGACAAAGCATGGCTCTGTTGCGGGGAAGGGGAAAAAAACTGGGAACATACTCCAGCCCAAACTCCCAGAATAAAGGTCACGCACATTGGCGTCCATGGTTCTGTTCTGCTCACAGCTATGCAGACTAGTCCCTGTCCTCTGATGAAATACATGACCATGTGGTGGTGTGTTAACCTCTCTGTGCACCTGCTTTTTTTTTCAGCAGCAAAATGGGGATAATAATACTTGTCTTAGAGGGCTCTGTGAAGTTTAATAGACTTGATACATGTTAAACACTTAAATAGTTCTCCATAAAAGTCTCAGTAAAAGTAAGCTGCCTCTATTATTACTGCTGCTACTACAATACAGCCAAGCATCCAATTTCACCCCTACTCCCCCTGTGCCTCCCACCCACGGCCACACCTGTGCAGAGGTGTGCCCATGTGTGTGCACAGGCAAGCATGCCCATATGCCAGGAGTGGCCAACTGACAACCCATTGACCGCATCTGCCTGCGCACGTGTTTTCACACGTGTTTTTGTTTGGCCTATATAGTATTTCAAAACATAAAAATAAAAAATGTGTTGAGTTATCCTCACAGATGGTAAACACAGTTATGGAGTGGCTAACCTCTCCCAGGTGGAGGCATGAAGAACCCAGCACTTAAGGGTTGGATGCAGCCTGGGAGGCAGTGAGAGAACGTGTCCCCAGAGCAGGGAGGGGTGAGGGCGGCAGCGGCTGCAGGAGGACCCCAAAGCCTTGTGAATTGGACTTAGCACTAAGGAGGGCATGGGGGACTTTGAAGCAGTTTGGGAAGTGGCAGAGGCATGGGCAGGATTACAGGGATTGAGAAGCTGGGTGATAGTAGGTGAACAAGTGGAGAAGTGAGTGTAGCCAATTCTCCCAAGATTGGCTGGAAAGGGAGAAGAGGAAGAAGAGTTGGCAAGGGGGGGGGGCGGGCATGGGAATTGGGTTAAAAATAGTTTTCTTAAAATGGGAGAGGCTCCAGCACATGCAAATACTGATGGAAAAGGTCCAATTGAGACAGAAGTCTGGGACACAGGGAACAGAAGGTAATGACTGCTGGAGGGGGTGGGTGGGGAGGAAGCCAAGTGCAAGTGCGGTGTCAGAGAAGGGGTTGCCCAGCTAGTTCATGGCCAAGATGGAGCTGGGCCTCAGGCTGCCTGTTTTGGTCATTGGTTCACTGATCATTCAACAGGTATTCATCGAGCATCTACTCCTTACCAGGTACAATTCTAGCAAGAAACCAAACAGACAAAGATCACTGCCTATATTCTAGTCATGAGAGAGAGATAATAAAGCAAAATGAATGAGAAAGTTGTAGAGATCATTAGAAGGTGAGACGTGTTGCAAATAAAAATAAAGAGGAATGGAGAACGCTCAGGGCATGTTTGCAGTTAAAATAGGATGACAGGGTAGGCCTCATGGAGAAGGTGCCATCTGACCAAAGACTTGAGGCAGTGAGTGAGCGAGCCTTGCAGGAAGCTGTCCAGGGACAGCATCTCCTGGGAAGAGGCAAGATCGGTGCAAGGGGCCAAGATGGGGGGACATGGTCAGAGCAGAGACAGTGGGGCAGTAGTGGGAGGTGAGGTCACAGGGTCCACTGGAGGGTATTGAACAGGGGAACATGATCTTATATTTAACAGTGAGTTGGGTGGCTGTATTAAGAAAACTGAAGGGGGGTGCATGGTGAGAGGGAAAGTGGGGAGACCTGCAGAGGCTGTTTCTATAATCCAGGTAAGAGATAATGGTGGCTAGGGCCAGGGTGGTAGCAGAGGAGGTGGTGATGGGTGACTGGATTCCTGACATATTTTGAAGGTAGAGCCAACCGGATTCACTGATAGCTTGAGTGAAGAATGAAAGAACAAGAGACATCAAGGATGCCACGAAAACATTTGACTTGAGCAGCTGGAAGGCCAAGGTTGCCATCTACCGAGATGGGGAGGGCTGTGGGGGAAAGCAGGACTGGGGAGCAGTGGGGATGAAGAGCTCCACTTGGACATGAGCTTGATGTGTCTGCTAGACATCTACATGGAGGTGCCAAGTAAGCAGTGGGATATATAAGTCTAGATTCAGGAGAAATGACTAGGCTGGAAATATAAATGGAGGTGTGAGTCATTGTTATCTGGGGTTATTTGAACCCAGGAGACCAGATGAGATTATCACTGGCATGAGTCTAGGTAAAAGAAGAGATTCAAAAACAGCCCTGGAGCCTTCCAGTATCCCCCAGGTCAGGGGGAAAAGGTGGAACTAGCACAGAAATAAGGAGAGAAGGAGACAGCCAGTGAGGGGAAGGGAATGAGGCTGTGCTATCCTGGAAGCTGAAAGGAGAGCTGCTTCTAGAAGGAGGGAATGATTTGCTGGGTCAAATGCTGCCAATATGTCAAGACAAGAATTAAGAAGTTGCCACTGGGATCAACAGCATGTTGGACATTGTGATTTTGACAATAGCAGTGCAGAGGCTTGTGGGCCTGAGGTGGGCCCTTCAAACATTTCAGGACCCTCCTGTGGGATTAAGTGAGATAGATATGTGCATTCATGCTCTATACACAAAGGTGTGCTCTAAATGCCGGGGCACCTGCTGGGCTAAGTGGTGGGAATCACACGATGGTACAGAGGACGAGAAAGTCAGTCTTGGAGTGTCCAAGTAGATGTAAGTCCTGCTGCCCTGCCTACCCCCTGCCCCCAGCAGGCTTCCCAAGCTTCTGGACGGGGGAGCAGGTACCCTGCAGGGCCTGTTTATTCACACCATCTCTCTAGACCCTCTTCTCCTCCCAGCAGATGAGCCAACCTCCCCCAAGAAGCCCAAGAGTGTTCTGGAGCCAGAGCCCAGTGATGTGGAAGGTGGAGCCATCTCTCTCCTGCCTTCTGAGTGGACCTCAGTGAGGATCAGCCCTGGGGAGGACGTAGTTGGACAAGACATGATGGCTGTGTGTGTGCTGGTCAACAGTGATGACAGCAGGTATGCTCAGGCTGCTGCAGGCTGGGGACAGAAGAGGGACTGGACAAGGAGGACAGCATTTAGAGGCTGGCCTTCTCTCCATTCACTGGCAGTGTGGCCTCTCTATACCTCTATGTGCTCATCCCTAAAATGGGGACAATCGTAACACCTGTCTCATGGACAGTTGTAAGAATCTAACAATTAATATATGGAAAGTGTATGGAACAATGCCTGGCACATCATAAACACTGTTAAGTG